>NC_067301.1:0-307500 GCF_020740795.1 Apus apus
GACGGTGGCTCTCAGCCTCCTCCCAGGGTTGCCCCTCTCTCTGGCCAGCCCAACGACAGGGAACGTGGCCAAAGGAGCTGGCAATGCTCTTGCCCCGAGGCAACAGTCGACCCTTGACCATCCATCCCCAGCAGAGTTCAGATCCTCAACAAGCTGCACCAACCCCCTGACCACCCTCTTCCCCTCAGGTACTTTTCCCCTCAGGGATCTTCCCCTTCCCCCTCAGGGATCTTTCCCCCCTCTCCTTCTCCCCTCAGGTGCTCTTCTGCCCTAAGGGATCTTTCCCTTCTCCTCTTCCTCTCAGGTGCTCTTCCCCTTTCCCTTTACCCCTCCGAGATCCACCTCTCCCCCTCAGGTTTCTTCCCCCTCTCTGCTTCCTCTCAGGTGCTCTTCCCCTTCCCCCTTCAGGGATCCATCTCTCCCTGTTAGGGTTCGATCTCTCCCTGTTAGGGTTCGATCTCTCCCCCCTCAGGGATCTTCCCCCTCTCCTCTCCCTCTCAGCTGCTCTTCCCCTTCCCCTTTCCCCCTCAGGGATCGATCTCTCTCCCTCTCGCGCTCTTCCCGCCCTCCTCTCCCCCTCACGCGCTCTCCCCCCTCCCCTCTCCCCCTCCCCCAGGCGCGCGACTCTTCCCGCCCCGCGCTCGCGGCCGCTGCTCCCCCCCCGCCCCCGCTAGAGACGCCCCCGCGAGACGCCCCCGCGCTTCCCGCCGCAGGGGGCACGCGCCCCGCCCCTCCCCGGGCGGGTATCCCCCCCCCGCAGGCGCGCGACCCCCGCTCAGGCGCCCCCCCCCAACCGTCCGATCCCTCCCCCCCCTCCCGGCGGGGACGGCGAGAGAGAAATAAAGAGGGAGGGTAAGAAAGGGGGGGGGGGGAAGCGAGAAAAGGGGCGGGAAAGGGGGGAAGCCGGGAAGGGGGGGGGGGGGAAAGCCTCCAGGCACAAGAGGTGTCCGTGAAAATGCCATGAAAGCTGCATTTTAATTTCTCCACTTAATTTCCCTAGGAAGAACCACCCAAGGTCCCCTGCAGTTAGAAGAGCTTTGAATTCTGCTGTTGAGGGGGAGAAAATAAGAAAAGGATTTACCTCAGCAGCAGTCTGCAAGTCTGTGTAATGCATCTGAGCTGGGAGAAGCTGCATCTTGAACCATTCCTGCAGAGCCTCATCTGTGGACCTTGTTACCTTTTAACTGACAAAGTGAAAATGCACCTGTCATTACAGCTTAAGAAAAGACTGTTTCTGTTCTTCAGGTGCTTTCAACCTGATCCTGAAGGGGGGATCAACCTGATCATTTAGGGGGAACAGCTGAATGTGATTTAGGAACCTCAACACTTTTGAGGGCAATAGGACCAGATATTGAACAGTGCATGGAAAAATTCCAAGCTACTACAAAACCAGGATGAAATAAATGAATCATACAGAGCTTTGGGAAACAAGTACATACAAACAGAATGCATAAATCTGCATACATGCAAATCAGTCAGGAAACCATTAGAGAGGTATGATGTCATCCCTTGAGCTTTGCTTTTGCTCCCCTTTCAAAGATGCTCTGTACAACAACTGCCCATCTCACAGGAGTTTATGGTGAGTCTGATTTGCATCATGCTATTTACCACTATGCACAGCTCCCTTGCAGAAAGTTCAGAGAAAACCTGGAGATGGCTGTAGCTGTAGCAAGCACCTAACACTGCCTAGAAGTCCATGACATGCAGAAATATTGAATGTATTTTTACCAAAAGTTCCAGCTTTTGTTACTGTCACTCTGGCATCTTCCTCAAAAGAGGAGGAGAAAAGATCTTGCAGAAAATGCAGGAGCAGGGAAAGGGTGAAGGAGATGTGAACACACAACAGCAGACCTTTGCTGGGAGACACATGGGGGTGTTTAAACCTCCTGCTGAGATTCCCACTGATCCCTGCTGAAGGTAGAAGAGCTGGAACCAGCTATCAGGCTCCAGGCAGCCAGGGAAAAATGTTGTGAATGACATCAGTCCTGTCCCTGCTCTTCTCTGAGGACTCATTCCCTCAAGATCAGAGCTGTGACTTTAGCAGGCCAAGCCCTGCTCAGAGACAGAGGTTATTTTAGAGTATTTTAGATTAGACAACAAATTAATTTCAAATTAGTGGGGGATGTTTTGACAATTTCTTTTAGCTTTGATAAAACCAGTAAGTGAAAGTGTTTGGTTAGGTAACAAAAATCAGTAAAAAAAGAAAAAAATCAGATGCCAAATGGTGTTCTTCCTCTTGCAGTCAGCATGGTTTTCCAGGTAAATTTCTTTCTCCCCTCCCACCAAATTCTGGAAAATCTTCATTTAATATTGTTAAAAGAATCCTTTGCCAGTACAGACTAATATTTCTAATATATTTTTCTAGCGTTTTTCATTAATGTATTTTTTGGTACTAAAGCTTTTGTAAACAAATAAAGTCTGCTAGGTCTATAAAGACAGAGATGTTTTTACTACAACAGAATGAATTTCTCCCCACACCAATTGGCATATATTAAAGTAACCCATACTGCCTCTTAAGACCAGAGCTTTTTGCTTTACATACCTATGAGTTTTTCTGCATGGAGAACTAAACCAAGTCAGGCGATGCTGTTATATAAATTTATGTAACATTAAAATACTCTCAGGTCTCTGCATCTTCTTTTAACCTGATTAATAAAGTTTATCTCGGGATATAGCTCATCCTAATTTATGCATGTTACCTTTTCTTGGGTTTCACTGAGATAAGCTTCCTGCAGTTGATTTTCCACATAACTCACTCTTAGTCATGTAAAATCAATTTAAAAAGAAAAGAATAAATGGAAAATCCCAGCAGTTCAGCTGATAGACTGCTCAAAGAGACCATAGAACCCCACTTGGTAAAGAAATGCATCAGCTGAGATCAGTTTTGTTCATCTGAACTGTTGCTTTTTAAAGCACAGAATCTATATGGGGAATTTCAGTTGTCCCTATAATAAGCAGAACACTGAAACTCACTGAGCTACTTCAGAGTTTTACATTTCATTATCATTTTCCTCTTCTATCATGAGACAGAGGAGCAGAACCTCCTCAGCTGTCTTTTCCACACTGCTTTTGTCAAGCCAAACCACAGAGAGAAATCCTAATCTATGTCTTCCAATGCCATATGGTCATAGGGTCCTTTATCCTGACATCCACTTCTTTCTTTGGTTGTAACTTGTTAGTGATTTGATTTTCTCATAATTACAATCTTATTAATTACCACACTTACACTTAAGAATGTCTTCCCTGGTTGCTTCCTGCATAAAGATGAATATTTTAACTGCATCTTCCAGTCCAAGTTCAAATTAACACCTCAGATCATGCACCTTAGGCAGAAAAATAAGGAAAAGAGCAAAGCTCCAGAAATTAAAGATGGGATTTAACTCTGGCAGGTTTCCAACAGTTGAAAGGGAGTATGAGAAATATTTGTTCAGCACCTGAACACACCGGTGGCTGGTATCTGCTTCAGGTGTCATGGTCAGTCTGCCTTGGGATTTCTCCAGCAAGTTCCTAGGAAAGCAGGGGTATTTCCAAGAGGCTTGCCCAACATGGCCAGGTTTTACTCCACAAAAAAATCCAACTTATGAACCACAGTGTTTCCAGCTTTCCTAGAGGATGATCCTATTCCTATGCATGATTTTCTGGAAAGAGCCTCCCAGAGATCAGGGTCTGACAACAGCAGCTTGTGACTCCATTATGAAGTGAAAAATAATGTGTTATTAATTGATTAGCAACAAGTGTGTCACTTTTTCAAATAAGTAAGTCTTATAAACAAGTCTGTGAAGCTCTGAAATTGTGCACAATTCTTTCTCCATCAATATTCTGAGTGCTGGTTTTTCTTTCAATGTCTGCTTACATTTAAAAAAAGGCTGGGAAAGTGTGTTTGAGAAGCAGCACAAAAAACATTTGAGGCCAAAAAAATCATTACAGACTGCAATGAAAGAGAAGTTTGGTACTCTCCATCAAGTCCATTTTCAAGCACAGATCTGGTCACCACTACTTGTATGTCTCCATCTTAGACAAAGAAAAGCATTTTGTGAAGAAACGGCTTCTTAGCAGGAAGCCTACACCAGGCTCTAAGTGTTATGCAGCTCTTCAATCAATGCAATAGGAAAGCTCAGGTTCTGTGGCAGGTCTCTCATGCACTGGGAAACACTTGGACCTGGAGGGGAAGCAAGTCTCTCCTATGCTGACAGTCTGGAACCACAGGGGAAGAGGATGACATGCGGGACCGGCACGGAGGTGGGAATCCTGCATCACTTCACTCACATGCTGACTGTGAGAGGATGCAGAAGGTGCTCTGGGGCCTTCTCAAATCTCTCTGGAGTCCTGACCACAAGCTGCCAAGCTGCTGTTTGTCTCTGGAAATGCAATTTGCAGCACCAGGCCATCCTGAACCATCCAGGCAGGGACCCCAGGGGACTAGGAGGGCTTGTGTACCACCTATGAACACAACCAAGGGATGCTCCTAGAACAACTGACAACATGACACCTGAAAAACACCTGCTACTTCATCCCACTAGTCACTGCTCCCCTCCCCCAAGTCACCTGCAGTGCTGATGTCCTGCTTTGCTCCTGGCCTTGTGCCTCCAAAATAAAAACCCCAACACCTAGAAGGCAGCCAACACAGCCACCACTTGCTTCTTCCCTCCAACACCGTCACCCAACTCACCTTCCAGCGCTCTGCTCCCTCCGTGCCTTTTGGCTTGTCCCTCTGCATAACACTGCACCTCAAACCTGCTGCTTCAGCACCCCATCCATCACTCACCTTGCCAGAGGCCGCTCTGCTGATAACATCTCGCTTCACACTTGGATTTGCACCCAGAAAATCCAGCCAGATAAGCTCCAGCTTGTCAGAGCCACCCGCTGTCCTGCCGATACTCCGGCACTGGATGCCTGTCCTTCTTCAGCCGGCACTCTGCTCCCCTCTTCCGTGCCCTTGGCTGTGCTCCTTGTTGCTCTGCACCTGAAACAACACAAACACACCCTGTAAAGCAAGTCACCTGCACAGCCACAGGTAGCTTGGTGAGGCCAGAGGTCTCTCTGCCTTTTGCATATACCTTCTCACTACAGCTAGAAGAAGAAAAGCCAGCTAGGGAGCCCCATCTGTGCAAGCTAAGGCACCTTCCAGATCTGACCCCCTCCCCTTCCACACTAACTGCTGCTCCCAACCAGTCACGAGGTTCAGACTGGACCCCCTTGCTTTCTAAACTCCTTCTCAGAGGAGTCTAGGTGCGGCTGGATCCAATCCTAGCCCCTGACCATAAAGAAAAGCGAACACAACTGTGGCAACTGCCTACACCTGTTGGCCCAGAGATGGACCGTATGGTCTCTGCCAACAGAATTGGTCCAAACCAACTTACTTCCACACCCCCATAAAGCTACGCTACCCTGTCATCAGTACTGCTGCATCCCTGGGCAGGGCAGCTCCAACCCTCACACACAGACCAGGACTACACACGGATGCCGCAAGTGTTATACCTCGTTATACCAAAAGTGGGGTCATTCACCTGGTGTGCAAGATGCCAAATACATACAGAGCCAAGGTATTTTCATTTATTTCATTTGTTTAGGCAAACACAGGGCGAGAGGGGGTTAGACACAAAGCTGCCCCCTGAAGTAGCAAGGCTATGTACATTTATGCACTTGTGGTTAGTTTCCTTCACCTAATACAGATACACAGTTACTCTACTCTGATTGGTTAGTGAATTTCTCACTCTGATTTTGAGGTACAGGACACACAGTGGGTAGGTCTTCAGTTGGAGGTGGGCAGCCTAAATGCTGAAGGTCTGGTTTCCATATTGTTGATTTTGTCACGAGCAGACGTCGCTCAGCTACAGCAACTTCGGCAATTCTGCCACATTTTAAGCAAAGCACGTGCTTCCCCATCTTCTTGTTTCAACAAGATCAGGATCTTTTTTTTCAGAAGACCTTTGTAACTTTCTATAAGTCTCTCGTCCTTGCTCAGTGAAAGATTGCCATAGGGAAGATGATGCCGGCAGAGAAGCCCTACGGTGCCACAATGGCACGGATGCTCTAAAGCAGACCTGCCAAGGAGAGGCAATTGCAGCCACACACAAGAGAAAGCTGCCATCAAAGCCAGAATAAGGGATGTGTGAGAAGCCATGCTTGAAGACCCAAGACCAGTGAGGACATGAGGATGAAACCCCAGAAGATGACTCTATGGAAACAGCAGACTCAAGAGCAGAGCTGCGGGCAGCACCTGGCTGGCCACCGCAAGAGATGAACGCTCAGGAACAGCCAGGATGTGGCACACGCCAAAGAGATCCACGCGTCAAGCTGTAATTGTGAGATGAGAAGGGCTCAACAGGCTCTGTGCCAGTGAAGTGATGCATTCTGGACTCTCGGGAGGGCTACCGAGGTGCCTGCTGGTCACCGAGCTATGGAGGCACCAAAAGCCAAAGAACATACAGTCTAAGAAACAGAAAACAGGCAACACAAAGTACACGCCAGACACAGGTTGGAGCTGCCCTGCCCATGCTGACATTGTGCTGAAGAGTAACCTGCTCCCTTTGCCTGCCCCAAGGGGACTGTGCCCTGCCAGTCCTCTCCCCTACACCAACTTTGAAACCCTCCGCCTCCAACCCCCAACCTTGTCCCCTCCTCCCAGCCCCTCCACTTAGCTTTCAGATGGCCAGGGCTCTGCACTCTTCCTCCTCGATAAGCTGTCCTCCCTGGGATGTTCCTGCCATCGCCAGGCTCCTCATAGTGATCTGGAAAAACAACGACAAACTCACAATTAGTACTGATAAGCATCACATCAGCCACTGCCAACCTCTTCAACATCCCCTGCTCAGAACCCCCATGGTGTTCTGCTCACCTGCCGGTTCCAGAATCGGATGCTGAGGCCATCCTTGCTTGTGGCATCTAAGATACCAAAAGACCCAAATCACTGCTGTGCTTGTGACAAGTCCCATGACCCTCCTTGCCACCACCCTGGCTCACCCCAAACACCCACCCAAACCCAACGGCAGCCTGCACAGCACCTACACACCCAAGAGGTAAATGCTTCACTGAGTTCCCACAGGTAATTTTCTCCTAGACACCAACCTGGCTGATGCCTGTGTCATCTCCACAGATGGCCCGTTGGCATGCTGCTCCACTGCTCCAAGGCTGCAAAACTGAAGCAAACAGCACATGCTGAGACACTGCCCGAGCCCACAGCCTGCCCACAGCTATTCCCATCTACCACTCTCACCTTCGTGGCTCACCTGTCCGGCCTCTGATGGTCACAGGTTGCCACGTCCAGCCCTGTGTGCCGCCTGGAAAACACAAACAAGGGATGCTCATCACACACTGACAACACAACACCTGGAAAACAACTGCCAGATCAGCCTGCTAATTGTCACTGACCTTGCTCGAGTCACCTCCAGTGCAGATCTCCCACTTCCCTCGGTGCTTTGCACCTACAAAACAAACCCGAACCATGAGCCAGTCGATAGAGGCACCACTCACACCTTCCCTCACAACCCAGGGGACAACTCACCCAGGCTCTTCAATACGCACCGACCCAGCTCCTCACTGTGCTCTGCTCCTCTGCTCCACCACCCTCTGCTGCGTGGCTCCTCTCCCTGCATCTGAAAAAGCAGTAACAAGCAATCAGCTGGATGCAATTCCAGAGACTCCCATTTAGAAATATCTTTGAGATCCTAACTACCTACAAGGGAGCTAAAAAACAAGTTAACATTATGCCCCACACATTCAGGCCTTAACAACTTAGACACCCAACCTGCTTGGCTATGGCTCCAGCAGCCTCTCCCAGGTGGCTCCAGCCACCCCTTCTCAAAATCACTATGAAAATGACCACCCTCCCCTGCTGAGGGCTGCTACTTCACTTCAAATGCTCCATCTGCACCCCAACAGGCACAGACAGCACAGCAACACAAACCACAGGCTCTCCTTGCTGTTCTTCTCCCAACCCCACAGTTGATACAGCCTCCAGAGAGAGCAGCTCCAACCCAACAGCACAGAGACACAACACACAAACACAAAGGATGTGACACAAGCATGAGAGGAAACTCCCAGCAACAACAAAAAAAAAACCTCCTCCTCCAATGCAGATGCCACCAGGTGGCAAGACATACAGGACCACAAGCATGAGATGAGTGTTGAAGAGTCCAGAAAGTCCCTCCTTTCGAGTTGTGAGCTTCAGACAGGACCTCCTTGGTTTCTCACCTTCTTCTCAGGGCAGAGCCTAGGTGCAGCTGGATCCAGTCTTCACCTCCAACCTGAGAGAGAAGCTCAGACCCTCAGTTCTGACACAGACTCAGTTTACTGCAGCTTGAGCTGGGTGCTTCCAGTCTTGTTCTCTTCCACTTGTTTCTCAGCTGGAAAAGTCTTCCACATTCTGCTTTTGTCCAATTGCTCCCACCTAACTTTCAGTCAATGCATCTTCCCAGTTCAGAAGATCGTCTTGAGTAATTATCTTGCCCACATCTTGTTTCCATATTATTACAGCTGGCAGAGTCAAGGTCTAACTAAGGCTCATCACAGGAGTTCAGCTAAAGATAATTAGAATCGCAGCCTAAGGCCTCATCACTCCAGATACTCAGGCTAAGTCAAGTCACAAGTCCAGTCCAAAGTCAAGTCGCTTAGGTCAAGCAGTGGTCAGTTTGCACAAGTCTTTAACAGGCATGCAATTTGAACTGATATCCCTTTAATTAACACATTAGCCCCAATATTTCTATACTCAATTCACTTGTGATTTCAGCAGTAAGGAAGCCATAAGGCAGCCCCAGAGAAAGGTCAAACATTGCAAACCGTGACAAGAACCTACAGTCAGAACCGAAACAGACAGATGCACGAGAAGCCTTGGCAAGACCCAAGAATGCAAGGACACAGGGAAGAATGCCCAGAAAAGAGATTCTTCCTGTGAAAGAGAAGCCTCCAGAGCGGGGCTGACGACACCGACCGCAACACCGGCGCAAAAAGAGGATCAAGAGGAGACACCCGAGTCACGAGGCCCAGCTGGGCTTTTCAGTTCAGGCAAGAAAAGCAGCGCCCCACGGGCACTACGAGGGTGAGCACAGATGATGCTCAAGACCTAAGGATGGGCTGCAAGATGAGTGCTTTGTGCTCCTGGAGCACAAAGAGGAGACTGGGACCCAAGGAGGGTTTGAGACACAAAAGACAACAGACCACACAAACAACACCATGACACGAGCAGGCTGGAGCTGCCCTGCCTGGCACACGCTGACATCACGCTGAAGAGTAACCCACTGCCTTTACCTGCCCAAAGGGACAGTTCCCAGACAGCCCTCTCCCCAGCTCTTGACTTTAAAACCCCTCCCTGCAATTCCCAACTTTGTCCCCCCCCAGCACCCATCCCTCAACTCCTCAACTTAGCTTTCAGGGGCCACAGGTCTCAGGATATCCTCCTTTAAAGAAAGCTCCACAGTTCATCAACTCCAAGAGTCCCACAGTCAGCAGCTCCCTCATCACCTGCAAAAAGAAAGATGCACCACAGAATGTTAAACCACCTTCTCACCCCAAAACAACCCATATGAAGTTACCACCAGCAGAAAAAGCTGCAGGCAACCAACACCCTTCTGACAACATACACTGCTTACCCAGAGCCTCTTGCACAACACGGATGCCCCTGTTCCAAAGAGCTTCAAAACACACTCACACAGCTCAAAACCTCCACCAGCCCCACGGCAGACTGAGCTCCCCGGCCACAGGCGGGGGCTCATATATCCCGGGCCCCGCCCAGGGCCCTCCCCACAATCCCCTGGGAATAGGGGCAGCTGGAACACCAGCTGGAATTAAGGGCTGGGGAGCAGCAGCTGGTCCTGTCACCTGCCTCTGGGGACACGCCCCGGGGCGGGGACGGAAAAGACAGCAGTGAGGACCTGCCCACGAGAAACCGCCCCTGGAAAGATCTCTCGAGGACTACTCGGTGAAGAGACTGATGAAAGGGATCTCAGAATTACTGGTCTCGCTGTGTCAGAGCCGGGCAAGATGCAAACGGGCATCCCCGGGGCAGGAAGGGGCAAGCGCGGCCCCGGAGAGGGAAAGCAGCAGCGGTGCCCGCCGCTCCCGCAGCTGCCCCGGCCGGGCCCTCCTCGCGCGGGGCTTCTGGACACGCTCCGCGGGCAGCGGGCGGGGCAGGAGGGGGCTCGGGGAGCGGCTGCAGGGGAGGGGCTGGGGCTGCCCGGGGCGAGCGGGGCCGGGGGAGGCTCAGGGGGGCTCTGGCCGGGCGGGGAGGTGCCCGGCGCCCGTGCCCGGCGGTGTCCGCCCCCTGCCCCGCTCCCCTGCCCCCGCTGCCCCGGGGCTGCCCCGGCCCGGCTCCCCCCCAGCGGAACGGGACCTGCCGCAGCGGGCGGCTCGAAGCGGCGGGGGCGGCGGCAGCGACGGGGCAGGCGGGGACAGCGACGGGGGCGGCCCCGGCCCGGAGCGCCCGGGGTTCCTGCGAGCCGGAGAGCGGAGCGCAGGCTGCACGCTGGCACCTCGCTCGTCTGTACAAAAAGGGAAAGAACTCAAACACGCTGACACTTTTATTACCTTAATCCTAGGACACTTCTCCCTATATCCAGGAACCGCCAGCGGCAGAACCCGGCGCGGCTCGGCTCGGCTCCGCGCTCCCTCACCGATTCCTCATCCGTCCCACGGACCCGCGCACCGCGTGGCCGCACCGGCCCCGCCCCGCGCGGGAGCACGGCACCCGGCCGCGGCTCTTCTGGCCCCGCCCAGCCCGGCGTTCACCAATCCCCGGGCAGCACAGCACCGCCCCGGACACGCCCACGCAAGGCAGCCGAAGGGCGGTGCCACGCACACGCTGGGCAGGGACAGGCCGCGCCTACGAAGGGCAGGCGAGCAGCAAAGCCGCGCCCACCACCGTTCAAAGAGGGGAGCCACGCACGAGGGAGCGGCGGTGGCAGAGACAAAGCGGGGGGGGGGCTCGCAGCAACAAGGGGCGGGGCCACACAACGGGCCGGGGCGGGGCCGCGGGACAGGCGGGGGCGGGGTCACGCAGCAAGCGGGGGCGGGGTTACGCAGCAGGCGGGGGCGGGGCCACGTACGAGGCGGGGCGGGGCCACGCAGCAGGCGGGGGCGGGGCCACGCAGCAAGTCGGGGCGGGGCCACGCAGCAGGCGGGGGTGGGGTTACGCAGCAAGCCGGGGCGGGGCCACGCAGCAAGCGGGGGCGGGGTTACGCAGCAAGCGGGGGCGGGGTTACCTAGCAGGTGGGGGCGGGGCCACGTAAGAGGCGGGGCGGGGCCACGCAGCAATCGGGGGCGGGGCCACGAAGTCGGCGGGGGCGGGGTTACACAGCAGGCGGGGCGGGGGCACGTAACAGGCGGGGGCGGGGCCACGCAGCAAGCGGGGGCGGGGTTACGCAGCAGGCGGGGCGGGGCCAGGTAACAGGCGGGGGCGGGGCCACGCAGCAAGCCGGGGCGGGGCCACGCAGCAAGCGGGGGCGGGGTTACGCAGCAGGCGGGGGCGGGGCCACGCAGCAAGCGGGGGCGGGGTTACGCAGCAGGCGGAGGCGGGGCCACGTAAGAGGCGGGGCGGGGCCACGCAGTCGGCGGGGGCGGGGCCACGCAGCAGGCGGGGGTGGGGTTACGCAGCAAGCCGGGGCGGGGCCACGCAGCAAGCGGGGGCGGGGTTACGCAGCAAGCGGGGGCGGGGTTACCTAGCAGGTGGGGGCGGGGCCACGTAAGAGGCGGGGCGGGGCCACGCAGCAATCGGGGGCGGGGCCACGAAGTCGGCGGGGGCGGGGTTACGCAGCAGGCGGGGCGGGGGCACGTAACAGGCGGGGGCGGGGCCACGCAGCAAGCGGGGGCGGGGTTACGCAGCAGGCGGGGCGGGGCCAGGTAACAGGCGGGGGCGGGGCCACGCAGTCGGCGGGGGCGGGGTTACGCAGCAGGTGGGGCGGGGCCACGCAGCAAGCGGGGGCGGGGTTACGCAGCAGGAGGGGGCGGGGCCACGTAAGAGGCGGGGCGGGGCCACGCATCAAGCCGGGGCGGGGCCACGCAGCAGGCGGGGGCGGGGTTACCTAGCAGGTGGGGGCGGGGCCACGTAAGAGGCGGGGCGGGGCCACGCAGCAATCGGGGGCGGGGCCACGCAGTCGGCGGGAGCGGGGTTACGCAGCAGGTGGGGCGGGGCCACGCAGCAAGCGGGGGCGGGGCCACGTAAGAGGCGGGGCGGGGCCACGTAACAGGCGGGGGCGGGGCCACGCAGCAGGCGGGGGCGGGGCCACGTAAGAGGCGGGGGCGGGGTTACGCAGCAGGTGGGGGCGGGGCCACGTAAGAGGCGGGGCGGGGCCACGCAGCAAGCCGGGGCGGGGCCACGCAGCAAGCGGGGGCGGGGTTACGCAGCAGGCGGGGGCGGGGCCACGTAACATCGGGGGCAAAGCCAAGCAGCACTCGGCGTGCGGCGCTTCTGCGGCCTCCGCTCACTGTCCCCCTCCCTCGCCGCTTCTCCCCCTATCCAGGAACCGCCAGCGGCAGAACCCGGCGCGGCTCGGCTCGGCTCCGCGCTCCCTCACCGATTCCTCATCCGTCCCACGGACCCTCGTACCGCGTGGCCGCACTGGCCCCGCCCCGCGCGGGAGCACGGCACCCGGCCGCCGCTCTTCCGGCCCCGCCCAGCCCGGCGTTCACCAATCCCCGGGCAGCACAGCACCGCCCCGGCCACGCCCACGGAGGGAGGCCAAGGCGGCGGGGCCACGCCCACAGTGGGCGGAGGAAGAACACATACGGTGGGCGGGCGAAGGGCGAGACCACGCCTACGAAGGGCGAGGCTAGATATCGCGTTACTGCGCATGCGTTGGCCCTGAGCTGCAGTACCGAACTTTCGACACCAGGTGCCAGCAGAGAGCGCTGCCGTCCTGCAGTACCGAAGTTCGGACACCAGGTGCCAGCAGAGAGCGCTGATCACGTGCAGTACCGAAGTTCGGACGCCAGGTGCCAGCAGAGAGCTCCGCAGGAAAGAATGAAAAATAATAACTCACACACAAAAGAAAAATAAATAATAACCCAAAAAAGATGTGGCAGCGTGGACACCCAGAAAGGGGCGGGGCCACGCACGAAGGGGGAGTGGGCCAAGCAGCGAGCAGGGGCGGGGGCACGCAGCACGAAGGGGCGTGGCCACGCTGCAACAAGAGGCGGGCCAGGCAGCGAGCAGGGCGAAGCCACGCAGCCACCGGGGGGGCGGGGCCACACAGCAAACACCAACATCGGTCGCTTTGCGCTCTCCTACCACACAGCACAAACGTTTACTGTTCTCTTTTTAGGCACACGCACACTCATCCGTAGGTATTTTGAGGGAATAATGAATGCCTGCAGCCACCCCCAGCCCCCATCCCCCAGGGACAGTGTTTCACCTCATGATTAAAAAGGGTGCAGATGTTTACAAACATACAATCAACACACCTCTGTAAAAAAACCCTTGACCTTTCCTTCGGCGTGACTTGAACTCGCACGGCTGTGAACTGACACCGTTACCTGTCTCCGGAACTCGGGCAGAATTCCACAAGGGGCTTTTTTTGAATGTTGCACAGTTCTAAAGGATGTCTGCCCAGGAGACAGACCCTCCCGACCCCCTCCCAGGGAAATGCACCAGTGAAAGCCAAACCCAGGCCTTCAGAGGACTCGTGGAGACACTGGGGGGAAACTACATAACATCCACCTGCCTCTCTTTTTAAACCTTTGGAACAAATACCTACCTCCTGAAGCACACCTCATAAACTATCTGCTACAGCTCTTGACACTTACATGATAAACAATACAAGGCAATTTCTAATTTATAACATTTTAACTTTTTTCAAGTTTCAATCATGACAGCAAGGCAGTGAGGGAAGAAACCCACCACATAGTTTCAACTTCTTGTTAAACAAGGAGTCCAGAAAGACCCTCCTGCCAAGTCGTGAGGTTCAGACTGGATCCCCTTGCTCTCTAAACTCCTTCTCGGAGAGGAAGCTGGGGGCAGCTGGATCCACCCTCAGCCCCCAAATGCAAAAAGGAGCATAGACCCTCCGCTCTGCCACAGTTAGCCAAACTCCAGCTGTTCAGCTGCAAGAAAACACAGCCAACAATCGCCAGCGCTTTGGGGAAAAAAAAAAAAAAAAAAAAAAAACCCCAAAAACAACACAACAAAAACAAACAAACAAAAAAACACCAAAGAAAATCACACACACACCCCCCCCCAGTGCTGCGATACATAAGGCTACCACAAAGGACTGGCCCAGCTGCTAATGCTTTTGGCTGTACCGAAGCATGGGGAAGGAACACATTTTGATGATGTCCCAACTGCTACAACTGAGAAAGCGTAAGGACCAGCGACACCACCCATTTCTGGAGCATGTGCTGTGCAGGAGTCTTTGGAAGGAAATTCACCTTTTTCCCTTTTTTTTTTCAGGACAGTGGAAAGTCTTGTTGCTGGTGGCTTTGACTGCTAAGCACACCCTCTTCTTAATACTCGCTCTGCTGGGAAGCTCCTAAAACACAACCTCTCGGAAGGCAAAGCGCTTCCAGTTTGGAAAAATCACTCCCAAGCTGACGTCTGTATCACGCGCCGTGGGGCAGCGCTCCCTGCTCCTTCCAGCCAGCTCCCAGCAGCCCGGGGAAGAGAAGCCATCCTCGACGGAAGCCACATCAGCCAACTGGGATACTCCTGCAATCACCAGGTTCCTCTTCATCTGCTGCAAGAAAACACAGTGCCAGCCGTAAGCATCACGGCGGTCGACACAGACCTCTTCTGCAACAGCCCCCTCCTCCAAAGTGCCCTGGCCTTCCCCTCGCCTGCTCCACACAGATTCCAGTACCAGACACTGCAACCATCGTTGCTTGCGGCACCCAAGATTCCAAAAGACACAAGATTACTGTTGTGTTTGGGCAAAGCCACCGGCCCCATGCTCCCTCTCCCTACCACCCCAGCTCACCTCAAATGCCCATTGGATCCCAAAGGCACCCACATACCCAAACGGTAAACGCTTCACTGGGCTGCCACACGATTCTCTGCTCTTAAACGCTGGCCCAGCCAATTCTTGCCTCGCCTCGGACCGCTTGCCAGCAGGCGCCTCCATTCCCCGAGCCTGCCTGAAGCACCTGCACCACACAAAGCAAAAGGCATGTACTCAGATGCTGCCTGAAACAGCAGCCCGCCCGCACTCATTCCCGCCTCCTGCTCCTTCCCCTTGGACGCTCGCCCGTCCGGTCTCTGCCATTGACACATTGCCACCCCCAGGCTCACGTACCACCTACGAACACAACCAGGCGACGCTTCGATACTGACCGACAATGTGACACCTGAAAACTAAATTGCTCACCTTCCCCGAGTCACCTGCACTGCCACCTGCACTGCCAACATCCCACTACGCACCTTCAAATTAAAAAACCCTACACCCAGAAGACAGCACAGCCACCAGTTCCATCTTCGCCTGTCCCTCCGCACAGCACAGCGCCTCAAAACCTGCACCCAGAACACAAGGCCAGAAAAGCGTTAGCTAGTCAGAACCACCTGCGGTCCTGCCAATACTCCAACGCTGGATGCCCGCCCGCCTTCATCCAGCACTCTGCTCCCCTCTTCCGTGCCCTTTGGCGTGCAGCTTGTTGCTCTGCATCTGAAAAAAACAAAACCAAAAAACACCCCTAAAAACCACGTAAAGCAGTTCACCTGGGTGCTGACAGACAGCCTCACGAAACCTGAGCCCTGTCTGCTTTTTGCATATGCCTTCTCACTACAGCTAGAAGATGAAATCCCAGTTATGTGAGGTGTATATGCACAAAACCAAGGTTTATTCTCAAGACTAAAAAGATCTGAAAAAGTGGAGAAACAGGCACAGACTGGATTGCCCGAGTGCTAGGATATCAGGGTGTGAAGGTATCGAGGTGCGAGGGGAACGAAACACACGGAACCTACACACCCACATGTCCCAACCACCCCTCTCGCCCCTGCCCCACGCCGCCCCAAAAAAAACCCCACAAAAACCCAAACAAAACAAAAACAACACAACAAAGAAACCAAGCAACCAGAACCAACCAAACCCAGTCCCCGACCTGACTGATTTTTTTATTTTTGGTTTTTTTTTTTTCCGTTTCATGCCTCACCACTGTCTCAGCAGATTGTCTCCTCAGAGCACGGAGTGCAGATGATCTGTAGCCCGATGACAGTTGCATGTGATGAATACCTGGGCAGAAAACACCAAATGGTTTGGGTTGGAAGGGACCGTAGACATCATCTAGTTCCAACCCCGCTGCCACCGGCAGGGACACCTCCTGCTAGACCAGGTTGTTCCAAGCCCCATCCAGCCTGGCCTTGCACGCTTCCAGGGATGGAGCATCCACAGGTTCTTTTGGCAACCTGGGCCAGTGTCTCACCACCCTCACAGTTAAGAATTTCTTCCTAATATCTCATATAAATCTACCCTCTTCCAGTTGGAAACTGCCACCCCCTCCTCCTATCGCTATGTGCCCTTATAAAAAGTCCCTCCCCAGCTTTCCTGCAGGCCCCACACTTTCACTATTAACACCAGCAGTTATGCGGCTGAATGCAATTACAAATTATGAGGTACTGGCTTTATGAAACTGAATTTAAGGTCAAAGATACATGTTGTAAGATACTCCAGGATTGTGGAGAAGTGCACCTACCGAGCAAATTCACCATTTCCACAGCAGTCAGGGTGAGAAAGTCATCTGCGTTTTTTCCTCCCGTTCAGTTTATAAGGCGGAGAGCAAAGGCTTTTGTAACAGACTGCCTCTCCCAAGTCACAGACCTGGCATTGGAATTTCATATTGACAATAAGCTCCAGAACAAGAGAAACCACTATATAGTGCAACGAAATAGAAATCTATGTAATGCTAGACTGAGAATCTAGCTTACAGCAGAGATAAATCATTTAAAAAGGTCACTGCTGAGGTCCAGTTTCCGTGGCAAGCTGCGAAAGAACATGACACACCAGTATGATGTAGATTCAGTCCATGTTTATTAAGCTGCGTGCAGATTATATAGTCTTAGGACAGCGTGTATGCCACCCACGTGGCAAAGCAAGGTTTTTGAGTGGTTAGTGCACACTGTTTACATGTCCCCATTCCCCTTTTAATTGGTCCCAACTCCAAACCCTTTGTCCAGCCCCCCATCCTTTTTACCACACTACCTGACTGCTGTACGTCATCTTCACTATCTAGTTCCCACAGAATGGCCTTCACTGTTTCTCTTGTTATCTAAAGTTTCTCATAACCATTCAGCACAGCTAGGGCCCCAACAGGTCACGTAGTGCAAGACTGAATCCCCTTTACCAACAGATTTCTTATTTGTGAATGGAAGTACAACTAAACACATAATGCACGTAGGCAATATGTGAAACTATCGCCCAAACTTGCTAAATCATAACGCAGGAAACAATTTTGAATCATTTCCTAAAACAAAAAAAAAATAATGAAAGCAGCAGCGAAAGAAAAAAAAATAAAAAGAAGAAAAAGGAAAAAGAAATACGGCCACTAAGAGTCACAAAAGAAAAGACTAAGAAGGGCTGAAAAGGAATTAAAAGCTCACACTGGATTTTGGATGGCTTTTCCCTCTCAGACTTTGGAGCAATGCTTCTAATGTCAGCAGGAAAACGTTGAGGGCTGCCAAGTGGTGGAGCTGAGTAGGTCAGTTTGACTGAAGTTTAGGGTCTGGAGGCACCAAAGAACTATCGATCCTAACATTAAAAAGAACCGAGTTATTTCAAAACCAGGCACACCGAGTACTGCAAATCACATCTCAGTCAGCCTGTGATTAAGTCTCAAAATTAAACAGATTCAAAAGGAGAAACTGAAGCAGCTTTGACTGTTCCTGAAAAAAAACAAACAAACAAAAAAACACAACAAAAAGCCAACTACTTAAACATTAAACTTCTCCCCCAAGCCATTTTACTACTCTACTAGAAATCTTCCAAAACACTTGCTACCTGCCTCTCATCCATTTCTTTGCATTGCTGAAGTTTCTTTTGACTTATTTAAATCCCTACTGCCTACTGAAGTGAAACACGGGATTGTAACAGAAATGACAGCAAAATGTGGGAGCTATCTTTTTTTTTTTTTTTCTGGTTTAATCAAGCACAAGTCTAAAATAGTTATTATATTAGATAAAATAAATTTGAAGCTAGCACATCTTCCTGCAAAGAACAGGTTAGAAAAAAGTCACATTTTCCAGTGCCACCGGTCTGAAAAAATAGTTTTTCTGAGGGAGAAAATGTGAACTATTACCTTTCATCATTGAAATCACTATAGAATGTGATACTTTTCAAATGGCTTATGAGATTTTGGTTCAATAAACCAACTCCATGAGAGCAAACAAACACAGGACCTATTAAGCTGTGCTTCCAAACCATAGACAATAGGCTCCAGTTTCGTTGGACAATTTCCATCTCAAAATTATGGATTTACTTATTTCTGTTGTATAAATCAGAAATCTAGGTATCACTAGCCTAATAATTTAGCTTTTACAGAGGTAACTTATTAAAAAAGGTCACACAGTGCAAAGCCCAAAGTTGCTGAACCACCATGCAGGGAACAATTTAGAATAATTTTCTCAAAAAAGCAGCAGTAGCAGCTGCAGAGGAAGAGGAAAAAAAAAAAGGTGTGTGGGGGGAGAGAGGGAAACGAAAGGAAGAAAGGGAAATGTGAAATATTGACAATTTAAGTATTTACAGTAATGACTTCTGCTTATTACATTTTTAATACCTAAGACTTCTTGAAAACAATATTACACATTTAAACAGGTATTAATTAATTAATTGTACTTGGCTGACAATAATTTTCAATTCCTAAAGAAACAAAACGGGGATGGAGCCACGTGACCACGTGCCATCCACGCTCCAACGAAAAATAAATCCAAAACAATTCCAGGTGAATACAGGGGGGTTGGAACTGGACGATCTTCTAAGTCCCTCCCCACCCAAACCATCCTATGATTGGATGAAATACCAGGTGACGATGTCCTCCCCACGAGCCCCGGGCCGCGGCCACCCCCTCCACTTTGCCACCCCCCCCCCCCAGCTTCTCACGGCGGTGGCAGCGCTCGGCGGGAAAGGGGCAAAGCTGGGCAGGGGGAGGGGGCAGAGCTCAGCGGCGGGGGTCAGCGCTCGGCGGGGGGAGGGGGGGACTGCGGGTGGCCGGGAGCGGGCAGCGCTCGGCGGGAGGGTGCAGCGCTCGGCGCGACGCCGTCTCGAGCCCCTGCTCACCGCCCCCCTCCCTCGCCGCTTTTTCCCCGCTCTCCGCCGTTCCCACCCCACACCCCCTGCGGCTTGCCAGCGCTCCACCCCTTCGCGGCTTCTCCCCCGATGGAGAAACCGCCGGCGGCAGAACCCGGCCCGCCCCGGCCCCGCGCTCCCTCACCGACTCCTCACGCGTCCCACGGACCCTCGGCCGCCGACTTCCGCCTCGCACCGCGTGGCCGCACCGGCCCCGCCCCGCGCGGGAGCACGGCACCCGGCCGCGGCTCTTCCGGCCCCGCCCAGCCCGGCGTTCACCAATCCCCGGGCAGCACAGCACCGCCCCGGACACGCCCACGGAGGGCGGTGAGTGGACGAGACCACACCCGTGGGAGGCGTGGTCTCCCCTCTCCTCCTCCTATCTTAGGCGTGGCGACGCCTGCCTGCCCGCCCGCCCACAGTTCAGCATCGCATTAATGCGCATGCACTGACTTTGAGGTGCAGTATGAAACTTTGGCCAGCAGGTGCCAGCAGATAGCGCTGCAAACGCGCGTTCCTACATCTGCGGTGCTGAACAGCTGCACTACCCAAGGTTGGACACACGGTGGCAGCACTAAGCACCGTATAAAAAAAACCACCACATATTAAAAAAAATAAAACCAAAAAAACCGACAACCGTAGGCGCGCAGCGCCCTGTTAATCGTTCTCTCACTGCTCGGCGTCACCGACCACACTGTCCTACTCATGGAGCGGTGCAAGCAGTGGCAGGACGGCGACGTTCACCTGGTGGTCGGGGACACTTACGAGGGACTAAAGCCAGGAGGGGAGGCGAGGAGACGGAGGGCGGGGACACGCACAAGAGAGACAGAGACGAAGCTGAGAAGCTGAGCCACGATAACACGCTGCAGCAGCCAAACCGCTGGAGGGGAACCGTCGGAAACACGTTTGCGGGGGCGAGGCCACAAAGGGGCAGTGACACACCCAGGAGGGCGGGGACACTTCAGAGGAGCAGTGACGGAGGGGCGGGGCACACACGTGGAGGCGGGGCTACGCATGGAGTGGCGCCCGCACGCAGGACTGGCAGAGCTATACATAAGGGGCAGGGCTCCGCTCGGGGCGGAACGACGCATAGAGGGGTGGGGACATGCATAAAACAGACACTGGTTACTTTGTAGTGTTCTGACGTACAGTGCACACGCTTCTCTATTATTTTACACACTTTTTTTTTTTAACTTTTTTTTTTTTTTTTTTTTCCGAGGGAATAGCGGGGGCAGGGACACGCACGAGGAGGTGCAGTCACGCACGAAGGGCCGGGGGGAACGCGCCGCAGTTCGTTGTGCCGGCCATTCAGTCCTCACTGCCACTGTGCTCTCCAGCAAACGGGAAAATTGGGAAGCCTACAGAAAATCTGTGTTTTCTTCAGGACATGCCGGTCGATCACGTGGCCCTCCCACCAAGCCCAAAGCATGCGCGCGTGTGCACACGCGCACACACACTCCCTCCTGGTTCACCCTCCCCCGCCCTCCTGGCCCGTTTTGACTGCACCCTGCACCCTGCACCAACCAGCCCCCCACTCAATCACAGTGCTGGTTAGAGGAACCCACGCCAGGAACGAGCAGTCCAAGGGCTTTGGGGAGTAGCCATAGCCCAGCAACGTTCAAGGCCTGCTCTTCACCCTTGGCTCACACAGATGGCTTCCATGGCTACCCAGGGTGGACAGCATCAGCCCCTCAACCAGCAGCTATCCCTTTACCAGGACGGGCCATCACCATCAGCCTCACTGCCTGCTCCCAGGGTTCCTCCAGCCCTGCCCTACAGCTTGAGCCCAGCAGGAACAGGGGGCTGTCCCCTGCCACCTACAGTGCACAAACTCCTCCCCAGACCATCATCACAGCCCCATGCCCAGTGCAAAGGGAAAGAAAAATGCAGCTGGGAGGGCAAAGGAGATAATGAGTGTTTACTCAGACACACACACAGCAAGTCCTTGGAACAAATCTGCTTCAGGAATCAGTGCCTGCTCCTAAGACACCTTGGCAATCTTTCCCAGAGCCACGGTCATCAGCTCAGCGAGGAACGGACAGTTAGTTGGCTCCTGGAGTGACAGGCTGCTGGGCAGAGGAGGAGACTGACAAATATAAGCACCAGGGTCCAGGACACTAGACCAGAGAAGAAAAGTGGCAGCTGGCTGGACAGTGGGGGTGTAGTGAGAAAGCATTAGGCAGGGAAGAGGACGGCAAAAGAAAGAAAGGGAAAGGGAGTCCAACAGAGATGAAGAAAGAAGCAGCAGGGAGAGAGGAAGAGGCAGCAGAAAGAGGAAGGAGCAGGGCAGAGATCAACAAAGACGGCCAGAGATCAACAAAGCAGGATAGAGATGCAGAAAAAAACCCGAGACAGTAAAACAGAGAGGAAGGAAGAAAAGAATACAGGCAGGGCAAGAAAGACAAAAAAAGACAAAATACGCGGTGTAGAGGGAGAAATTAATAAATAGGGACAAGCAACCAGAGATGGAGAACTAAAAAAACAGTGATGGGCTACAAGACAGTTAGGGGAGGTATTAAAAAAAATGGCAGGGAGCCAGACAGAGCAAGACAAGTGATAGAAAATTATAGCAATGGACTACAGGGCAGAATCGGGACAGAGACAGGTGGAAGATGTCCTCAGGATCCTGTTTCTGCAGGGAAGCCAGAAATATAGCAGGCTCTTAGTCACATGGATCTGAAAACACCTAAATGATGGAACTGCGCACCCCCTGGCATCGCACCCCCGCCCTGTCCCGCCGCTCCCTCCCCTCCCGCCCCCCAACCGCGCTCCCCAGCACCCTCTTCCCCTTCCCGCCACGCCCCCGCCCTGTAGCTCAGACCAGCCCTCCCGCTCCCGTCACGCGCACCCACAGCCGAATAAAACCCTCCGAGGCAGCTGCTGCCCTCTTCCCTCCAGACACACCGCGACGGGCAGGAGACCTAACGACACCCGTAGCTTCCCCGGTGTCCCTGGCCCTCAGCGCCAGGAGGCCCTGACTCTCACCCGCTGCCGGGGACAAGAAACGGCTGCGCCGCGCGCCCGCCGCTGCTTCCGGGGGCGGCGGGACCACAGATGCCGCTCCCCGACTCTGCTCCGACATCCGCTCTTCCGGTCGCCCTACGTCATCGCGTCGCGACCGGTAGAGCGCTCGGCCACCGTCATGGTACAGCTCGGTAAGTACCCGCGGGAGCGGCCAGCCGGGCCCGGCCCGGCCCCCGATAGCCGCTTGACTCTCTCTTCGCAGGTAGTCGCCTCCTGAAAGGCTACCGGGGGGGACATGTTGTGATCCGCTTCGCGCTCGGAGGCTGCACCAACCGGCCCTTCTTCCGTATCGTGGCGGCGCACAGCAGACGGGCCCGCGACGGGAAGTACCTGGAGCAGCTCGGCTGCCTCGACCCGCTGCCCAACGCCCATGGCGAGAGGGTGGCAGGGCTCAATCTGGAACGGATACGCCACTGGCTGGGCTGCGGCGCGCAGCTCTCCCGGCCCGCTGAGAAGCTCCTAGGTAGGAACGGAGGGGGAAGGGGAGCGCGCGGGCTGAGCTCGTCGCGACTCACTGTCTCTCTTTGCAGGTCTGGCGGGGTTCCTGCCGCTCCACCCCATGACAGTGACGGCCGCCGAGAGGCGGCGGCGGAGGCGAACGCCAGAGACCGCCGAACCCCCTGCGGAGGGCTCGTCCCAGCCCGGCAGCGCGCCCTGAGAGGCCTTTGCTGCGGGGCTGCCGAGCGGCCCTGGACAGCGACCGCCCGAGGATGCGCCTTGCCCTGTCAGCACATCAACTGCATTAAAGTGTCATTTACTCACTCCACACGTGCTGCTCTCTTCAGACGTGCTCCCGAAAGTTTACAGTTGCTGCCAGATGTGGTGCAGCAACTATAACATGGGGTTTCCTGCTATAGCGTAGGTACGGAACCATTCCATGAGGTATACATGCCTTTTCCTAAAGGCATGTTAGCAGCTCTAGCAAATTACTACTGGCAGGTTCCATTTGCCTGCTGCATTCATCCGGTGTTTGGATTCAGACAGTGCAGTGGGCCATGAAGCTCCTGGCACAGACAAATGCAAATGGCACTACAGCTGTGTTTCTATTTATATTCTCCAGAGAGGTTCTGGGCCTGTGTTCATTTACAAGCAGAACAGATTTCACTCTCAGGTAAAGGGAGAATGGGGCTTGCATGAAGCGAGATACGAGTCTTAGTACTCATTCTATATTTGACCCTATCCCAAGCAGCAAGAAACCTGCTCAGGTCTCTCTCCTAGCTTAGATATACCTTTTGCTTTTCAGTTTCCTTTGGTGCAATTCTTGCACGCCTCTACAAAGGCCAGGCAAAGACAAGTTTTCAGTTTTGCATCCCAGTAAGTCTTGGAGTGTAACAGCCCCAACAGAGGAAAATACTTCAAGAAAGGGGCTTACTTGCTTTGAAAAAAAATCACAATACTGAGAATGGGTGTTTTTATTTCTCCTTATGGATTAGAGTAGATGATTAAAAAACTGCTATTTGAAGTGGATGAGGCTGTGGAAGGTGGTATTACTTTTCTAATACCGTCCCCTTCTTCCATGTATTTGGTACATTCGGAGTCCCATTTTATATAAAATGGTGACTGTACTCTGGTGCATGGTTTCAAGGAAGTTTTCCTCTAGCTTACTCTACATTTCCTTGCTTCAAAGCTACACTGAGAAACAGTATCTGACTGCTCAGAGGGGACTTGCAGAAAATAGTGTATGCATGGATGCAGAGTACTATGCAGTAAAAAAAAAACAACATTGGCATACTGAGCTCATAAAGCATAATTCTCAGCTGCTGTGACGCTGTCGGTGGGTGAAGGCTGTAAATGAATTACAATGAGCAATTCTAGTATCCTGCAGGTGAGAGGTGCAGTGCTTGAGGAAGGATATGGCTGAGACCTGGAGTTTGCTGGAGAAAACCAGCAGCAGTTAGCTAAGAGAACTGAATGCCATTTACACTTTGGGCTGAAGATGCCACCTTTCATCAAGAGATTATTTAGTATATACTTCTTCCGAGGCACAATGACGTGTTGCTTAAGGGAGCTGTACATAGCAATGTTAACATACAGGGATCTAGGTCAAGGGTGTGTGTGTTACTGTAGACTGTACACTAAATACTCTCTAGAGCAAGGCTTAGGGCAAAAGGAACAAGAGTTTTTCCTTTCTTGGTAGAAAGAAGCTATTAAACTTAGCTTTATTATCACCTTCACCTCTCCTCCCATTGTGTGGGCTAAAAAAAAAATATTAAAAAACTGCAATACAAGTAGTGAGCATAAGCCAGAAAGCAGAGTATCATCAAGCTGACACCCAGCCTTTGAGGCTTGAAGAAAGCTACAGATGAGACTCCAATCTCTACTGTAGTAATTCTACACACCACTTGATATCAATACCTCATTGTTTAAGTAGCTCTTACAAGCTTGGTTAGCACTGTACTCTCACAAACCAAAATCTTCATTTCTGCTCTGACACTGTGATTTCCTCTGTTGGCCATTCCATTGACTACTGCAACAGATTGTTTTCCTTTGTTTGAGAAAGCCATCACTGGATCCTAGAAAAAGCAAAAATAAAAAAGCTTAAATACAGATTATATACACAGCAAATACTGCATCATCTCCATGCTACTCCATGCATATTTTGCATTTGAAATAGTTTGATTAACATTATTCACTGCCTGCTTTCCTCCTGCTCCTGGAATGTTACTGTGTTCCATACACCAGGCAAACTGATGAGGAGGAATGGCTTTAAACTGGAAGAGGATAAAAGGTTAGATATTAGGAAAAAAATACTTTGTGTGAGAGTGGTGAGACACTGGAACGGGTTGCCTAGGGAAGCTGTGGCTGCCCCAACCCTGGAAGTGTTCAAGGAGAGACTGGATGGGACTCTGAGCAATCTGGCCTAGTGGGAGGTGTCCCTGCCCATGCAGGGAGTTGGAACTAGATGATCTTTAAGGTCCTTCCCAACCTAAACCGTTCCAAGATTCTATGATGAAGCAGTCTCCCCTTTCTTTACTGTTAACTATTAGTGCTATTTGGATATTGGACTATCCTGTTGCCTTTCAGATCTAAAGTAAAACTGGACTACAACTGTGGGTGCAGGCATTAGGCAGCAAGCTATATACAGCAAAAATTCTCATTATTCCATGCATTTACCATTTCTGCACAGGATACATGAGAGTACACTGGCAATGCTTTTAAAACTAAGAATTCCTTGCACGGTGTAGAACACTGTTCCCAGAACATTCAAACTTGTTATGACACAGCAGGGATGGCAATACCAAGAAAATTAAGAATTCTAGTAAAATACCTCTAGAGAGTCCCAACTCTGCCGCACTACATGCTTTTGCTGTTGTCTTGGGCATTGCAGCCTGAAATTTGCCACCCTACATGTAGGCCCACTTTCACTGGCACCTTCCACTGACCCTGCTACAGAAGCAGCAGCCTGGGACAAAGGAACAGCAATGGAAAGCTGCTGCAGCCATTTCATTAGTGAACACCGACAAAAACCTTCCAGTCAGAAAAGCCAGGCTAAATAAATCATTGTGTCTTTACAACCAGAGGAGTGGAAAATGTCAATTTATATAAAGTAAACAGATGCTGGAGATCTCCCTTGGCATTTCAGTCCCAGTAGACATAGAATTCTCAAGATGTTTATTATACTTAATGCAATCAAAGGGTGTTGTTATGATAATGGCATCTGAAGTCTCTCAATAAAGCTGTCTTCCACTCTGAGGGAGGGAGAACATACATTAAAAGGAAGCCACCTTTTTGCCAAAGATAAATTATTTGTTTTAATAAAGTGCATCTCCTGTAGAGTACAATACGACTACTTGTTAGCAGAAAATAAATTGTCTAGACAACTCTTAAATTGTTCCCAAAATAGCTTTTCGTTTTATATATATACAGTCATGAAATTCTATTTTGATTCTTGAAAAGACTTACTTTCTTCATTCAAAGATACAACAGGAGTTCCAAAATCGTTGTCTTTTTTGAGAGACACAGCAGAGGTCGAGTAAACTGCAGACATACGCTGAAATGGTTACAGCTAGCTTAATTACAAATGTGAGACAACTGATAAAGTGCTTTCTCCATCCCTCTCCCCATTTTCCCTACTTCTGTACATGTGTTGTAAATACATTTATGAACATGCACAATTAAGTGCCATCAAGCAATCTTTAATGATAAGGACTTAATCAAAATTAGCCTTTAGGCACTGCTGAAGAGATTAAACTACAGCATAATGTAAAATCACTTTCCTGCCTAGACCCATGCATCTTAGTTCTAAACAGAAGCTTGCAGATTTGAACAGAATATTTGTAATGTTTGGATTCCAAAAGGTAAACATCACTTTGCAGCTCACAGTTCAGCACATACAGTAATTTCTGTAAAACACAAAATGTATGACAAAAGAAGAGAATAAGCAAGTAAGCAATGCCTCTTTCCCAAGTTATTTCTATGAATTTGGTGTAATTCCCAGCTCTGCATGATGGTGACAGGCTCTGTGTTTTTCAAGATGCCACCAGTATTGCTCAAAGCCCCAAATTACATACATTGATGTTGACCTAAAAGTACTATATATGTAAGCACTACATAAATACGTATGCAAAATAAAGTCCAGATCCTGTAAAACAGAAAATGTATATTCTATCAGGTTATGCATACAGGCATAGCAATAGTTTTATAACTATTATAAAAAGAATTTGCAGTATTATTTACAGATGGAAGCAGAGACAAATATTACCATCAAATACATTGATTTCATCAATTCTATGAATCTTTTTGAAGATCCTCACTTGCCTCAAAATGACCTGCAACTTCAGCTACCTAGAAAAGGGAAGTGCTCATGACCCACTTAGTGCAATAATGCTGGCTACAAGAAAACATTTTAAGAACTAGTAGAGTATTAGCTAGTGGGACCAGAAGAAAACAAACTGAAAAAATTTTGAGTCTAAAAGCTCATTAAAATAAGGAAGAGAAACTAAGATTACACAGCTGACCAAGAACAAATGAAAAAGATCCTCCAAAACCAAGTCTTTAGATTGTCAGAAATCAGAATAGCTGATTCCATTCTTGGAGAAAGCTGTCCCATAACCAAAGAAATGGCACGTCACAGAAATTCCTGCAGATAGGACACTACATAAGCCTAAACAAAGGAAAGATGAATGGACTCATCAATCTGACAGTCCTTCACCTCTAAGTAGCATTCCTCCATTCAAGTAAATACTGAGTAGCATGAAAATTGCTTCTCAAAACAAAAAAGTAATACTTGGGACCAGATGGCAAAAAACAAGAGTTTCTTACAAATTCTGCATTATGCTTTCAGCACTGGAGTATAGTTAAGCCACAGCAGCAAAAGATTACAGAAGCTGAACATCTTGGCATCACAGATCAAGCATCAGAACAAACTTAGGTGAACAGTCAAGTACAACTCATTTAAAAGGAATGATGCTCCAGAGAAAACCCTTATTCTGGACCTAAACACCAGGTGAACAAAAATAACCTCTACAGGGATGTCATGCATAGCACACATAAACACCAAAACAAATGCCCATAATTCTTGGTAAACCTAGGCTGCCTACACACATACAGAGGCAAGCTGACAGGAATTCTAGAAACAGTTGTCACTTTATTTCAATTTTTATCTTTGCTCTCAAGGCTTAAAAGACTCCTGGGCTTAACTGGAATTTGTACAAGATCTCACACATTTACCATCTTCCAAAATCAGAGTAATTAAAAATTCTCACCAAAACTTTTTTACTAGTTTCAACGAGATATGGAAGATGCAGCTCTAGCTGACAACTACTTAATCACTGATCCCCATGCAGATTTTAAAATGTCACAAGGTACAACCTTATGAAAGACAAGAAGAGTGTGCTGCAAGCTTTTGCACACTATTTTTCTTAAATTCTCAACTAATCTTCAAGCTTGTACCCAAGGAAAGTTAATGCAAAAAGACCATTCTCCCCAAAGCTAAGTTACAGACAACTGCTCGTCCTCCTGCCAAGTCATCATAAGCCCTTGTAGTCTTAGTTGAAAGTCTAATGTGGAAGGAAACATGCATGTATTAGCAACCATCAGTGTGGACCACAGCCAAAACCTAGAGAGCAGAGCTTGGGAGACAGGCCACTGTGTTTTCGCCCCACAGAGGCTTCTTGGAGCAGTTCTGCTGGTGGGAATTCTGTGCACCCAGAGGCACAGCCATGGCACTTGACAGAGTGCTTACTCCACCTGAGCAATACCGGTTGCTCTCAGCCTTCCCAAAGTTTTGAAAAACACCCTCCAGAGCCAGGCCTACCACAAGCAGAGGCTGCGACCCACAGATGAGTCCTGCTGCTCCCTGAGGCCTCACAGGAGTCAGCACCACCCTTGGTGACCAAGGCCTAAGCCACTGTGCCTGGCAGCAAGATGACACCTGCCCACACAGCTGGCAGATTACAGCGGCCCCAGCGCTCCCACAGTGGCAGTGGCCACAGCAGCCTGTGCAGCTTTCCTGCTTGCTGCTGCTGAGAGATCATGGTCACCCCGCCCAGGCACCGGGCTTCCAGTTTCCCCTGCCTCAGGTTGGACAATGCCACTCATGCTCCGGGGAATGACACCACCGCAGGACAGCTGGAGGGAATGGCCTCAAGCTGACAACACTGCTTTCTGTTGCTGCGGTCCCAGGGTTAGGGGGAGGACGCGCAGTGTAAGGCACTGCTGACTCACACCTCACTCACCCTCCTGCAGGCAGGGATAAGCTCAGCCAAGAAAGCACAGATGTTCTCACCATTTGCCATGCCTACTGCTGCTGTCCGGGGGGCACACGACCCCACCGTGCAATGATAGGGAGGCTGAATATGATGCAATGAGGCAGCAGAGACTGGAGCAGCTTCTCCCATTTATTCGTTCTGTGCGCGGGGCAAGAGCGGGCGCTGCTCCTCAGCAGGTGGCAGCTCCTCAGTCAGCGGTGACTCGTAGGTAATGCAAAGGGAGGAAAAGAGACAGCCCAGGAAGGACATCAGGCTGGCGAAATACATGGCACCGCTGGCACTGCCCACAGCTGCTGTCAGTGGACCCATGGCCAGGGCCACGAGGATCTGCGCCAGGAAGTACTGGCAGCTCAGCAGGGAGATGTCAACGCCCATCCCACGCCGCGTGCCCTCTGCATGCGAGCCTACAAACTGCAGGGGACACAGCATAAGAGGCTGCCACAGGAGCCACTCTCCCCTCCCTGGCCCGGGGCTCACCTCGCGACTCTGGTAGTAGTCACAGAGCAGGGAGTAGGGCAGTGTGCAGAGCGTGGCAAAGAGGATGCCGTAGGTAGTGCACAGTGACAGCACCACATAGACGTTTCTGGAGAGCGTGGCCAGCCCCGTGCCCAGCCCGAAGGCCAAATACGCCACGAAGTACAGCGTCCGTGTGCTGAACCGCTCCTCCAGCTTCTCCAGTGCAGCTGCAAGACAACAGCATGGCATTCTGGGTGAACTGCGGCCCTCCCTGCTGCTGGCTGGTCAGTGGACCCATGGGGTGCACCTCCAGGCCATGCAGCCCAGCTGTTAGGCAGACACATCTCAGAAGTAACTGTTACACCATTGAGTAACTGGTGGCTCACACGTGAGTTCTAAGGACCCCTTCCAAATCCCACTGCCACCATGCAGCCTTGCTGCCCTACCTGTGTGGACGGCATGGCACAGCTGAAGCCTGGCAGTGGCTCTGTCCCAGAGGGGTAAATGGGACCTGTTTGGGGCAGGCAGGTACAGTGCATACACATGACAAGGACCTGGGGTGGTGCATGACACCAGGGCACTCTGCGAGGGGCACACAGACACTGCGTGCTGCTGCACCAGAACCGTGCCTATGGTGGCTACGTGTATTTCTGGATTCAATTTATGCCTATAATGTAATGCCTATTCTGAAAGGAACTATATACTACATGAGATGTGTCTTCACTGGACTGCTGATCTCACCTGCTGTGAGTACAGGCCAAGCTAACTAGCAGAGATAACATGGTAAATAAGAAAACTGTACTGTGCTTCAACACTCATGCCGTATGGTAGGCTATGGGCAACATAAATGCCAGACTACTTGTTGCAGAAACACCGCTTAAGGAGCAGGTGGATCTTTCTCAAAACACTGGCTAAGATGGCTTTACTAAATACCTGAATAGAAAGCAGCACTGAATGCATAGATGCACATTCCCCAGCAGCCCATGGTGACCCCTGCGTTGTACTTCTGATACTCATCTGAGTTGTGAGGTGCTTTTGGATTCCCTTGAAACACTACTTCTCCCATGAAGTCAGTATAGAAGAGTAACATCCCCTCAAACGAAAGCCATCCTGAAAGAAGACAGAGTAACCTATTAGGATTGCAGAGTATCCATTTCCCCTTGTAATTTTAAATGGATGCTATTAGCTATATTACAAATGAGAACTGAAGACAGGTTGGGTAACATGACTATTCCACAATGTTCATGCACATATATCTAAGACTGCTGTTCCCCATGCATTATGCTACAATGCTTGTCAAAGACAATCGGGATTTTAAAGACCAGGATTTATCCTTTGAATTCCTACAGGAAACCCTACAGACTGACTGAGGCCACAGAACACTGGTTAAGCAGGACAGAAAAACTGATTACAGCAGTGTGAGCTGCCTTCAGGTTTTGGCAGGACACAATGCTCGGTTTCACAAGAGTGGTTCACAAAATCACACAGTCGTTTCAGGTTGCTGTTGTCCTCCCACATATAACTGAAAGGAGTGCTGCAGCCTCTAGAGCATCTCCAACAGTTACAAACTCCTACTCATAAATTGGCACCAAGGCCACTGATGCAGGCAACCTCTTAATTCCTTTCACAGCCAATGAGTATTCACTACCTGTTCCCTTCTGTCCAGTTCTGCGTAAAATGGATTGCTTGCAAGCCTTTCCTAACCATCAGTCATGCACTAGTAGAAGTAAAGGTCACATCACACTGGTTAGAGGCACACCCGCAGTGTCGTAGTCCGCACCTCCTCATGACCTGTTCTGGAACTCCTATTACACATGCTGTCAAAGGGAGGAAAGTGAACACCGGTCTCAACTATTCTCATCTTTCTGCTAGGGAATGCCAGTTTCAGAGCGTTTAAAAAAAAAATAATAATCTCAAATAACGTCCTCTCTAGTAAGCAGCCATTGCAGCAATAGATAAAAAATTTTACAACATTCACCCGAGGTAGACTACTCCACACTGAAAGCAAGACGGCACTTTCTGAATACCTAGGAAGTGGTTGATGCAGAGGTTACGAAGAGCCCTGGGCATCTGGCAGACAGTTGAACAAAGAAGTTTCACCGAGAGTGGTTGCTCAGAGGTCTCGCCTGATCCATTCAGCTCACTCTCATACTTAACACCATTCAGCAAGATATTAGCAACCTGCACCATAAAAACTCCCAGGTCAACACACACAGAAAGAAAAAACAAAACATCCTTTGAGCAAGCCTATGCAATATTACACACCTATCTGCTCACCTGAAAGTTAAACTCTGCTGCTGCAGTAGATTGACTTGGAGATTAAGAACACTATTTAGCTAAGCTGTAAATTCAGCCTTAGAACAAGTGTTAATTGGCAGCACTGCACTGCAGCTCTCACCATACTTGGAACGGTACGCTTCACTTGTCTAGGGTATTTGGCAACCACATCTAGATATTAGGACAGGGAAGACAAATTCCATTCCTCATTTACTAGGAGCTGTACCCACGTTCTCATTGCTTGCTAACCTTGATGCTCTATCTCTATGTGCACAGTGTGCAAAATCCTTGCCCTAATGAAGTCGGCTCTCACAAAATGAGTCAAGGTACAGCAACAGCAACTAACAAACCAAACTAAGCAAACAAAAAACCACACAACCTCCCCCCCCAAAAAAAAAACCCAACCAAACAAAAACAAAAACAAAACAAACAACAGAGGACAGTTTACCTCATCCTGAATCATAAAAAAATGGGCCAGCATACAGAGGTCTCAGACATTCCAAGTTATCACCAACAGTGGGAGGTGAGGTCAGAGTCTTATCCCTGGATAAGGGAAACCTCACCTCCCTGATGGAACCAGATGTAATGACTGCCATAAGGAGAAGCTCATGGGAGAATCCTATCCCTGGCCCTATCTTGCAGGTATTTCTGTGGAAAGGGAAGATAAAAATATGTCTTTTTCTGCTCTCATGTGGTAGCTCCCTGGGTGGTGAAGCAGGGTTAAAAATACCAACCTAAGCTTCACACATGGCCTGGTGAGAGTGGGACACTCCCACTTCTGCCATCCTAACAAAGGCAGTTGACAGACTGCTAGTCATAATTCACATCCTACCCACTATTTTACTGATAAAGTCATAGCAGGTATGCTGTTCCATGAGGACTTTTACGAGCAAACTGTCACAAGCAGTCTTTAATGATGAATTTGTGAACTATACAATTAAAACTATATTAAGAGATTAAATGAATGCTCAGGTTTACATGATAATATCATTAATTTTCTGCCCTTACCTGTTGGCTGAAGGTTACATTTCTTCTTCTGCTATTTTCTGGACAGTGTCCTGTCACGATTTCTGGAATGGCCAAGGTCTGAGGTCTTTTCAAGATCCCTGATGACCGTGGCTTTATCGCATCCAGTGAGCCCACCCTTAGCGCCTCACCGTCAGGCCCCGATGTTACGTTGCTCTCCCCTTGCTCCAGAACTCCATTCTCTCCTTGGTAACAGCAATCAGGCACCCGAGGAAAGCTGACACTGACAGGCTGCCTGGGCAAGCTAGCTGGAAGTGCTAAGTAACTACTGTGCCCGCCTGTAAAACAGTCTATAAGCACACTGTCAATATTTGAAGTCCCAAATGATGATGCAAACTCATTAATTCCCGTCAAGGAATTGTCTCTGCTGACAAAACTGCCATATTTGGGTGTAAGTGGGCTGAGGGGGGAAACAGGACTCGTAAAACTTGCATGTAAGTGAGCTGAGTTATGAGAAGCAAAGTTTTCGTTTGCACCCTCCTCAAAGAAGAAAGGTGGAGAAGGAGGGAGAGGAAGATTTGGACTCTTCATCACCTTTTTCTTCCTGCTAAAGGACCTTAAGGGTCTTTCTGGAATGCTAATTAGAGTCAGTGCAGTAGTTATAGTCAGTATAACTGAGGTGAAGACATAGATGACACGAAGCTGTCCTCCCACAGCTTTTCCAAAACTGGTTTTATCCCAGTGTACTCCTCCAACAACATAACCAAAGCCACCTCCAAGACCTGGTGGAAAAACAGAGCCGAAAATTATCTTCCCTAGCCAACTGTGGAGGTCCGTAAGAGCACATCACTACTTGTCTGAATGATTCAAGAGCAGAATCCAACATGTTTCTTCTGTTTTACTACTAAACCCCTTTTCAATTCAAATGCAGTAATAAACACAGTTATCCGCACCACAAGAACAGTCTGGATGTACAAACATGGTACAGAAAGAGGGAGAAAAGTCAGTGCTGCAAAAGTCACGATACAAATAATTAAAAATAGTAGTTCTTTCTTTGCTAAGAATAAACCATTTTACCTTCAGCTATTTCAGTCCGTAAAATGGAAGTGTCCACCTCGTAGCAAGGCTCTGCAATCAGTCAGCTAAGACTGTTTTCCTAAAAGTAAGTGAAAATCCATTTTCCTCTCTCAGTTAGAGGAACACAGATGTAACTGCGTCTAAGACAGACTGAATCACTTCACAAGTATAGCAAGCTCATTACTCTGCAGCGTATTGACAGCATACAAAACTGCCACTCCATTACTATCTATGAACACAAAAGTTTTGAGAGCACTGGGTACCTCTCTCACTCCATTCACATCGTGAAAGCCTTACAACACTACAATTTCTTTCTTATCAACACATTCAAGTGCATGAAACAGTCTCCTAATGGAGACCAGGGCAGTACAGTAACTGAAGATGATACCAATGAGGGATCACAGCTCCCAGTATGCGCTTTCCCCTCCAACAGAGTGTGTTTCATACCTGCAGGAACCTGAACCTCCTCCCTCAAGGCACAATTTTGTTTCTCTAAGTATTATAAATGACACGAGGAACCTTTAGACGAACAACCCAGGACTATGTCTTGTTTGACTTTTGGCGGTTAGAAAAGCCTTTTGCAGTAAGCAGAAGTTGGTTTTCAAAGTTAACCAGTGCTGCCTCTCCAAGTATTCAGTCCTTATGCTTACACAGGAAAAGACCAGTGATTTACACTCTGCTTTCCCTCAGCAGAGCTTATTTTACTTAGGGTTCACATTACCCAGGAAGCACCAAAAAAGCATACCTGCTAACAAAGCGTGGATGTTGAGGCCCCTGTCTTGATCCACTGGGCTGCACACATCCATCATATAGGCATGACTGGGATTGTCTGCTGAATCTGCGCTGAAGTCCATGAGGACAACACCACAGACTGTAAGAATGATCCCCCATTTGTGGTTATTTGCAGTGTCAGACAAGGCAGTCCCTATATCCTTGCCATTCAGCATAAGTGAGAGTCCAAGCAACGCTCCTGGAAATAAAACCAAATAAAAATAAATCAACTGACTGCTTGTAAGCAAAAAAACCTACATTGCTCCACGATCTAAAAGCATCACACTACCTGTGCAGCCTTGTGGCAAGCACTATTGCTCTTGTTCAGATCAGCACAGCCAGAGGAATGAGCATGACTTACAGAATACACATAAAACTTTTCTGCTGTCCAAGCTTACAAATGTCTGGAGTTGTTTTTTGGACAAATTCTTTACCCTCAAAACTTCATTTCTTCACACACTAACAAGAGAACCTTTAACGTGTGCGTCTCCAGCTGCCAAAGCATCACCTCAGTGCCACACACCACCTTCTTTAGACCCACAATACTCAACACTTTGAGGCATTTTCTTCAGCCTCATGCCACAGGGGACATCATAGAGGAGAGATGTGCCATCTTTACAAGTTATGACCGTCATTTCTTAAAGACGTACCTACTGCTAAGACCAGAATGAAAGGTCTTCTCCTCCCAAATCTTGATGTGCATCTGTCACTCCAGGCCCCCAGCAAAGGCTGTAGCAAGAACCCTAGAAAAAAGGAATAATCTGTAAGTAACATTTATCTATGAGTCTGCTTCACAGAGGAGTTAAAATAAGTAGCTTAAAAGGCAGGTAAAGGCAGGACACCATGGTACAGTGATATCCACAGTTGGTACTAGTCAGCCAGGTGCAGTGTACTTCCTGGCATCTTCCAGGTCAGGGACTGAACAATGTGCCACTGCTCATTCTCATGGCAGTTCACTCTGCATCACTGATACAGGAGAGTTTGACATCAAATGAAGAGTAAAAGTACAACAGTTATATGTTGTAAAGGACTCTGTTCCTTACAAGCTATTTCATTTACACCATTTTAGATGGGAGATCCCCTGCAGAATTAGCTGGGAAGATAGCAGGAAGCAAATACGCAAGTTGGAAAGGTGCCCGTATTGCTCTGGGTCAGCCTGCGAGCAGGGGGTTATCTAGTCTCTTCTTCTGAAGGACATCCCACGAGTATAAGAAGAGGCAGAACAAAGTTTCCAAGTGGTAAAAGCCCATCCTATGATTCTTCCCATAATAACAGATACACTCCCAGCCCTGCCCCTGTGCTAAAACAAGTAATCCAATGTCCATAACAGTAGCGGTCGACGGCCTTTCATCATTGGAACACCCCATTTGTTTCAGAAAGTTAAAAAGGAGAAGGCAAAGGTAACCATGTAACCCTATTTTTTTTCCACGCACCCCTGGGAACTGTGTCTATATGCCTTTTCATGGGGACATACATGGATAAGTTGATTCTCTTTTGATAATTTTTAAATATAGAAACGGAGTAACCAAAGCTTACCCTCACAAAAGATGGAAGAGGTTGAGATGCCATTAAAAGAACAGACCTTTTGATCACTCCAGGCCCATTCCAGGTATGACACAGCAAGAACTACTCTCCATTCAGTTGTCTAAAAATATGGCTACTGCTTCTTAAACTTGAAAGCACACAAAACATAATCGTGATCAGCCAAGGCAGAGAAAACAAAAACACAACCTTCACACAGTGGAAAAAATAAAGAGGAAAGAAATAGTGTAAGAAAAGTTACCTAAGATAGGGCTGATGAACCACACCATCCCATACAGTTGGTCTGGTAGTCCCATCTGCAGCAGCACAGGGGTAACATAGGCTGTTTCCATGGCATAGCTGAACTCGAGTCCAAAGAGAATGCAGCCATTAAACAGGAGTTCTAAGAAGGACCTCTGAGGCTGGAGATCCCCAAAATCAATAAAATCAATAGGACATGGAGTATTTGGCGGCGGTGGAGGTGAAGGGCGGATGTGTTTCCTCCTTTTTGGATGTCTCTTGAAGTTGTTGGCCCGATGACTGATGTGCCGTGTGACTGATCCAGAATAGTCTGGAACTTGCGACCTCCAGATTTCCTGAGAAGCCATGCTTGGCAAGAGTCCAGCATCACTAACAGGGGTTGTTGCAGATGGTGGAATCATGACGGCTAGGCGTCTGGAAGAAAAATACCACAGAATAAAATGGTTGAGTAAGAAAAGTTTTGCTTAATTTCATTTACTGAAGTTCAAGCCATTTCTCAACATTTCACATACTGAGTGCTGTCTTTGTATTAGTTATAACTTCTTCTCTCCATCTCTTGACAAAAGACATATATGTTTTATGGGCACACCTCCCGCATCTTTGCACAAATGAAACATCAGAAGCCCTATCTTAGTTACCTAGGCATTGCCTACCATCACCAGGAATTAAGACTGAAATATTTAAAACAACTAGCAGTCAAACATATCACACTTCCCACGAGTCCCCATAAAGGCTATGGGTTAACATTAATCTGCAATTCACTCAAGACAATTAAGATGAACCACAACCTCAGTCTAAGTTTACAAGCCACCCTCAGCATTGCTACTCCTCACTCAGAAATTAATGGCACTCAAGTGCCACACAGCCTCCTCAGCTCTCATCAGAATCACTCCTGTAGTCAAAGCGTGCATGCTGTGGTGGGTAAAACAAAGAGGTTCCAAAATAGCATCTCAGGATAGATGTCAACATATCTGCTGAATTAACAAACCACATGTGATTTCTTGCCTCTTTTTGCCAGAAATAGAAACAGCTAGTAAGCTAAGTCTGACCTTTTCTTTACCCTTTCTTGTCCAGGGACCAAAGACTGCTGCTGCACAAAGATGGCTCCGCATAACTCTACACTTCTTCAGGAAAGCACTCATAACTACACACTAGTAAGCAAAAAAATTTATTAATTTATTTTTAATTTATTGTTGACTGTTCCCCTGGGGAAAAGACTGCCAACTATTACTGCTACGTTGGCCGTACAGAAGTCCCACAAATTTCCCATTTTCTGCTACTTCCTCTAGTGCATTTCACACAACAGTCTTTCTTCCTTTACCCCTTAGTTTACCCAACACCATTCTTCACTGCGTATCCTCAACTATTACGAAAAACAGAACTCTTTAAACCCATATTTACTACTGATACTATGGTTGGTGAGCATAGTGGGATGATGTCCTACACAGAATGATCCCCAGCTCCATGTAAGCATCCAAAGAGAAACACTGCACAATGCAAAATTGAATGCAGAGCACCAGAAGACTGCAGTTGGGGTAGCTTGACTGTGTTTGGGGCCTGGGGAGGAAGAGGAAGGATGGGAGAGAGAAGACACCTATTGAAGTATTACTAACATTGTACCACAGGTTTCCTGAAGACTGCTTTTCAGACCAAGATGCATACCACAGAACAAGCAACTCATAACTGTACCTATATGCCTTGACAATCCCCATCTCCTTTCAATTAGGAGATATCAGAAAAAAGACACAGTGAAAACCCTATCAGATACACAACGGACGCTTTAATGACCCTTCCACATGGACACGACAATATAGCTGTGCTAGCCCTTTACCTTCACCACTGACACACCTTGCCATTTGCACCCAGGGTGTTGATCTCCCTATATCCCTCTATTAGCTTCATTTCATACCAGCTCCTTCTTTATCTTCGTGCTCTGTACTATGCATTTAAAGAGACCGTATCACCAGTTCTTAGGTGGCAACAGTTCAGTTACAGAACCAAAAAACCACTCTGAATGTCTCAAAAAAGCACGTGGTAATCTGCAATTACTTGAAATGAAAACCTATTATTGACAGCATGTCACCAGTCCAACAGAAAGCCAGCATAAAAACTGTGAGCTGAGCTGCTATTCCTCACCGTCCATTTTCCTCAACTTCTAAATCTTTCACCAGAGATCTTAAAAAACTTACGCCTGAATCCACCTGAGATGAAAACAGCTTCAAAGCAGAAAAACTCTCCTTCAGTATGGCAAACAACCATGCGGCTGTTAGTTTTCACAACCGATAGTTATTTGTGATTTTTTGCATTCAATGCTCGCTACAACAACAGTGCGTATCAATCTGCAGGGCCCTGGCGATGCCGTCTCTGCCGCCTGCTCCGTGCAGTCAAACGCGAGCACAAAGCCCACATGGGTCCGGGCAGGGACCGCTGTCACTCTTCCTCCTGGGCACCCCTATGCTGAAAATTAGCGTTTCCATCTTAGGCAGAATCTGGTCGCGACTTGTCTGCAGTCGCTACCGAGGGCTTCCAACACACCACAGACCTCAGCGCTGCTGGGAAAGGCCGACCCCGACGCAGCCGCCGCCTCCCAAACGCTCCTATCAGCCAAGAGCGAACCGTACCGCACTCGCCGCGCTACAGCCCTGGGGCGGGGCCGCCGCGTCCCCACGGCCCGGGCGCAGCGCTCGCCAGGGCCCACCCGCACCCCCCGCCGCCGGGCCTCACCTCCGCCGGCGCCCGCCGCCTCCGCGCTGCGCCGCGTGATGACGAAGCCCGAGCCCGTGACGCCACCCAGCGCGCCGGCCGCCCCCCCCGGCGTCGGCCCCGCGGAAAGGCCGTGACCCCGCCTGCCGTCGCCGCGGCGGGCTCGTCAGCAGCGCGGGCCGGCGCTACCGCTGCCTTTCCCCGGCTCTGCTGGCACCGGAACTTCGCTCCCACAAGCCTCCCCAGGCCGGTCCTAGAACGGTCAGGACCGTCCAGGCGGGGCCGCTGAGGCTAGTTCGGCGCCAGCTGAGGGAGAAGCCAGCCGCTCGCCGCAGCGTGCCTGCCACAGGCCCCGTGCCTCGCTGCTCGCCGTGCCTGCTCAGTCCAGCGGTGCTGGCCTCAGACAGGTACAAGCTGCCGTACCCTCATTTCCACAGGCTTATCCCTTATTGGCACCGGTATTGCAGGGGAAGTGGATCATGAGAGAGTTTCAGCTGGAGTGGAGGTATTTTTTGGTAGACTCGTGAAGCAGGTGTTGTAGATGACACCGCATTTCCCTTAACTGCACTCGTCTTCCCTTTCCTTGGGCAAGGCGACACAGCGATTTTGTTTTATAGTACCATAGTTTGTGCTCTTATGTTCCAAATTTCTTCATGGTTTGCAAACAAAGATATTCTTACTAGTGCAGTTGGCTCTATGTATTTTTAAAAAACTTACCTCAGGGCACTAAGGATGTTTAATTTTATCTCCAGAGGTTTCCACAACACTGCATGAATCCTTAGTATATATTAGTATTTAGCTCTTGTAGAAATTATTGTAGCAGAACAATGGCTCCCCTGCACATAAATCACTAGTCACAGTAGGAATAAAAGGTATTGGCACCATTTGTAGAAAACTAGCTCTCATTTATGTAGTAGGTGGCACAACCACAATGTCTGAAAAAGATGTCAAAGAGCACTGTCCAAGGCAAATGGAGTTCAGCTAGTACAGAAATTCATGTAAAGCTCAACAAGAAGTTGTAAGAAAGCAGGGTGCATACAAGGACAGGCAGAGATAAACAGGGCACTTCAGAGCCCCATTCCTTGTCACCGCAGGTGACTTTTTGTTCCAGCTGGGCACAGAGATAGAGTTATTAATGACAGCAGGTAGTCATGGCCATCATAATACAATTACGTGTTCCCTGTGAACATGTTTGAGACATTAAACTCATGTTTATTCTATGTTCAATTAAATAAAATTGTCTGCTCAGAACTTACAAGGATTAACTTTCACACCATTTAGCACAGTTTGTCCGCTTGGGACAGTGGGACAAGGCACTCTACTCCTTTCCAGGGTAACAACAACGGAGAGAACTAAAGCAATTCCCTCCGTGCATTCATCTATCAGCATTCTTTGGGCTTTAGACAAAACAAAAACCAGAAATCTCCTCTCCTCTGTGAGCTGACACATAAATTGCTCTTAAAAGATACTAATTTACTTCGTACTAATTTAATCCAACAGTGTTCAAAAGAGTGAGGAGTGAGTTTTAGTGATTAATACCTACTGCTATGAATCTGTGCTTTTCCCTCCTACCTTCTCTGATGTTCTGCATTAATTAAACTCTTTTGTTAAGTCTTTCCACAAAGCAGCTTCTGACAGCATATTCATCTCTTTGCTTGTTTGCAGCTTCACTTAAGGTTCACTGTTTTGTTTGCCAGCAGACCTCATTGTTTGTCTCACTCAGATCAGGACCATTTCTCCGTTTCTCAGAAACCTCTCTTGCTATGCTCATAGTCCTTTTCTCTGAGGTAAACATTAGCTCCAGTTGAGTGAAATTCTGTGCAAGCCACCAACAGAGAATATGTTGTTCTCTCTCTTGAAGAATTTGGTTTAATTTGTGTGATTTTGTGTTGGGTTTGGTTTTGGTTTTGGTTTTGGTTTTTTTTGGTCTTAAAATTCATTTTAAAACATCTTTCAGTTAGGTTCTGTGATGCAGTGTTGTTCAGTGATCCACCTCTAATATCCAGCTTTTTTCCCAAGCATGACTTGATTCCGGGGTAGATACAAAGCCTGTACCAAACAGAAATGCTGTGAAAGTTATTCTATGCTCATGGGCTGCTGCTTCAGAACATCCAAAAACCACATGTATCCTGGAGCAAAGATTAATCTATGCTCAAATGACCCAAAGAAGGACAGGTCTGATGAGTTACTAAGTTGTTGTCTGCAGAGGATCCCGTGCATGTCCTCCCCAAGCTATCCTCCACTTCCTGCAGAACAGCAGACAGCCTGCCTTTACACAAGCACAGAAGGCAAGGAAAAACTATGCCAGTAGAGATCACACATGACCCCTGTTCCTTTAGAAAGGCCATGAAGACAAATGTTCTGGACTGCTGAGTTTCTGTAGAAGACAGTGGGCATTGCTGCAGAGAGCTCCTCAGAACAAACCGTAACAGCCTGCAATAGTTGTACAGCTTGGTTGCCCATGACGCAGAAGGGTTACCTTGCCAATATTGTATGAAAATCTCAGAAACTGTATTCCCTTCTGAAGACACAAGGGTGGGGGGGAAAGACTCAAATTAAATGACTTTTTTTTTTTTTTCCCCCTCTAATTTAGCAGAATTCAGTTCATTTGAAGGTGGGAAAGCTGCTTAGTTTGTAGGCCCTGCTGAGCTCCACAACCAAGGAAGGTGGGGTGGCAGGGCAGTAGATGAGGAAAATACAGAGCAGTGCAGATTACAGAAAAAAACAGTCAAGCCTATCTGAAGTCAGTTTGCACAATTTTCAAGTCAGCGATGCTATCACGTACTGGACAACCTTCCTTTCCGTAGCATGGAAAAGACTAAAGCTTCCCTGTGCCCAGAATTAAATACTGCATATTTCTTGCTCCTTAAGAGGCATAAGCAGTCTAGCTTCATCTGTCATTTTTTAACCACCCCAACCTGGCAATAATTCGGAAAGAACTAAATATCCTTATTTTCTTAATCCACATTGAAGTGACAAGTTAATTATTGTCCATGCACTAAAGTCTTTCAAAAGGAAAAACAAAAAAGCTTTTGTCTTGTTTAGGAGAATGAGATTCAAGGTTGCAGAGGCCAGGGCAGGGGGTGGTGGTGGGATTGTGGTGCCACTCCTTATTAGTTAACTATTAAGTGGAAAAGGTAGATTAAAGAAAGCACTCAGAATTTATGAAAAAGTTGAGATCTCTTACCCATTTGTTGCCAGTGTCTAGCTCCCCTTGAAAGAGTGACTGAGTCAACTCTGCTGCACTAGGCCTTAGTACAGCAGCTGATTTGCAAATCCATTGTCAGTGATATTATACAGCATACACACTTTTCCACACTTGGTGCTTCTGTAGTTTTTTAGAGAGCTGTATGTATACAGACAAAGTGACATTCTAAGGTTCTTTCACGCTGTGTAGGATTTAATGCCATGGATTCAAGACATCTGTCTGATATAAATTAAATTGCTCAATACATTTTGGGTAATTTTCAGAAGGGATTAGGGGAGAAACAACCATTCAGCTTATGTGGCTTTGAACAACAGCTGCTTTGTTTGGTTACTGCTTCTGAAACCACCGAGCCCCAGTCTGTTGCATCTTTGTAGTCTACTTAGGCAGTCTTTCAAAAAGCTACAGTCAGGAACTCTTCTAGCAGAGAAGTGAGATACAAAGATCTCAGCTCATGTCCAGAAAAAAAAATGTCAGCATCTACATCACCTCTTGTACACAGGCATGACTCTAGGTATTTCTATGTGCATGTCTTCAGAGTTCATGACAGCCTTACGTTTATTTAAAATTAGTTCTGCCAATTACAAAAATTGCAAGAGTTAGAATCGCATAGCATCTCAAGGAAGGAAGCCATAAGGATCATCGTGTCCAACTCCCTGCTCCTTGCAAGGACTACCTAAAACTAAACCATATGACTAAGAGCATCGTCCACACACCCCTTGAACTCTGACAGGCTTGGTGCCATGACCACTTTCCTAGGGAGCCTGTTCCAGTGACTGACCATCCTCTCAGTGAAGAAACCTTTTCCTAATGACCAATCTGAACTTCCCCTTACTCTGCTTCACTCCAGTTTCTCATGTCCTATCACTGGTTACCACTTGAGTTACCTAGATGAATACCTATGTGTTCATCATACAGGCCAAAGCATTCTTTAAATCCCAAGTGTCCTTGTTCCTTCTGCAATCCACTTTTCCAGATAATTTCTAGAGCAGATGCCAGTTTCCCCTCTTCCCTTGAACTCTTCCTGTACATGTATTCCAGGTACAATGGAGCTTTTGCTCCATTTCTAAATCCAAAAGAAACTGTATTCCACAATGTTTATGGTATCAGTTGAAGAAGTAAATTTGTACTTCTGTAAATGCCCAGTCATGCCAATGAGATTAATGGCCTATGGTACTAAACACAGTGCAAATACAAAGTCAGAAAAAATAAGCAAGTTCAAATAAGGTGAGGTGCATTTCAATTACATGTTTGAACACTTTACATTGGTAAGAGGAGCTTACCGATTACACAGCCCTAGCATCCCTTACATGCCAACTGAGTAGGCATAAGGAAGCTTGTGGGAGACTAATACAAGAACACAAAGAAGTCTCATATATGCCAGTTTGCACACCACCTCTACATCTGGTCCTTAGCATATTGTCATATGACTTTTAGTTGCCCAGATAAATCAGTTCCTGAACTTGGACTCACCAAAGTCCTACAATGACTATATTAATGGATGTGATTAAACATTTAAAAGGGCACTTGAATTTTTACTTAAAAGAAGGAAAAACGCAACAACAAAAAAAACAAACACACCCAAAACACTACCAGAAACAAAACCCAGTATTTTGCTGCAGAATGAACAACCACGGTGACAGCACTGATCCACTTGCATTAAAAATGAGTTTTCAATTCATTGAGAAAATAAATTCAACATAGTGACCTACTACACAAGATTAGAATGTGAATTTTTAAAGAAACAAGTATGCATGTTCTGACAACTGCCGTCTGCACTTTTGAAGTCTGCACTTGTGTGAATACAACAAAGTACAAAAGGAGTTTGTGTCTGCTCCTATTGATGCCAGGAACAGAGCAATCTACCCTATTCTTTTTGGGTGCAAGGTGAGGCCACGCTCCCAAAACGATTCATAAAGAAGTATCTTCAAGATGCCCCCTGACAGGTGTGCCAGGCAACTGCAATGCACAGCACTGTACAGATAGCTCTAATAATAGGAAGAGACAGAAATGCCCCCGCTATTGACAAATACACAGATAAGAACAGTCTTTGAATATAGTTTAAACTGTTCTGGAATGTCATCATGGTACAAATGAAATGTCAGTAATCTGTCAACCTAGTTTACAGTTGCAGTATCAAATGAAAGAGAATGCTGTGGCCCCTTCTCAGACCTTAGAGGCTAATTATTCAGAAAAATGTCACTAATGCCACACCTCACTGAAACCATTCAAGTGTTGTGCAGTGACAGCCCAATAGTTTTTCTTGCACTGGTTTGCACTTGATTTTACTTGTGTTTTGGTTCAGACATGCAATTTCCACAATAGCAGCATACATGCACGTAGTCATTAGCTTTGCTGAGCTTTGTGCAGTGACTACAGTGAGTGTATTTCTATTTGCTTCTGCAGTACAAACCAGTGCTGCCCTCAGAGCAAAATGAGGACATTTACCTAGCTCCTGCCCTCACCAGACAACCACCCCTCCAATGGCTGGTCTCTCTCCAACAATGAAAACCTGACACAGTCCAGAGAATTAGTCACTAGAGGGCACTTACAGAATCCAGAAGACTGAAAATGTGCTTGGTATCAGAAGACCACAGTCCTACAGTTTAGAGTCCAAATTACAAGTTTTGCAGTTACTTCCTATCCAGGTCTGTAATACCTTAAGATAGAGAACCAGGGAAATTACTATATTTTAGAAGGCCTTTATCATCTTCTGTTTTTCCAGCCACGGAACAAAAGAAGGCTGAGGAAAAACTTTCCTCTGAGGTAACCCGCATACTAGTCTACATTGACTGTGTGCTCCTGGGCAAATACTGAACCAAAGTCTTAACCACAGGCATTCAAGACATTTACTATGTAAGATATTGGTGCTAACTGTCACTGTTAAGTGCAGCTTTGGGGAAAGAGGTGCAGGAACACAGAAATCAATGTGGCAGACTCACAGAAGTACAGTATGCCGTTTCACTGTGATGCCTCAAGTGGACTTTGCATTTCACAAGAGACTAGGATGTGATTATGACCCAAAGAGGCTGCAGGTTTTTTTCTGGATGTCACAAACCACAGAAAGGTATCACGTAGTATGTCAGTAAAGCAGGAGTAAGAGTTTTGGATGCAGGAACTTACAGTCACCCAGAGCAGGCAGCAGTGCCTACATTGACACAAGGTGCTCAGAGCTCACAAGAAAAAAGCAGCATGGCACTGAGTGGCATTCAACAGGCACTGCAGAAAGACCAGAGGTGTGCCTGCCTCTTGCTAAGCATTCCTTAAAACTTTTATTTATAAATTGGCTCTGTACCTTGCCTAAATTGACTTTGGGAGCCTATGGGAAGTACTGCCTATGAGAAACTATGAGAAACCACTGGGTCCCTGGGGCTAATTACTTTCTTCAAAACCCCACATTGCTCTGTTTTTGACTAGGTACAGCATTCAATTTTCTGCTAAGATTGTACTATATTGCATTACAGGACAAGTTGCAATAGCACTCCATGTTAATTGCAGTGCACAGACTGCTCCCTTTTCTCCTTTATACCAGTTATCAAGAAAAACCAGAAAGTCTACTTCTGCTGTTTTTAATTTAGCCTCTTCTATCCATACAGAATGCCTGTCAGACAGGAGAGGGAGGGGCTGTTATCCCCTTTCTGCCTGGAAGTGTCTAGCAACAAGGCAGAGACCATAGGAGTGTCTACCTGCCATCCCAAACAATCAGTTACGTTCTGGAGACAGGCAGATCCTGGGGTGCGTTATGGTCACTCGGTGTAAACAGATACAGGCAGGTGCTTTAATATTCCTGGATAGCCCCAAAGCCACTCTGACAGCCTTCCTTGACTCTCACATCCAGATTAATGCAGAGAAAAGGGCAGAGATGAACTATCAGAAAAAGGACACCCCTCTGCCACACTCAGAACTTGGCAGTCTCTTTCAGTGCCTTTGCCTAAAACACCAAAGCAACCCTCAAAACACCAGAGTACAGCCATGAGCAGATTCACAGAGTGCAGAGACAAGGAGGGGCTGTGCACCCTAACTTGACAAGTGTGATACAGCTTAGCAAACTCTTGTATGGGGGAACTATATTTGAAAAGATTTGCTGGGTGATGAGTATAATTTACCTTTCCCTGGAGCATGGTCAAAGGCATAAGGGTTTTTAGCATTTCATCTTTGTTTCCCTCCTAACTGTCCATTTCTGACAGCAGTATTAACATTTGTATGATACAAGTAATTTTGCTAGCCCACCTCCCCTCCTATCAAGATTTCTGTCACTTTCAAGTGTTAACCAGCATTGATAACTAACACTTATTCTGCATCATATCTACACAGGGGAAGGATATGGACTTGTATAGTGCTCCACACTTCCAATGAAGTGTATGAATAGCATTGATTAATCAGTCTACTAGAAAGCAATACGTGCAGGACTAGCATAGAGGTTTTGGGAGATTTTTGAAACAGAGCCTCCTACTAAAACAACAGGGAGGCAGCCATACCAGAACAGATAGCCATCCTGTTTCCAACCAGCGCTATTTGTGGACACTTGGTTGCTGCTATTCACAAGCCTGCTTTTTGCTTCTGCTGTTCTAAACAGACCATTCACCTCAGTTAATTTAATTTGTTGAGTGTTTTCAGGTAAGTAAAAGTGCTGTAAGTATCTCCTTTCTTCTGATTTACTACCCTTTGGCCAAAGGCCATTTCCGTTTGGCAGATCACTCTCAAGATGTTTTCTACTCTCCCCTATCAGTAGTAAACAAACTCCTCTGACTAGAGTCCAGCCTGCAACATGATGTTTGCAGCTAAGAGTTGCTCTCCGGTTAGCCTGCATTTTCTTAGGAGAGGGGGGAGGAAAGGAGAGGAACAGAACATTCTGTCAAATAAACATTTGCTAATGCTCTTGAGCAAGAGAAATGGAACAGGTAGCAAACAGTAACCCAGATTAACTATCTGCTAGGGCAAACACAATATGCAAAGGTTCTATATGCACTGTTTGGATGGCATTTCTGTGTTGAGCCTGATACACTGATATAATAATTGATCTTTCCAACATGAGCCATGACCTTTGGATACAAAATTGGAAGTAAGGCCTTAAAGTAATATAATGAGTCTTCTACTTGGTAGAATAAATAATGTCCTTGCTGTTAGTTTGACTTCTCTACTTATCTTTTTTTTCCTCTCTTTCTCTTGAGGAATAAATGATTTTTGCAGGTACACAGTTAGGCAGTTTCTCAGTAATATTATTAACTCTTTGGGTGTAGGACTAGCAGATTTTGTCAAGAATCCACGGGTCTGATTCTATATGAAAGTTTAGTGCAACTTCTAGGTCAGCTTTATGTCTGAAAACCAAACATGTAGGAATATGTAAAAAAGTAATCGGTTCCTCTCTTTTGAGGCTGAGCACCACAGAAGCATTCCCCAGGAAGGAGTCTGATTGCAGCCCTGGAACACCTTAACCAGCAGGGCTTATTTTCCCTTTTAGGACTGGTACAGATGAAAATGACACTTGAGCCTGAGTCTGGCTCTGCGGTCCTCAACTGAAAGATAGCATAGAAAAGCTCAATGTGAAGAATGGCAGAAATTATTTATGATCTGGAAGACATTTTGCAATAATCTTATTTAAGAATTACATCTGTTGAATATCTGAATAGGACAGAGCAACAGCTTCTAAAGCAGCTGGTCCAACCAAGGGCTGAAAATTTAAGCTAAACTAATTCAAATTACAAGTAACATACATGCTTTTCAGAGTTAGAAGAGATCAAGTCCACAAGACTAACGGTTCCTTGCAGCCATAATTAATAGAGTTTGCATCTATCTAACCAGTATCTTCTCAAAGACAGCAGGGACAGAGCTAGATCACATCCACTCCAGACTAAGCCAATTTACCATCTCTTGCAAAGGAAAAAAAAAAAAAATCTCCTTGTGAGGTGTTATGGCCAGAGAGAAGGACATGATAACCTCAAACTAATTTCTTCAAACATACCATATTCTCCTGGCTCCCCTTTTGGCGAAGATGCTGAACAATCTTCTCATGCCAAGTGAGAAATGCTTCCAATCTCCTCCACCCCACCCTTTTTATTTTTTTATTAAAAATCCAAGTGCAGTAGGAGACTTGCTTATGTGATCAGGACACATGGAGATAATAAAATGGGAGAACCTTTGAATCAAATATAAAGCGGACATCCTAAGATACTAATTTAAATGTCAAATATCAAATAAATGTCTTCACTGTGTGATAGCTCAGATTTCACAGCTAAAGAACAGCCATAAAAGACAGAAGTGAAAATTAATATTTGAGATTTATACAAGATAAACTAGGGTGGTTTTTTTTTGGTTTGTTTTTTTTTGTGTCTGGGCAAGTTAGGTAGGATAAAACCAGGCTTGATACAAGCGTCTTCCTGCAGACTAATTTGTTACCTACCTTTGCACAGCTTCTCATGCCACCCACTTGACTAAGGAGAAATGCTGCCACCAAATCTAGTCCATGAATTTCACTCAGACAGGCCCTTCCCTTTACTTTCCATGGATGACAGTAACTATAAAGCCTTGACACCCTGTTCACACATACAGGAGCACATAGTCTTATTATAATATTGGTCCTGGGAACTTCATGCATAGCGTACTTTCTACCCAACAGAAGAGATGACCAAGGCTAGTCTCTGCCTCAGCTGTAAGCATACTGGACCCCACTGAGTCTGGACATCCTCTCAGTATTACCTCACTTTCAGAATCTCAATGGGGCTGAATCATGTAGACTCTTCTAAGACCTTCTGTACTGTCAATAAAAGTGAAGGAAATAGCCTATTTTAACTTGAGGAGTCGATGTTCTTGACCTTTTGCAAAATCCCATTTAAATCAAACCTTCCTACCAGACCAAGAGACTCTCTCTCCCTCTCCTCTATTCTAATACGGTCTGAGATTATGCGATCAGACCAACACCCAGAACTCCTGCCATAGAAGCAAAGCAGATCTATCCAGAAGCAGCATTTTTCTCCATTACACTCTGCAGAAGTTGCAGAAGAGCATGTTGCATCCTTTTCAGTCCTGCATTCTAGGGTTTCAGGCTCCCCTGCGTTTTCTGTCACAACAGCACTTCTATTGCCCTGTCTTCCACCTATTTAATAACAACAGCGTTGCTGTGGACAAATGTGTTTTCTACCATTACCAATCTTGCAGCTAAAACAACAATCTGTGTAGTAGTAGTTCTGTACAGGAAGAGGGAGCTAGAATTCTGATGTGCTTTTATTACATATCTCATTCCCAGAATTGCTTAGTTGGAGGGTTGTCACGGACAAACATCACATGTCTGCGACGTTCTCAGAAAACACATGCATCTTACATTGCCTCTACTTGTCACACCAAATGGATCTTCAGCCAGGTCATCATCATCTTTGTTATTCATTACCAAAATGGAATTTGTTCCCCTTTCCAATTATATGTAAAGCCACCAGCACTTGGACGCTGCCTAGCTTTGCACACTCCTTCATGGATACTTAGAGGTGAAATGCATGCAGCTGGAACAAAAGGTTTTTTTCATGTGTTTGTTAGCTTAGCCACAGCTAAAAATTACTTACAGGAGACATCTAAGAAAGGAGGAATTGGGGAGGGAAGGGAAGTTCTATTAAATTAACTGTCCACATTCACAGAAACACCAGCTGTCACCTTCTACGGTCAGTTGAGAGAAGCTGTGAACTCCATGTCAGCTCAAGTGTACGTCAGAGCAGCTGCTTACTTTTCGTTTGGCAGAGTGTGCACCTATGTAGTAACACACACATTACATAATATTAAGTCATAAACTAAAAGAAGTCAGCTTGCTAAATCCATCCACTACGTGGATGAGATTTTTATTTCCATCACCTGATAATTTAATTGCTCAATTAGCTCTACCTGAATGCCTTGCCTGTGGTAGAGGAATAATCCCTTGCAGGCCAGAGTAAAACAGAAGACAGAAGGCAAGTCAGCAATGCAAAGGTAAATTATTCCTCTACAGCAAACCAAGTGCATAATCTAATTGTATTTTCTCTTCTGATCTGCTGCTTAAACTAGTGTGTAAGGGACAGAAAAGGCAACAGACACATAAACACCAAAAACTCTGGTAAAAGCCAGTACCACAGGAGGCCTCCCATAGGTAGTTTAATCCCAAAAGTTTCTTAGCTGATTCAAACCTAGCTTGGACATTTCTTTTTGCATTTCTGTAATTCCATAATATGCCTAGTTTAGGCAACAGGACAGTCTCATCATTGATGAGGACTGTGAAACATCTGCTGTATGACTGAATATTACACTATTGCTTTCCTTTAGCCAAGAGGCAAGTGGAAAAGATGCCGTTCAAGTGGCACTCCACATCCTGGAGCAGAGTGGGGCTGACTGTGGGCCTGTGGATATGACTGCTTGTGCATCAACGGACCATAGAATCATCATAGAATGGTCTGAGTTGGAAAGGACCTTAAAGATCATCTAGTTCCAACCCCTCCTACATGGGCAGGGACACCTCCCACCAGACCAGGTTGCTCCAAGCCCCATCCAACCTGCCCTTCAACACTTCCAGGGACGGGGCTTCTGCTACTTCCCTGGGCAACCTGTTTCAGTGTCTCACCACCCTCACACAGACCATACATAGCACAGAGGGTTTTGGTTGCAATAACATGGCCTATAGGTCGGTACAACTCAATGGACTTTGTAACTAACTGTTTAGACTTAATGAGAAACTAATTACTTCTACTGCAGAAGTGACTCAACAGTGTAGTGAAGGCACCTAGATAACAAAAAACTAATTGTATCATAGAATTCAAAGAAATCAATCAACATGCATTTAACAGAGAAATCTGTAAGAAACCAGCTACTGTGTAGGAAGGGCCTGACTCTGAATAAATGCATTTGACATAAAATTCTGTTCTAAACAGTTCTTGCCCTGCACTGTACACCATAGTGCCTGCTTCTGCCCACCCGTAAATTCACCACCACTGATCCAATTCACAGTCAAAGAATCTGACTCGCTCATCCCTATCTCTGGATAGGTACTGACACTTGCCCTCTTTCCCCCATAGCTGGAAAGTGACTTTCAGCATTTGCTTCTGCAGAGTGGCTTTCCCAGACTCCTCCTTCTGGATCACACAGATCCCAGGCTACACTGCAAGAACAAGTACCAAATGGACAGATACTAAGAGTTTGGACAAAATCATTGGCATTCACTGTGCTACCCTTGGGGCCCAATTTTAAGAAATACTAGTAAATACACTTTCTTCATGTGTTTTTTTTAAGGCATTATTCCTTCCAACATAAATCATTACTGTATGCCCTGCAGTGAAATACGACTCTAATCTGCACATCATTTATCTGTGTATTGTCAGGGTCTAATTTAGTCCCTTCCCTGTCTCTCTCCCATCTGTACTTCCGTAATACCAGTTTTACTAACAATCCTCACTGGAGACAGGAAATAAATCTTCATTCATGAAAGCAGCATGAGCAAAGATCAGAAATCACATCAGAATAAATGAAACTTCATCAGACCACATCAGAACCTTAAAGAAAATCAAGGAGCCAAGAGATGCACAGGAGGGTCATTATTGCAGCCAACTACACGTACCTTAATTGTGTCCTCTTTCATCTGGCAGGTCACACCAGAACACAAAATGAAGGTACAGCAGTCAAGTTCACAGCACTCTCCCTCTTCTGCCCATGTCAAAACCTGAGTACTCCTGTACAATTAATCAAATTGTGTTAATTTATTTTTTTAGTTATCATTTATAAGATACACAAGGCTCAAAAATGTCTATTAAAAATATTTTAAATTGCTTAGGGAGATAGGAGAGTCTCTATCACTAGAGACTTTTAAGATCATCTGCTAGGATGCCTGAGAGGAGATTAGGATTATTAGACCCTGCCTTGGGCCAAGGAGTTGAAATAGAGAAACTCTGTGACCTTGCAAGGTGCTTTCTGGCTTTTCCTGGAACCGTTCAGTGAAAATGGCCTGGAAAAGCAACAAACTAAAAACTCATAAAGAGACACGTCTGGTTCGTGTCCAGCTCTGGAAGAAAAAAAAAAAGCCAAAAGTGGCTTGAAAAGTCTACATCTAGCAAACTGACCAAAGAGAAAAGAGTTTACAATTTAATTCAAAGACAGTGAGTGCTAAAGGAAAAAACATCCTCTACTGCATGATCCCTATTTAAGGTCTTCTCTTGAGCACCATCATCAAATCCCTACCCATCTTAGAATTTTAAATAGCTCCTTCAAAACTCCTTTTGTGAATTTCCCTGTTAGTGCTCCTTGGCATCATTGTGAGAGCTCACATTGTATCATTCTGCAATGCAACTTTTCTGAATTCTTCCCCAAAGCCATCTGTGAAACAGGTAGAGGTGAAACAGACCTGGCGATTACTGACCCTCTTTTGCTTATGTTTAGGATGCAGTGTCTCCTGAATTCCTGGTCATTAGAAAATCACCAGCCTGTTCATTCTGCAAGTACTCACTGTGCTAGAAAATCCTGTTTCTGCTTCATGTCACACAAAGTCTGACTGGATATTAGACCTGAAAAACAAGAAACAAAGTAGGTTTGTAGTGAAACCTTGGGCTGCCAAGTATACCTGTAGCAGGAGAAGGAGCATCTCTAGCAATCAGAAATTATATTTAAAATACATATTTTCTTGGTTGGATCCTATAAATCATGGCAGTTCAAAAGAGGTGAATTTAATTAGACAACACTTGTTGCAAATGTGGTATCGATAGTCTGGGAAATTCAAGATCAATGGAAGCCAGAAAGGAGCTAAAAAATAGCAGCAATTGTACATCACCAAGTTGGCAAACAGCTAACGGAAGTAAGAGGCAGTAAGGAAGGATGAAAAAAAAACATAAAATAAAAAAACCCTACCCATTCCAGCAAAGACAATCAGAAGTGTTTAAATACATTAGGATAAAAACAAATATAACAATCTATAAAAACATCTGTAATGATCACATTGTCCATTACTGCATTCATAGGGTAAAATCTGTCAACAGTAATACAGAAAAGCAAAGATATTTCTCATAGGTATTTCTGCTCTAGACTGCAAGGCGATGTGTATCATATAGCTTAAAACCAACAACTCAGACCGATATTTAAATAGTACCAAAGGTAAGATCTTAGTGACTCAGCACCCCAGAGCCCTACAATTAAAGTAGATCAGATTGCTGACACTGACTTTCTGCAAGTCACTGAAAAATTAGTAAGCTCTACAGGTCAGATGGAAAGCTGATATCTGAAAGTATAAACAGGACACTCCAGGACTAGGCTCAACACCAGACCAAAAGTGGGAAAATGAACTCCCTCTTTTTGGAAGAGGAGAGAGGTCATGCCACAAGAAAGTGGCTTCCCACTAGGCGCTACCTGGCAGACTACCCATCACACTCTCATCAAACTGCTCAGCTTCCCAGGAGGATGCAGGCATCCACATTTTCACTGGAGGCCTTAATATGAAATGCCCGGAGCTCTGCATTTGGACAAAGATGCTTCATCGTCATTGACCAATCAGAGCATCTATGTCAAAGGTGCCAGAGTTTTGCTCATAGATGAACACTGAGCTGGGAGGATACCAGGCTGTAAACCAGTGTTTCGTACTAGTGCAGTACAGTAGAGGGACAAAATAATCTCTCTAGTATTGGAATACCATAGCCAGAAAATAGCCAAAATATCTCTAAGTCTGCATCATGAAAAACTGTTTACTAAAAAATAAAAATACATTTAAGAGTCATTAAGAACTTGAGAGGTCTTGCAAGGACAGATGAAGAGACAAAAAACTGTGGCTTACAGCCTACAAATAGAACTTCTTTGCTAGTAAATAAAAAAAAGCTGTGGCATCAATAGTGACAGACCTCCAAGTAAAAGAAATTATAATTTCAAAATGTTCGTAATAAAGAAACACAATTCTAGCTTAAAGTATTTGGGACGCAACCAGAAAACCCTATTTAAGATGATAAATTTGCCTTTTTACTCCACCTAACTTACAGAAAAATGTACAGAACATTTCAGCATAAAGATCCAACATTCTGGAAGAACTTGATGATAGTTACTTTACATATGAAAAGTGTTTCTCTTCCATTATTTGAGATTTTTATCATGCAAATCACATAGAAGTGGGTGACTGAACATTCCAAAAGGCTTAACACAACTTTTACCGTGTTTACTTAGGCAATATTCTGATACCTGTCACTAGTTCAAATTTAATCTTGTCCCAGGGTTAGAAAACAGGTCATGGTACCTTATGTTTGCCATTTTGTTGTGAAACTTCAGTGCATTTTCATACCAAGGGCACATGAAACAATTCCTAGGCCAGCTGACTTCACTAGTACCACAATTGCCTCTGGACAGCTACAGGATTCCCACATATTTGTCCTTTTTGAAGAACACAAGCACTGAAGAATAATTTGGTCCTTTAATTGCTTACAGTGCATAGGAATGATTTCTCTGACTAAGCCTGGAAGAAGTGTCAAGTTTTAATTTCACCATTACATGCAAACCTGAACCAAAGCTTGCTAGAAAGCTGCACAGTTCCAGCGTTTGAGATCTAATAGCATTGCAGGTTTTCTATTGTGTTGCAAGCTCATCAGATTTCAAGCACATTTCTATGTTTATAAAGCAGTTGAGCTGACCCAACACAAATGAATAGGTGGAAAACCACAAGAAACCGAAGCACTACCAATTACCTGCAACTGAATACCATTTTTCAGAGACACAATGCCAGACGCTGATGAAATGCAGATACGCGCTGCCGGAACCGCGCGCTGGGGAGCTCGAAGCTTTGGCTCCAGGGGCTGCAGCCGCCGCTGACCCGCTGCGGGGGGCGCCGGTTCCGCCGGAGCAGCGCGGCCGGCCCGGCCCTCCCGGTTCTGCAGCCGGTGACTCAGCTGGCAGCCCCGGCCCGCGGCAGGCACCCCCGGCCTCCCCTCGCAGCCCCGGCATACGTGCTGCTCCACAATACCTCTCCTCGGCTTCAAAGTAACCCCATACCCAGAGCGCCTAAGGAAACCTCAGCAATTTCAGCAATAACAAAGAAGAGTTAGTTAACAAAGAAGAGAGAGGAAGCGTTAGCGAAAATATATTCCACTTTGTATCTGGAGGATTGGAGTGCATCTGCTGACTAACAGCAGGGTCGGGAATGCAGCTGGCATCTCTGCGAGGGAGGAGGCACGTTCCTCAGCAATGCTGCGGGCAGGACAGGAAAAGCTCTCATCTCGAACAGCAGCGCAGTGCCTGTCAGGGATCCGACACCCACTGCTTCCACACGGCCAAACACTCCTTTTCCTCCTGGCTAAAATGCATATTAAATATAATGAGCCTGCAACAATAAAGAGGAATTAAACTACAGCTAAAGCTCTCTGTTTGGCTAAAAGTGTTAAATAAAAATGGAAAAACAGATCATATATGTGAAGCCCCGAAAAGGAAAACCCAGGATATGTTCATCTGAAACAAAGTAACCTCTTGTGAAAAACAAATGCAAAAGGACCTGATGCTCCCATTCTCCAGGTTCCCATACATTGTCCGGGGAGCAGAACACAGTTTTTGTAAAACACCACCAGAATTCACATTTTATTTTTAAATTATTTTCCTTGCACCTGACCAGACAAGAGAACTCCATCTTACCTTTCCACTTATGACCGAAATTTCTTGTCAAGTTCTCCACAAGTCTCCAAACACCGTATGTCCTTCACTTCATGCCTCTACTACATGCACTTCTGCAGCCAAGCGGAGTGACTCATAGTCTGCCCATATAGATAATTGCCTAGACAGCTGCTGATCAGGATTTGGAGGTATAAGCCACATGCTGAAAATGGAAGGGGCTGCAAGGTAGGACAGCCAGAATGGCATTGACAGACCTGTGAGTCAGAACAGGGGAGAAGTGAAAGATGTTGAGAGCATGAGGAGCCTGGAGATAACAGGGAGCCTAATTGCTGGACACGTACAGAATGGTCAGCCAAGGTAGAACCCCTCTAACAACAGATGCCCTAACATTCTCTCAGCACACATTCCCACGCACAGAGTCTCCCTGTCCTGTATTTGTACCACTTGTCAGGACCAGTGTGGACACATTCTTAAGACTGCCATCCAGGAAGAAGCCTTCAGGGATTATTTTGTGTGTGTGATAATTATGTTAGAAGATACTGGACCCTTGTCTCTTTGTTAACTTTTTGAGCCAAACCCATGGGTCACCAGCCAGAAAACCCAACATGAAATGCAGTCTGCTGTTTTGTTAATAATATACTCTGTGTTTGTTCACACTCTTTAATCACATGTTTTTTAGCTCTGTGGAATATCCTGTCTCACTGGCCTAAACCAGTTCAGAAGTAAAGATGCTTTGGACTGAATCCAGACTAGACACATATATTTTTGTCTTGCTTTGGAACCCCTATGTCAATTTAAAACCGATCAGTAGTTTGTATTACTGTGTTTTCCAGAAGAATAAAATGAACCTGCTTATAAGACGTACAAACAGATAGCTCTGTGTGTGCCCACCCCCAAGAGGAAACATTTCACCTCTCCAAAGACAGGAAAAAACTGAAGAGGAACAGCTAGCACACCAATAAATTTGTTAAAGACTAACTGCTCCTAAGAAGCTACTAATCTGTTGCTACTACTACGTTTCTTATACATCAGCAAATGTGGCGATACTATTTTTCAGTATTTTTTATGCTAAGGTTGTAGGATTAATATTTCCTACTTAAATGCTGAAATTTTCTGGTTTTGTGCAAAAGGTTTTGGTTTTTCGGGCATGTTAAACTACTCTCAAAACCTCGTATTCTGTTTCTACTTCCAAACATTAGGAAACCACCCAAGACAGCTCCAAATCACTGACACTGTTATGAGCATATTGTAAGTAAACTTACCACTAAACTGCTAACACGCAGATTCATGTTTAACTTTCACAAAAATTCTGGGTTCTCTCAGTGCTGCCTCCTGAACCATGCATAAGCTGGAGAGTATGCATGATGCTCACTGGAGAACCGAACATTCCAATAGCAGCAAATCCTCTTTCAAGCCCCATCTAGCTGACTCACGCTTTCACAAGTTGGGTAACAGATTTTTATTCAGTCACTTTGATTTCTACCATGTTGATCAGTTTACAGAGCACCTCAATGCTTCTCCCTCTGCCCCATTTGTATAATACCCAACAAATAAATTATTGAAACTGTGTCAGCATAGTCGGGGGGAGTGGGTGGACACAACAAACAAAAAAATCAACACAACAATAAAAACCACTCAAGATTACCAGATCCCAAATATAAGAATAAACTTCATAATTCAGAAGCTATACTAATGTAGAGTTTTATTTTATAATAAGAGCCAGTAAATAAATATATTGGAGAAATGCCATTTTAAACCAAATGCACATGTTATTTATGACAAATAATGTAGCATAGAAGAACCATATTGTCAGGAACTGAAAATAAAACGTTTTACAGAGACATTTTAATTAGTCTGAAGAGACCTATTCTGAAACTAAGCAGATAAACTAATCAATAATTAGTAAAATTACTGCAAAGTTATCTCTGCATTCCAAACCTAAGTGATGCAGTTTGGAATGTTTAGCCCTGTTCCCCACATATAAGCAAATGTTAGATTCTTGTCTTCCAGGCAATACTCAAGTTAGTCTTCATTGAGGAGCAGGTACAAAAGTGTCCTTACTATTAACTCTCATGTTGGACATTAGCCATAAAATGACAAAAAACAAAATAAAAAACAAAACAAAACACCAAACACCACAACCCCCCCCCCAGATAATACTAATAAAAAGACAACCAAAAAAAAACCAAACGAAAAACACCACAAAACCCCTCCCACTGCTTCTTATTGCTTGAGATCCACTAATAAAAAGGATTTGTGGTTATAATCACTCTTCATAAAATAGACTAAATCTGCACCTTTGTAGTGGCACGAGCACATAATCCTAATAAGAGACTACACAAAAATAATTAAATGCTTGATTACCGATTGTCAAAATAAATTCTGCTTTTCCTGGTCAGGGACACTTGCTTCTTATACCTATTTTTAAAAGCTACTGCTAGTTAACACACACAGGATACCTAGTAAGAATGCTGGTACATGAATGCTGGGGCAATAATGAAAAGAGACGACAGTGCAGCACTCCTAAGGACATTTGTGTCACTTAACATGGAAATAACATGGGTATTATATATACCCCAAAATCTTGCATTTAGAATTAATATAAATGACATGGTATTGTCTGGAGCCATTTCAGTCACTGTGAATGAGTGCCATTCTAATTGACACAACTGGATGTGACAGACAAAACTCTCCTTACCTCTGTGTGGTATTGCAAACTGGGCTCCTGAAGCACATTAGCTACAAAGCCTTTCTAGTTTGCTACAGAAAGGCATGTACTAGAACTGGCTGTTAAGACTCGACATCTCTTTTGGCCACCTAGTTTGTTCTGCTGATGCTACACATGGGCCAGTTTGATTTCATAAACTGACTTCTATGTGGCCTGCCCTCGCAGGAAAAGGATGCTCTCTTGATCAGTAAGGAAATACCAAAGACATACTGTGCAGCTTGTTATACTGCCATTTTAGTAGAAAACAGTGTTTACTGGCCTATCAGAGAAAGCAGCTCTGTGAACAACAGTAGTAGTGGAACGCAGGTTTAAATGCATTTTGCAGCTTTTACCTGATTTACAGTTGTCTTCTGTCCTCAGCTCACACCAATAAAATTATCTTCTGCTTCCTGTCACAACAGACTCCTGTGAAATAACACATCAGCTGCCACACTTGCTCAGTGAAGCACACTTGCTTCAGCCGAAAAAAAAGTGTGGAGAGACAAACTTTACAACATTAGACTCAGAGCATTTCTGCACAACAGCTCCCTATTTTCCAAAATAGGCACTGGAACAGGTTGCCCAGGGAGGCTGTGGAAGCCCTCTCCCTGGAGATGTTTAAGGCCAGATTGTATGAGGACTTGTGCAACCTGATGTAGTGGGAGATGTTCCTTCTGATAGCAGAGAGGCTGGAACCTGGTGATCTTTTAGGTCTCTTTCAACCTTAACCATCCTATGATTCTATGAAAATGTATATGAGACTAATTCTAATATTACACTTCTTCTTAATTTGATAAAAATTGTCATAGATGGGATTGTACTCAGCCTTACAAAATTCTCAAACACCCACCTAAAAAAGCCATTTTAAGAAAGAAGAAACATGAAATTCTGACATTCAAAATCTTTTGCTTTGTCATTAACCCTATTTCCCAAGTAAAGCTCGTTACACAGAAATTAAACAGAACTGAGTCACTATATTTCAATTTATTTGAAGGCAAATACTAGGCCATATAAAAATATTAAATAGGTAGTCTAAGAACCCAGGACTTTTTACTCAAAGGGATACTATTCATTGAGAAAAAAAAACTACCTCACATAACCTGAGTTTTCATTTCTAGTAAAAATCTCCCTGTTAACAAGAGAAAATGGAAACTAATGTCCCCCCTCAGTAGCCTATAATTTCATTTTATTAACATTCAGGAAGCAGAGACATCTCTGGACATCTTTAGAGGGTAAAGTATAAAAGCTCAATCCCAAAACCTCCATGTTTTCCTGTCCTGGTTTGAGCCTAAGTTGCAGTCACAGATCTGGCAGTCTCTGTTTCAGATTTTAAGTCCTTTTACAGCCTTCATGATAGACACCATTTATCCTGAGCAGTCTGCAGCTGCTGTGAAAATTTAATTACAGTAAAGCTATCTGAAGAAATAATAGCAAAATCGTTTTGTCCATAAGGCATACTTTAGGCTTGCATAAAATCTCCTGTAGCATGTTTAAATTGCTCTTTTTTGTCTTTTTTGTTGTTGTTTTTTTGGTTTTTTTTTAGAATGGCAGGAGATAGAACAAGGAAATGTCTTTTTAACACTTCCACAAAAAGCAAAGATGTTTGGGGCAGCACAGAGTAGTTGTTTCTGGTGAGCAGCAGCATATACATTTAGCTGAAGACTGAGGAAAAGGCACAAGTAAAAATAAATGTTAAATTTTATAGGCTGAAAAACATCTGGGCTTGTAGACACCACCTCTCCTCTCCAGAAGGTGACAGTCCCTGTCTCTTATTTCCTCCCCTCTCCATAGTTCAGCCTTCCAAACCCCGGAGACCTGTCCCAACACCCCTCCTCTCCCTCCATTTTTGTGCAGTTCAAGACCTTTGACTGTCTTGTCCTGCCTTAATGTTTTTAGATTCCAAAAGACTTCTGTGACTTATCTTTAAAAACAATACACACTTCAAAAACTTCTACAGAGCTAACTTTTGTTAAGTAACAAGACTTGTCTGACAGGTGGATCTTCAAAAGGAAAATTCTTAGAATTTAAATCTAGAGAAGATCCAATGTACTCTGATGTGATCTGACACGACAGAGACCTAAAGTTTTACACAGTCATTTCCGAAGGCAGAGTGAGGGTGAGCTGAATTAAATCCTCAGGAAGAAATGCAGACAGAGTTTACAAATTTCATATGACAGAATAATCACCTCACAGCAATAAGTGCTCATGACAAATCATCTTCATTTTTCAAACACTGTGCCTTTAACGATTTTTTAGAACTAGCAAATTAAATACTTATCTTCAAGTAAAGGCTTATGAGGTTTTTTGGTTACTTGGTTGGGCTTTTTTCATACATATATGTGTTTTCCATTTTTGATCTTGACTGTTTACATGTAGTTTTCCTGGAAAAGTTGGAGACAATTCAGAAGTTCAGCAGTAATGCTATGTGTATGAAAAAAAATACCTTGAGTCAGTCCTATGAAGCTCTTTATCTAAAAAAGCAGAAAAGTATTTGAAAAATACCAGCTTTAACACTCTCCTACTTGAGATATGTATAAACAAACCAATGCCAATGTTTTGTTTCAAGTATGAAAACTGAGGGTTGGATAAACTCCAGAACGACTGAGTGAATTTAAAGAGGCAGGAGGAATAATAAATTTTGCTTCTGGAAAAAAGAGCTGTGTTTTGCTTTCCAACAGGACACCAATAAACCTTCCCAAAGGGGAAGGAGCTGAACAATAGTATCTCCGTGTGAAATTACTTCTCTCTTACATCCTAGTCCCTAAAGTCAACTCACTATTTTTTTCTTTCTTTTTTTTTTTTTTTTTTTCCCTCTTTCTCTCTTATCCCCCCCCTACTTTGGAAAACATTTTCTGTTTAGAAATAGTTACCCAAAAATAGAGCAATACAGTTTGGGAAGCCTGTAAGGTGTAGTATTAGGAATAACCCTTGGATAGCTCTGTAAAAAATCAGTGCAACTACAGCAACAAAACAAAATAAAAGTAGAAAGTGAGGCAAACATGCACAGTTAAATCTGTCTAATGACTATACATAAAAAGCAATACACTGTTCTGTCTGGCTTCATTGCTTCTGCTTGACAGCTTCTCCGTTATTTCAAGTGTGTTAAAAAGAGGGCAAAGCAGGTAATTTGCATAAACTTAAAACTTTAAGTGACTAGAACAGAAGAAGTATCAGTCAGCTCCCAGCATTCATTGGCAATACCAGTGCCCCCCATAATCCTTCATCCCCACAAGCAAAGACAATACAGGATTTCCATGTGCAGCCATTATAAAAAATCAACTTCAGGAATTAATCAGCTTGCTACTAAAAAAGACTCCACAGAGTAGCTTTGCCCTTCCAGCAAGGCCAGCCTTAAGCTGTTATATTCACTGCTAAGAGTGGGGCAGCTCAAAGAGCTCAGCTGTTCAGACTCCTTTTCTCTTAAAATGACAACACAGTGGTCCATTTTAAGCCACAGAAGAGAAATAATAGGTATTTTGATTTGTATACACTATAATAATTTTGCGCAGTCCACTTCTAATATACCTATAAAAAAACCCATCAAGTTACAATCCAACAAGTCCATCTAAAACATTCACTAGCAGGCAGTAAGAAAATATTAGGAGAGCTCAGCATAGCTCATAGATCATGGTGGCAAGGGTGAGAAAGCAATGAGAGACCTTAGTAATTTAAGAATGCTGTCTGAACTACAGCTCAGGGTTCATCCTCATTCAAATGGAGCTTCACAAAACACAAGTCATGAAAATTTGAATAAATCTGCAAGACATCTCCTAGGCAGCTTAGAGGTGCCCCTCTGACAAAGAACTGATACACAGTGATGTTATGAACATGAAGGTACAACAATTTAATGAACACTTGACTGAGAATATATTGTTGCATACTGGGTTACAAAAAAAAAAAATCTTCTGTGACTAACGGGAACTCATTTACGTTGGGTGGTGCTGGAAGAATAAACAGAGGAGCAGTACGCTTGAAAAAAAAAAAAAAAAACAAAAACGGGGAAGTGTCAGTTTTAAAGCTCATTATTTTTCTCCCAGGGAAGTGGCAAGCTTGCCTTGCCAGGCTAAGGACTTGGCAGATCAAAGAACATGACATTTACAAGTCCCTCTAGAAAACATCTTGGAAAATACATGCTTGTGAAAACCATCTAAGATACAGTCTCAGGGAAAAAGAAAGTGGATCCAAACCAATGAAAACTTTCCCATTCACAAAATGTCAGGATTCAGTGGCCAGTTGTGTATAAACCACCTATTTTGTTGGGTTGGTTTACACTTTCCCCGAAATATTCTAATTCTGCATACATGACAGAAGTAATTTAAAAAAAAAAGTGAAGGCTGTCTATAGCTAGAGCTCAGTGGGAGAGAAAGCATGATATGCAGACATCTTTGGTCACTAACTCCCTTAACTTTTTACAGGTACAGGTCCATTTCACTAATATTATTACAAAGAAACATTGGCAGAAACATGTGCAGAGAGACTGCCAATATACTAATTTGATATGGACCCAAAATTAAACGAGAACTAAAGCAAGCAGAAAACCTGTAGATAATACTAAAGTGCCCCTCATCTATACGAACACCACCTTCAAATATATTTTTTCTACTTGAAATTAAAATGATAATAAAACCAAATTAAAATACTCCACAAGTCAACTGGAAATAGAGAATATACAGGTGCTGTAGAAAGGAAAAGGTGTGGTCTGGAGACCAAGGGGTGGATATGAGGATGATCTTCATGCAGCTGATACGTTGCTTTTTTTTGCACAAGGTCAATATTCTTTGAAAGCAACAGTATTCCATATGCAGATTTTATTCAATCTGGCTATCAAATTAATTACAGAAAGTCAGAAGAAACAGACATCCGCATTGTAGCACAGCCAGGAGGAGAAAGTGAAACTCCTTATAAATGTAAGTGTATTAAATGTCCCTTAAACATTTACCAACCTTACTAGCATGTAATCTGTTTAAAAGCAACTTACTTTTTAATCAGCTCTAAAATAAAAAAGCCCACAATAAAGTAGGACAGATTTATCAGTTGGGCAGAACTGCCATTAAAATAAATGTATTTCCAGACTGTCGCCTTGTAACTGTATTGTTTACTTGGATATACAGTAGACAGTACTGTAACAGCAGGACAAAATGTTCACATGGACTATATCTGGCAATACACAAGGTTGGCAGTAATTCATGAGTATTAGCCAGGTCTTCTTCTGCAGGTTAGGCAGACTCCAACACTATGAAAGACCATCACTAAGCACAGTTGAAGGCTGGTATGAACTGCTAAGCCTGGAACAAGGGAATAGACTACTTATATCTGGGTTGGATGAACACGAAGGGAAGGTAAATTGATAGCATTTTAGAACTCATGTTTTTGTTCATGTGAGAAGCCCACCCAAGCTAGGAATGCAGAATCATGGCAGTGCTATGAGATCAAGGAAACTAGTTTGAGGAATGACACCTCTTTATAAAAGGAACACATCTCAGCAATTCCACTCTGGAATGGTTATACCAGTAAAAAAAAAAACCAACAACAACAAAAAAACCACCAAACAAAAAACCATATCCAACCACTCCCACTAACCCCCATGGCAGAGCTTTGATGCCTGCAGCATTGCAAATCAATCCTATGCTACAAACAAAATACTTTTGAAAGGACTCTTGACTGTGGGCAACTCTCAGCAGCCCAGCTGCATCCAGGACACTTCCAGGGACCAAACCACACACTACTTCTATTTCTGCTTAAACTTGGGTCTTGCCCAATGAAAGGCCTGGCTTTCTTCCACTGCAGCTCTATTAGCACTGCCACTGAATAGAATGTATGCAGACAGAGAAGGGACTGGCATTTCTTCTACAACAGGGGCTGTTGTCTCAGTCTGCTACATTCAGTTAAATGTTTACTTTGTTGTTTCACAACTCAACCGGAAGCTAAAGGTCAGAGAGGCCCCACCACAGAACAGAGATGTTGTCATTCATCTATTCACCTCAAGCCAAGATCCCAGTGGGGGACTACTGCTTTTCACTGTTTCTCTTCTTCCTCCAGGAGACAGACACCAGGTAGTAAATTAACTCTCCAGCAATTCTTCCAGTCTGGTTTCATATACCAGAAGAAACGTTAGAAGTCTGAGAGTATTCTATCAAGGTCCTGAAAGAGGAGTATGGCCACTATTTGTTCACTATGACTGGTTAGTGGAGAAAAATTAAACTCTTGGGAGTACCCCTGAAGACCTTGAAGCCTTTTTGGTATGCTTGAAAATGAGAGCTGTAGCAAAGATAGAGCTATAAGTGTGCAGAGCTTCCGGTGACACAGAACTTCTCTCCGCTTTAAATGAAGACCCTACTCAAATTGAGAGTCATTCAGAAACTTCATTTGCCAGTGCAAAAGTGAAATAACAACAACTGTTTAATAGTAAAGAGATTGTTACTCTTGGCTTGTTATGAATGGACAATCTGCAGTTTTGCTCTCAGTCGATGAAGTATGAATTCACTTGGAGAGCCACCTGGCCTCCTAACATGTTAAAAATAGCCATAAATGTTCTTAACCTGTACGTATTTTCTTCCTCTGTTCAATTAACGTGAGGAAAAAAAACCCCGAGTTTAGCCAATGAAAACCTATCATAATAAGAAGCTATTTCTTTCAAGTGGAATATGCATGGGTCAAACAAACAATGTAATTTTCAGCTAATTGCAAACATGCTCTGAACTTGTGGAGAAAACACGGAATATTTAGTCCTGGAATGAATGAGTCCTCCTCTGACGAAACTTTGACCGCATTGTTTCTGAGGATTGGAGCGGCCAGACGGTTATTGGGACACAGCCTGGGGTGGGCTGAGTCATACCCCAACAACACCTGTTTCACTCCACTGACTACAAGGAAACAGAGACAACCAGCTGCAAAGCAGAAGTCTATATTTGGACAGGCAAATCCTTCCTCCTTCCTGCTCTGTCTTTTCCTAAGCACAGCATACAGTTCGCAGATTAATTAACTACTATAGGACCTGAAGAGACTGGTGTCTTTCTCAAAGACCATAACCTTGAAAACACAAAGTGAGACCTCTTCTGGCATACACAGGGGAATCCCAAATCTGGATGGATGGTTGGGGAACCCAAAAAAAACCCCACCACCATGGCTGACTGAGCAGATGTCTATTAACCCAACCTTCCACCTTCTACACATAAAATAAGCAATACTTGTTCTGTAGCTGATTAAAAGTGTGGGAGTCCCATGGAAACAGGTGAGCAACCTGTGCTCTCTTCTGAGATGGCAAGTGTGTATCCAGCTCCCAGTCTCATTAAAAACTGAAAAATCCACCACTGCCCTTAGGAGGCAGCAGGATTACACATCTGACTGGAAACGCACAGAGTTCTTGAGGACTGTCCAGTCTATAAACAGCTAACCACATAACTCAGTGACACAATGAAAATCCCTGGACACGACTCAAAAATCTTCCTCAGAAAGCTCACAGGAACATTCCTGGGCCAGCTACTCCAGCCACAAGTACTCTCCTCATCACTGGATATGAGCTGTGTCATTCACAGCAACCTATGCCAGTAAGGTCCTAATAAGGCAAAGTTCAGGCTTTTACAGATCAGACCTGATCAGCCAGACCAGGCTCATCACTTCAAAAAGGTCAAAAGTCTTCAAATAATCTTCAAGTTCCCATATGACTGGGAGTATATTTTGACGAGTCAGCAGGACTTTAACTTCCAGGTCAAGACTATGATATGAGCAAAGAAAAGATCTTCCTACACAAACCACCTTATATCCCATACTCCTCTATTCAAACAGCATTTCAAGCTATTTGGAGATTGAAACACCACCACTAACAACCTGCAAGTGGGTAATATGACACAGAATGTTTTAACAATATTATTCTATTCCATTCTAATTCCACTGAATCACTCCATTTTACAAAATGGGAAACTGAGATGCAAAAGGGCTATTATTGTACTTAATTTGTAGTTTCATATTATATAAAAAAGTGCTGACTTCCTGTCACAGAAATAATGCAGGTAGATTTAGTACATTTTACTCAGTGTCACCTAAGACAGTAATGACTTGTGCTGTCCTGCAAACAAGTAGGCAAAAGTTAGCAAGAAGAGCCTCAGTGACAGAAATGAGCTGTGCTCGATTAGGACACTGCCTGTCATCTTTTGAGTCTTCCATGAAGGAAAATTTGAGTGCATATAGCAGCAGCAGCACAGAACAAGCATCAACAATATTTTGTGAAGAACCTGAAAAACCCCCACCTTTGTAAAGCACAGAGATCCCATGCTCACCTCACAGTGCAGACCACATTAAAACAGTATAGTGCAGACACTTCTAGCTCTCTGCAACACTCAGCATAGCATTTCAAGCTGTGATCCAAAGCCTAATTTAATACAGCATAGGTATGTAACCTCAGCTCTGTTGTGTTGAGAAGGCTGCTGTTAAGGTGTGAGAAAGATAAGAAAAAGTAAAATAATGGACAGAAGTGTAATCATCAAGACAGAAATAATAGGTCAATGATTCAAGGAAATACTGACATGAAAAGGTAACATAAAGCCAAAAAAATCTAACAAGAAAGAGAAAGCAAAGAAATTCTATGTTTTGTGCCACTTCCACTCTCCGAGGTTCCAGTGCTCCTGCAGATGTTCATGAAAGTGCTCTTCTCCCTTGATTACAACCCACTAACATCCTCTCACAGTTGGAGGTAAGTGTTGTCATGAAAATGAGTGCCACACATCTTCCTTTACAGCCCTCCAGATGATTCATGAGCAATTATATGAAAGTCATAAAATTGCTCATCTAGGAGTGTGACTCAGAAAACTAGGAAGTGACTTGTACTCCAGACCGTCTGTGTGGACCTTACAGTCTTTCAGCAGGATTCTTACAAGACCAAAACTATTTCTGAGACTGATTGCTTTGTGACACAAGCTCTGTTGTCATCTGATTAAAGAGACACTGTAAGGAGGAGAGAGGTGAGGCTTAGGGAACTAAGGATGAACACACACAATGTTTCACTGGCTGTGTTTACTTTTACACATACACTATGAACATATTCCCAACAGCCTATTACCACACAACTGAATGCAAATAGCAGTTTGCTGATGTTATGACAGTAAATAAGAACCCCCAAACTTAGGTCTATAAGCATAACCACTCAAAATTATGTATTACAAAGATGAACATTATCTACCACTTGATAATAAGTAGGAATTAATATGGCAAAATATCTTTAAAACACTACCTGTATCTGTAAAGGACTTCCAGGCACTTTGCGAGCTTATTGTTTGGATTCCTCCCAGTCAGGAACTTAGTGTCCTGGTTTGGGCCTAACACAACAACAAAGAAAACCATGTGGCTGCTCATTCAACTCCCCCCACAAACACACTCTGGGATGAGGAGGTCAAACCCAACTACAAGCTCATGGGTTGAGACAAAGGGCAAGAAGGGTTCTTCACTAATTAAGGTCCCGGGCAAAACAGACTCAACTTGGGGAAAAAATAACAACTTATCAAACACACACAGGACACAGACAACACACAGAGCAGGCCTTACATACGTTACCTCCACCCCTCCCTTCTTCCCAGGCCCAAATCACTTTGTTCCCCATTTCTCTCCCTCCTTCCCCCCAGCAGCATGGGGGGATGGGGTTTAGAGTCACTTAACAGGCTGGTGGTTCCTGCCACTCCTTCCTCCTCAGGAAGAAAGATTCCTTACAGTCCCCCCCTGCTTCCCCCACAGGGTCCCTCACATGGGAGAGAGTCCTGCACGAACCTCTCCTTCATGAGTCCTTCCCACGAGGTCCGGAGCTGCTCCAGCGCTGCCCACAGAGTCACAGGCTTCAGGAGCAGGCACCTCCCCTGGCCCGAGGGCTTCCACAGCTGTGTCATCCGAGTCCACTGACAGCAAATTAAAGTCCACTGGCAGCAAAATCCCAGTCCAGTGACCCCAAGTTCACCCATCCTGACACCTTCAGGGAATGTTCCACCACGTTCCTCCATGGATGCAGGGGAACAGCAGCCACCTCGCCATGGGTTGCAGGGAAACATCTGCTTGGGCACCTTCTTCCCGTTCTTCCTCACCAACCACAGGATCTTCACACCGCAGCACTGCCTTTCACCTCTCCAGCTCAGATCTTCTTTTTTACTTACTGCTCGCTCTGCTCAGGTCTTTTATCAGTTCTTTTGTATTTTAATTGCAGAGGCGCATCTACTGTCTCTCTCTTGGCTGGTTTTGGAGCGGGGGAGCTTCTCAGCTTCTTACCAGAGCCACCCCTGGGGCCCTTCCCCCACTACCAAAAAAACCCGCCAACCGAAACCAGCACACTAAAGGCACATCAGTGTTAAACTTCTTTCTGGATGCTGAGTACTACTGTAGATTGAACATCATCCAAACACTGTATAATTCACAGACACATGATACGGTCATTTTCTGCAATGCACATACCAAGGAAGCAAAAAGTAAACTTCATCTTTCCTACAACTTCACTACTGTTCAGTCTTACTGCCTGTTCTTTATAGTAAGTGCTTCATTATAGTATGTAGGTGGAATCTGGAAACGAAAGACCGTTCCTCAGTCATGGCTATGCCATGTGCCGAGAAGTTAATTTCATTATTCATGCATTCCCAGAAGAGATCAGATGGACACGGGCACAGCCATAAAATCAACACTCTAGTAGTTTTCATATGGGGATTATTTCTTATCAGCAAGAAAGGTAAACTGCACCCATTCTGTCAGGGGCCACTGGCCCCTGTTGTGGGGTAGATCAGGGTAAAACTACTCATGAATGAACTTTTCAGATTGTAAAAAGATGAACCACAGAGGCAGAAGGTAGAGCTTCAAATTCTGAAGTTTGTGGGATCTAGGTTTATACTACCACACTAACGCTTTTACTCATCTTTAGTAACCACAGCATGATGGCAGCAAACTGAGATGCCCTTGAAAAAAACTCGGTGTTTAACAATTTCAGTTAGACCAAGTCTGGTTACACTTTTTGGCATGAATTGCCAGAAAACGTCTGTTTTAAGAAGTAACTACTACAATTAAAGTGATATATGAGATTAGCAATGTCTTTGACATGTAACTTCATACCCTCATGGGCATGTTTGCAGGTGAAGACAAACTGAACTGCAAGCAAGCAATGCGAGTTGGAGTATAAATTGTGACACAGGAAATATCAACCAACTTACCAATCAGATACAAACCCAATTCTAGAAAAGCTGTCTCTTAGCACTTCTGGTTTGCAGCAACCAACAGCCCAAAGCATTAGGCTGACAATGAATGAGCAGGAGAGCACTGAGGTATTTCCAACGCGCTGAGACCTGCACACCACGGTGCGGAGCTAGAGACCGAGCCTGCCGTGGCGTTCATTCTCAGATGACTCTACAGCACTTGCAGTCAAGACGAGAACAGCCTGTTCACCCACGCTACCCTCACCTTTACCTGAGGAATGCGAATGATGCTTCACTGCACTGCCTATCACACAAACTTTGCACCGGGCAGAAGTGTGAGAAACAGCCTCAACCCATCTGCACAGAATGAGAGGAAAGAACTGCAAGGATACAGAAGCAGTACATGATGACACAAATTCTACCATGTCGTTGCTTTTGTCCAACAGCTTGGCCAGCTCTCCAAGCTGCCATTTCACAGCTGTGCCACACTAACTCTGGCACAAAGATGGCAGAAGGGACAGGGGGCACTGCCTGTTTAATCTAGTTTACAGAGTGCTGCTCCTGCATATCTAACTACAGCCTTGGATTCATGTTTTTAGGTTCTGCCCACTAACAATTATCACTTCTCTCTTCACATTGAAATCCACCGTTCCCAAAAAGAAGCCAGGAGTTTCACTGAGGGAGCAATAACAATGAAATGTAAAGGCTGACTCTGAACTATCTATGTAAAGTTCAAAGTAATTTCTTGCTAACCTTGACTCTTTAAAAACTTTCTAAACATTTTTTAGCACTGTATTTTAAGTCGACTACAGGAAGCACAAACAGGAAAGTCCAGGAGAAGCCTTGTCTACCCCTCAGGCACTTCCTGCACTAGTGACAAAAGCCTAATGCAGAACTGCTAAGAAAATGCTTCATGTTTTGCTTATGCCTTTCCTTCCTTTTAGGTAAGAAACAGTTGTTCATAAGAAACTGCAGTCTGGTAGCAACAATGCTCACCTCTGCATCATTGTATCTGGCTAGTCACAGAGCTGCTGGGAGCAGGTCTCAAACCAAGTTTGGGAGTAACCTTAGAGCATGAGCCAAATCAAAGACAAGTTCTTAATTTTCCCTCTGACTTCAAGCAAGAGTGGGTGCTTCCTAGTCACTTGATCTACTAGGCCAACCTCTGCTGAAAGGAAATTACCTATGCTCCTCTCTACTAGCCTTGTAATCACATAGCTGATGGAAGAAAAAGCTCAATGGTCCCTTTAATGAGAAAGCAGATTATTCACACATTCCCAGGTTAAAAACACACAACAAACAATTGAAAATGCCACAAATTGTGCCTGATCATAATTACAGTTAACAGTGAGCTCTCTCTTCCTGTTCAGACATCAAGACAATAAAAGCAACAATAGATACAAAGGCAAAACATTCACAAAAAGTTTTTTACAAATATTAATCTCTTTTTTCCTTCCCATGCTGTATATACAGTAGCTTAAAGGGCCTTACTTTAAATTTGTGGAGCAAAACCTGTAGATTAAGTCTCAGTGTGTGTTTCCTCCAGCTACAATTTGACTCTACATTGAAGTAAGGCATTTTCCATCCCTGCTTCACTTCCACTGACAGAAAAGGAGTATGTGCACCAGCAGGTAGACAAAGCACACTCTATTTAAGGTATGTGACCTGGATGACTGGAGAAGCAGGATCCTGAAGTATCTGCTGCTTAATCTGGACACTGCATCTGATCTCTGCTGAGCATCAGTGATGCTTCTCTGCACTGTTACCTTTCTCATGATGATTTGTGCTTGCCTACTCTCACTGAAATCTCTACATCCTAAGTAATCAGCACACTTCTCTACTGTTCCCCACAGTTCCTGCCAATCTTTAACATGGAAAAAACAGAGAGTAAAGGCTTAGTGCTCTTAACCATAAGAGTTATTGCGCGTGTATTCACACAACTCACAAAGAGGGAAGGAAGGGGAAAAAAAAACAACACAAAACCCACAAAACTCACACTGGACTCAGAGAAAGCTTCTGTTAGTTTAGGACAGGTTTTAGTGAAGACTTCAAGATGTTCTCACAGCTCACTGAAAAAACAGCACACAGGTTTTTCTCTTTAGGTAAATATGGAGTCTTAAGTCTCTCATTTCATGATGGTCATTACCACACAGGTAGGATTCATACGCATGTTTCTGCTAGCTTTCTAGTGTTCAATATTGTCCACAGAGCTTTCAATACTCCTTCCTCAAAAAACGTTAGCCATTTTGCCACAAGTCTTGCTGCTGGGAGGGCTTTTCTGTAATGTCAGGAAACACAACCTATGTTAAAATCCTTCAGCAATAAGTTACAGATTCTTCTGTGTCACAATAGAAATCAGAAGGCAAAGACCTTTTTTTACAAGAGAAAACTTTCTAGAAGGCCTGGATAGGGTGGGGCAGACTGCAGCAGGAGAATCTTGCTTGTGCTGAGTGATTTCAGAGTGCAGGAGACAGATAATGCACATAAATCAGCAGTGCCTTGGGCTCCAGTTGTAACAGCATTTCTCATCATCAGAAAACATTGGGAGAAAGAGCCTGTGCCTGACAAGAAATAAAATCAGGCAGGGAATGTAGCTTTCCACAACACATTCTAAGCTGAGAGAAAGCAAATCAAGGTGTTCAGTGACTGACTTCTTCAGCTAATGCTAAGACCACAAAAGACATGATGAGTCCTGGGGCATGAAGAGGAGATAAGCCCTCTAAAATGCCCCTAGTCTTTCAGCTCATTAACAACATCTTGGTAGCATCAATTCAAACCAAATCAGTTCCTCTAATCCATCCTAAAATAGTTCTAATGCCACATTCCTTCTGAAGGAGGTTTATCTTGCCTGATTTTTCACTAGTACAGGCACAGACATACCCCACAGCGTCAATCTTCTGTCTACCCTCTCTTTTCACAGGCTGGTAGCCTAACTCCACCAGCATTATTCCTCCAGGTGATGGATCCACACTACTCTATTCGCAGCTCCTTCCAGATTGCAACTTTCTGCTGCAAGATGCTGAAAGCATCCACAACTTCATGGCAAAATGACATCAAAAGTGACATCAGACTGTGTCCATAGCAGTGTCTCAACAGTACATGAACCTATGCAGCTTTGCACAACACAGTGCAGTTACTGTGCAGGGGCATCAGACAGGATCATCATGAAAGTGGCAGTGCACTTCTAAAGCCAAGTCCTGAACACAGATATATTCATAAATAACATCTGCCACATCTGAAAAATCATAGAGTAACTTCAGTGGGTTTTACAAACAGTGAAGCCCGCCACTCCTGACCGCACCAATTCAATGTGTTCCAGTCAATTAACATAAATCCTTTTAATCTTAGAATCACAGAATGGTTGGGGTTGGAAGGGATCTTAAAGATAACCTAGTTCCAACCCCCTCCTGCATAGGCAGGGACACCTCCCACTAGATCAGGTTGCTCCAAGCCCCATCCAGTCTGGCCTTGAACACTTCCAGGGATGGGGCTTCTGCAACTTCCTTGGGCAACCTGTTCCAGGGTCTCACCACCCTCATACTAAATATTTTCCTCCAAATGCCTAAGATAAATCTCCCCTCTTCCAGTTTTGATCCATTACCTCTTGTCCTTCTTCTAAGAAAGAACAGATTACATTACATTGTACTCCCCCGCTACAGAAAGTTGAAACCATAGTTGCTTCTCTGAGAGATGATATTTTCATCGTAAGCTAGAGAAACATGCGAGTAATTTAGGTAAAAATGCAGAAAAAATGTCTGCCATTTGGAATATTTTTATTGCTTCAGAACAGGGACCATTCTTCGTGATTTAACACATTATGGCACCTGGAAGACATCTGTCTGTCCCAAGTCTTGAACCCTTTGAGATCTGCCACCTTGCATCAGCAAACTCAAACGCTAGTAGTATCATCACAGGCTTTAAAATAAATAAGTAAACAAAATCCCTTTTAACAAGGTTTTAACTATGTCTAAAATCTGCTGTCACCTATGTGGGGCTGCAGGACAAACTCAAACAACCTGGGGCCTATATTCTACATAAAGAGTTCTGCCCAAGGTCAAAAAAGCACTCTGCATTCTAAACCATCTCTTTCAAAGTCTTACTGAAAAACTGTAAACATTTGATTTCATCATACTGAGAACTTGTATGGTAGCTTACTAGAATATACAAGAAAGTGAGTATTCTTATAAATTAAAAGATTTGGAGGAATACAATGTAGTATCATTCTTGGGCTTTCCAGGCATGCCTTCCCCTAGGAGAATCCTATCTCTTAGCAAATATATATCTATTTTCCTGATGATGCAAGTGTTCCTTACTACTTCAGGACACATTCTGTTCCTCATGCTGGTGAATGACAGGCTCATGAAAGACTTAAGTAGCTACAGGAAAATAAGACATTAGAACCACCTTTAACTGTTTATCTTTGTTGGGCAACGCTATGCTTATTTAGCACTCAAAAAACGAGATACTTAGAGACAAATGTGCCTCAGTGTGTTACACTTAAAGACTGATTCTTCCAAGTTGCCTTTTCCCTTTCCATGCAGTCTATGGCACACTGATTTACAGATAACCGATAATACTTCCTGTAAACAAAACCATGTAAAATGAGATTTCAATAAATAATGGGATTTTTTTTTTAATCCACAAAATAAATCCGACACACACCCACCAAATGGTTTGCTGTTTAAGAATCAGACTGCCTGCAAGTATTGCTGTGCTCTGTCTGCCTCTACAAAAGGAGATAAATCTTACCAAGCAATAATTGGAACAGGGAGCAAACTGTACCGTCAGCTGAGCTACTGCAGGTATACCCTGCTACGGTTCCCTTACTTACCATGGCTTACGTGCTAAATAAACTGACCCGATGAGTCAGACATTGCAACAAAATGATGTCATGCGTAAAAAATCTGAACTAGTAACCTCCAATTTTCTTTGAACACTTGGGAATAACCCCTATATTAGTCAGGGAGTAGCAAGCACAAGCTGCCACTTCCTTGGTGAGTCATGAACAGAAGAGACTTGGCATCTCTTACAGCTTTGTGTAACCCTCCTCCTCATGTTCTTCCACCACAGGCCCATGTTTCCCAAACTGGGCACACAGTACAAGCACATCTGTGACGCTGGCTACATTCCTGCTACATCCCATCAATGACTCAAAGTGTGCCCAAATCGACTAGTGTTCCATGACCTCTGCTCGTCTGTGTTTACATACATCTATCCATTAAAACAGATGCATTTCTGCATTGGATCTTTATCTAACTAACCTGAAGATAACTCCTCAAGTGTCTAAGTTAAGTAGTCTAGTCTTATACTTCCTGTAGGTGTTTTGCATCAACAGAACTCACTTCCAGTCCCTCATTAAATATACCAAATTACAAACAGCACTATTCCAATTATTCAGTCTTCACTGGCTTTGTCAGTCCTGCTGTCAAAAGGCAAACTTCAAAAACCTGCTGTCTTGGGAGATGTTTCTGAAAGCTTCTCTTCAAGCAATAGGCACTGTAGATTAATACCAGGCCTACTCAAAATGTGTGGCTATTTGTCAAGGCCAAACACCCACCAAATTGTCTCCCACAGATCTTTCCCTGCATGAATTACCAACTGAACCTTTTGAAAGCTGCTAATACACTTACGGTAAGCACTAAACACAGTCTAGAGACATCTGCCAGTATCCAGGAAGGCAGGGCCTGAAGAAATGTACGATGTGTGCTACAGTTACACAACATTAGTAGTTTTAAGAAACATAAGGCAGGATCACCAACTGTATTTAATTGCAGGCTAAAATTTTGTTCAGTCAACGCTTCAACGCATTTATCACTGGTAAGGTTTGAAAAGGTGGGATCCATTCGATTGGTTTTGGCTTTGTTGTTATTTCTTAATGTAAGTCAGAACTGGATCACTGATTGCACATGAGAGTTAACATCTCCAATACAGATTAAAAAAAATACCAGCTAGAATAGACACTTACTTCCTGGCAATGCATCAGTCTTCAAGTTGGCATTTGCCCTAGTCACTACAGATAGCAAATCTCAATGGACATGCATAAGCATTTATAGCTATCAAAATGAAAATTAATTCAGTAAAACTTCCTCTCTCTACAAAAAACACAAGAGCAAAGGTTTACTCTCCCATCCTTCCTGGTTTTCTGATGCTTTACTCCTCTGCATGGATCACTAAGACACCAAAAAGACTGAAACTTCAGCAATCCCACACAGTCCCAAACAGGTGAGTTTATGAAAGGTAATTCTGTGCAAGATGCTCTTATGAAAAACACAGAACAGAAAAGAACACGAAGTGTGTCATCAAGGCAAGTGTGTCATCAATGGCTATGTGAGCTGCCGTTCTTTGCAAAATTAACTCCCTGTTTCCTCCCAAAGCACTCTGTAGGAATTTCCCATTACAGTTTGTGATACTGTAATGTACCTCCATGCATTGCAGAGGGAAGATCCATCTCTGTGTCTAGGAACTACAGCTGCACTCTTGCACCAACATTCACCAATTAATCATGCTTTCCTTATAATAATTGGATTGATATACATTTTTTGTAATCATTCACCCAAGATGCACAGGACATTGAAGGCAGAAATTATACCACGGAGTAATCTAGTAAAGAACTGAAATATCATTCCCTAAAGGATATTTAGAGAATCTTCACTGTGAAAGCAGAAGCTGAAGCTGCTTCTACCACTGCTTCAAAAACACAAATGTCAGAAAAGAACTGTTAATACTATCCCTGGCTTGCTTCTTTCCTATTATTCCTTCCCATTCAGCCCCAGCTCTAAACTTGAATGTAGGAATCCAAGGTATATTGCAGAGGGCCAGCAACTCCTCCATTGCACTTTGAAATGGAGAATCATGCCTTTGCTGCTCCAGGTCATGGTTAGTCTGACAAAACCAGAAAAGCCTTCCCTGGACTCGAGAATGCTCCACTTTTTTTCTCCATACTCTCCATCAAGAGTTTTTAGCTTCTAAAAAATTTGAAACAGCTTTCATAAAAGATACCTGTCAGAAAACACCTTATTATTTGCAGAATTCTAACATAAACATTTACTTATTTTAAGGCTAAATACTTGAAAACTGGCAAGGCCAGGATGCAAGGCAAGCTCCAGTAAGCCCAGAGAGTTACCTTATCAGCAACACAGACCCAGCTCTTTTAAATCTGACCTCATCTCACCTCAGACAGAGACAGGAGCCTCTGAGTACTCTAGGCTCTCCATCACCAGAGAATTATCAACTCCATTTTTTTGCTTTGTGTTTGTGTAAATCTATTTCTCTTCCTCACCAGCATTTTTGTGTACTTCCATTTTCTTATCTTTTAGGATTCAGATAGTTAGCCTGATAGTGTTTCAGCTTCTTAAAAATAAGCTCAAGACCTTTGTGCTGCTAGTCCTTGATGTGCATCAGTGCATTTTAGAAAGGGCTGGAGGAGGCAGATATTGAAAGTATACATTGCCTTGCCAACTTTCAACAAAAACAACAGATGACACATTAACCTCACCACTGACTACTCCTTACAGAACTTCTCCATTCCCTTAGTCTTTATGGTCAAAAAGAAGCAGAAATGGTTTGTCCCCAGAACCACCAGCCCAGAACCACTGGTGGCTCAGTAAGCATTCCAGCTTTCCCTCTCAGCATTCCAAGCAGAGGAATCAGCCACAAAGGGTTTTTTCCCTTTCCTCTGATTAACACACACAAGTTTACATGTGGCAAGCACCACATGTATTTTGGTATTGCTTAAGAAACGTCTGGGTTAGACAAGCAGAGGCTGGAGCAATGAAAATTGCCTTACTGGTTCTATGAAAAAATAACTGCAAAAGAAGCCACAAGGTGAGGACAACATTTCTGAAGTTAACAGATTTGTTGCAGCAAGGGGAAGCTGCAATGCTAACTTGAGCCACCTGCTGTGACAATTCCCAAGGTTGTGTGCTGAGCTCAACACGAACAACTGCTCTAACTTCCTACTACCACCACAACGAATCATGGCAGTCACTGCATCACCACAGAAAGAGGCAGTCTCTCCACCGTTAGTGGCAATAAAGGAGCTGATATTCTGGACCATAAAAAAAGACCCATCTGTTCTGTATCTTGTCTAAGGGAGTTGCCAATACCAAATTCCTTAAAGAAAGATGTAAAAAAAAGTCCTTCAGGTAAGAGCTTTTCTCACAGAGAAAGAGTTAACCTGGTTATCAAGTTTCCTTTGTGCAATGCCCCACTGCTTTGAGTCAAAAAAGGCCAACAACATCCACTGCACTCTAAGTGATCCTTCTGGCTCTGATGCCTCTCTGATTTAGAAAAATCAGCGCAAACAGACTCACACCGGAGCCTCTTAAAGACCCAGCTCCTACTGCATAACCTTGGCAAATGTCTGAGCTAGTAGTTTTATGACCAGGGAAAAGAAATCCTTCAGCGAGGACAACCAGCAGGTGACCACAGGCTGGTGAGACAGGCTCAACCATAGGAGGAAATGCCAGTACTTATGAAATTCTCTAATGTGGGTTTTAGATAATAGCCTCTCTCAACTGCTGGTAAGATATAAGTGGGGTTGAATATGGCTCAGCAAGCTGCCTTCCTATCCACAAGGGCTTACCTGTTCTGAAGGGAATTTCTGTAGGAACTCTGCTGACTAGTTATAATGGTACTTTAAACACACAGTACTGCAAGAGCCTAGCCAAACAAAAGTAAGAATTGCTAGTCCCAGGCAGTCTTTCTGGGGCTGGAGTCATCCCTTGTGAAGGACTGTGGGCAGACTGGTCCACGTTGCTACCAACAAAAGAACTCTTGTGGACTGTCCCCTCTGATACAACTGGCAGCTCCCAGAAGCAAGCAGGAGTCCCCAGAAGGCTGGCAGCGCCCTCAAGACCCACCTAAGACAAGTGTGCAGCAGCCGTGAAGAATACAATGATATGATCTTTCCTGCTTGGTTAAATGCAGATGAAACATAACTGCATTTTCCCTGTTTCCACAGAAAAGCAGCACTGAAGGAGAGACTTAGACTCAGCTTTTCCCTCGTTTCTGTTTTCCAGTCTAATTTCTTCAGAGACAGTAGGCAGAGATCTAACATACTTAAGAGGAGGGCTAGCCTCTTCTGAATCCCATCCAACCTGAAATACTGGCTTTGCTGGCCAGAGGCCCAGGTGAGGCTGTAACTGTGACACTACATGCAGTACCTTTGCTTAACCTTTTCCCTCCCACATTGCCAGAATGCATTTCAGATATTTTGACATCTTGGCAACAAAGCCAATTTCATACACAGCTTTATATTTCTCTTTCCAATTGGGCATGCCTAAGACGCTGCTCTGCAGCAACTGCCACCAGTACAGTCCCTTCCAAACTCTGAGTCAGGCCTGGGCTGCATCTTTTTCAGTCTCCCCAGCATCCCCAGGGCCAGAGGCTGCGCCAAGAGCCTCCAGCCCATCTCGGGAGGGGCTCAGCAGCACTCTCACCTTTGGCCGAGTGCTGTTCCACCCCTCCTGACTCAACCTCAAGGAACAATCAAGTGAGCAATGTCCTTTTCTCTCTTACTGTTTGGTCCAAGCAAGAGGCTTACATACACAGAATTCAGGTTCTCTGCACAGACTTACTTGCAGACAGCAAATCCTGCAACTTTATGGTAACTTGAGATGTTTATAAACATTTCTCTACCCCTGTGCCACAGTTAGGTGACTAAAAAAAAAGTTAAACTAAGTGTTCAAACAAATCCCTGTGACATATTCTCAGCAGCTGGGGCTGGGAGTTGTGAAACTCAGTCTTTAACCAGTTCAGGAGTTTCTGTTCTTGGCTCCTTATTGTGATAAATGATTTCTTCTGAAATGGGAGGACTTTACTGACCATAAAAAAGACCCTTACATTCACACATGTAATTCCCCAGTTTAGCATTTTTTTAAGGGAATACAAGGAATACAAAAGTATCAGTGCATTTGTTTTAAGTATTGCCAAAGCAAAAAATGCACAAATATTCCAGGCAGAGTCATCTGGAAAAATTAAATTCAAGCAAGCTGGACAATGGCACTCCTAAAGCTTTCTTGTTTTCATGTGCTTAGTACAAATTTGACTGTATGACAATTTAGGTTAGGAGAGACCTCAGGAGGTCTCCAGGCAGGATAATCAACCACTAGCTCATCAACCACTAGGTCAGACCATGTTGCTCAGGGCTTGATTCAGTTTGGTTCGGAAACCTTCCAAGGACAGAGACTGCACAGCCACTCTGTGCGACCTGTTCCAACACTGGACTGCTTCATTATGTCCCCCTTACACCTAGCTGCAGATGACAAAATGTTTTTTTCAACTACAGAATTTTTTATTCTGACAGTTTCCTCTACTTATCTAGCTTTCCTAGCAGCATCTTCTTAAATGCCTGCTTTCATCTGACTCCTTCCTACCTCCTCATCCCTTTTGCTCACCCTTGACTTCTCACCTTCACCACACCATCTCCTCCTGTGCTTAAAAGAGCAGCTTGCTGATTTTCGCTTAGAAACCCTTCTTCTTTCCTCAGTTTACTGCTTAAATCTTCTCAGAAAGAAGGATGCCTGCATGTCCCTGTGAAGAAAGAACCCTCGGCACATTTTCTGCTTGATTCTTCAGTGCAAGGTGAAGGATTCCCAGAACCTTTCCACTCGACAAGTGTGTGCATCCACAAGCAGAATACGAGTCTCTCCTTCCTCTCCTCTGCAGCGATCCTCAGGGTCTCACAAAAAGTCTCTCATAAGCAGACATCGTACACAGCAACTACACAGCTTCTGGAGACTACCAGACAGAGCAGTGCAGATTAACTCACAACTTCTGCCATGAGGCAATACTATCATGACCCTCATGGCATGTGCTAATTTTTACAGAACTTCAGGCAGGTGAGATATGTAGCCTAGCTATGGCAAGCTACCCCTGAAAGAATTCCACGTGAATTCATAGTAACATATGGAAAATGCTGACAGACTGCTTCCAACACCCCCATGCAAGGGGAAAAGGATTTCAACTTTACAACAACAGAAGAGATTACAGACTGGGATATCCCAGCTACCTTAAATCTGACTTCAGCAGTCAAGTCTTACTTTGGGTGACTCAGGGTTATTCAGCTATCAGGACAAATTATCAAGCCAACCCTTTCACTTTGGCACCAAGAAATAACAACTCCCAAGACATTTCTTCCTGTTCACTGGTTTGCCAAATAACATTGTTGATAACTTCTTTACAAAATAAACACCAGCTACCAGAACCTGATATACAAGCAAGCTGCTCTAGTTCCTCTCAAGTAGAGACGGCAATGGTAAAGTTTAAGAAATTTCCCAGAAATTTTAAATTCAAGTGATTAAATACACTTAACATAATTTTTATGCCATAGAATATTCTTAGGCATCTCTGTTTTACAAAAAGCACAGTGGCCTCTGAAAATGCCATACAGTAAAAATACCCTGGAGAGTATTTCTGGGACAGCAGAGGAGGGCCAGACCACAAAACTGCCTGGCCTTCCAAGCTTTCCCCAAACTAATCTTTCCTATTGCTCCCACGGGAGTCCAATTACTGGCCTAGATGGACTGTTGGTCTGACCCATTAGGGCATTTCTCATGTTATTTTTATTCCCACACACAAATCTCTCTGCTGGAGTTGGATCCACAGCCAAAGCAAAGATTCAAATTCAGAACTTCAGTTTGCGCACTGTCTCAATATTCAGGTGCACACACAAGATCCTGAATGGATGTTACTTTTGTTACACATACTTCTGGATTATCTTTCTTTTCCACTGAAATACAGGCTGTCTTTTGGGAGCCAGCCAGCTGACTTCAGGAGACAATGCTGCTGATCTGCTGTCAGCTGCTGCATGGGAACACAATACCATCTGACAAACAAGGAAAACAATTCTTAACATGTTTACCAGGAACGTGCCGGGGTTATCACCAGTGTTTGTTGTGTGTGGAAAACAAGTAAGCAAGCAGACAAATGCTCTCAGGTACAGCGAGCAAGCAGCCTCGGAAAGCGCAAAACAACATACTTGCAGAGTACTGTGCAGTCACCTGTTTGCATGTGTTGATTTCTGTATGTAAAGCTTATTTTCCAAGTTATAAAAAGAGGTTTTAAAATAAATCATTACCCCATCACCAGAAAACCTGTTATCCATGAAAGCCTAAAGCTCTCTATCAACACACAGACAGCAGCTTCCCTTGCTAGAGTGACAAGATATTAAAGTAACTTGGAGATAAGGCCTGCATTACTAGAAATCATTTTGCAGCGGAATGTTCACAAAGGCTTTACTTTGAAACTGCTGCTTCCAGCAAGACCAGAACACCTGGGAGATCACAGCAAAATTAGAAAGTGCCTGCATGACTAGTCTGAGATCGAGCCACATACCTTTCCTTCCCCAAAACACTATTTTGATAGTAGACTTAGTTTGTCTTATTTACAGGTTTGCAGGTCATTTTTTTAACTTGTCAAAACATATGCCAGGCATGTGTGCAGCAGTCAGATAACTTATCATTTAAGTAATTTCTGAAAACAACATGCAAAAAAAAAAAACAACATTTAATACAGATTATTATCACTTATACTTTGATTTTGGCTTCATGCTACTATCTTTACATCACTGTATTTAATTACACTCCACATTTCCTTCATGATTCATCGTTGCATAACAAACTAGATAGCCACTTTATGGGTGTGTTGCAGGTTTGCACAATTAACTGAGTCTATTGGACTGGAAATGACGATTTGTATTAACTGAAAAGATCATGTGGCTGCATAGTTTGTGGGTGTTGGTTTATTAGAATGGAAAGTGCCAATTAGAGGAGGAGAAAACAAAGACAAACTCATTATGTTTTAAAGAGGAGTACCTATGACTTCCTGGAAATGTCAAAGTTTATCTGGGATAGGATTCCCAGTTGCTAAATTACAAAGAAAATTATCCTTCCTGTGTTCATGAGCACATAGGAACAGCAAAGGAGAAATGCAGGTGATGGAGGGAGAAAAAAACATGTAGTGATCCAGGAACAGGATGAGAGAGGATTTTCCATACCAAGGCCACCTCCACAACCCCAGCCCCTGCCCAGCAAAGTCTGTGCCTGCTGCCAGCCAGGCAGGTCGGTCATGCCAGCTGCTGTGGGCTGTACAGACTCACCAGAACCAGCTGCCCTGCCCCGAGTATATGGAGACACTTGGCAGATCCTGGGAGGAAGACATTTCCACAAAGAAATCCTAGCTCCCAAACCTGCAGAGGCCTGCAAAGGAAGGAAGAGAGTGCAGTCTCAAGACAACAGCAACACTTGGAACGGTGGATGGTGGGTTTTGGCCGTGCAGGTGCAGCCTCACCATCTGGACCTCACCCCACTGCTCTCCCTGCAGAGCTACTGCCAGCCTTGTAACAGCAAAACTTTTTTTCCTCCCCATATTTTAAGCTCAACAACAAATTCAGTTTCATCATGCTTTACTCTTCATATCTACTTTCACCAGCTCCATCTCATTACCACAAACTACACAAAAAATTTAAAATTCAAATGCCTTCGAACTGACTAAAGATTATTATGTATTGCTTTAGTCCTCACACCACTTTGATTAACAATCAGAAGGTGATGCTGCTGACAGAACATCACAGAATTTAAATCATTAAAATCAAAGATGTGCTAAAAACTCAAGCTATTTAGTTCCTAAAAAAACCTCCACCAGAATTTGGATTCACCCCTCAAATCAAGTGTGAAATATTTCCTATGAATTTGCTGTGATGTACTTAAAAAAAAGAAATAGCATAAATTAATTATCCCTTGTAAATTTATTGTATTTGAACACAAAATAATTTAATTCTGAGTCTGCAACCATGCTTGATATATTAGTGGCAAAGTATTTTTTTAGTTTTGTTGGTTTTTTTGAGGGGGGGAAAGGGGAGGAGCAGAGAAACAGAATCAGGTTCTTCTCTTAACTTGTATTTTTATCATTCTATCCATGTTTATGTGAGGTGTGAAGATACTAAAAACCAGACTAAGACCCTCAAAAGGTCATTGTTTCTCACTCCTAAAAGCAGATTATTATTCCTGCAGCATTAATATATTCTGGTTTACGGTGGAATCCTTCCCCATTCCTGCCCCCCCAACTTCACAGTAGAGCAAGTACATGTAATGTTAAGTGTGCATCATGCAGAAGTGCTCTGAGAAGAATGTAAGTAATCAAATAGCTTATTTTAATACAATTATGTGCAAAGGTATCTGTCAAGATTTCTACCAACTGCCAGTCAACACATACCCAGCTTTGCTTTTCTCAACTTGCATTGGTGACAGCTGTAAATTCCAACTGCCACTAGGTTCAGAAGGACAAACCCAGCACAGAAGTTAACTCCGTAATATTTCTAAGTGCCTTGAAACAAGAACCGTGTGGGCATTGGGAGCAAACGCAAGAGGAATCTCATTTTCTGTCCAAATACATCAGGCTGGTGAATGATGTTAATAAATTAATAAAATAAAACTAAGAAAAAGGGGAGAGACAAGTTGGGAGACAAAAACAGATTGCAAAATGTTATACAAAAAGTTTGCTGAGAATTACTGTGATTACACCAACTTTTTCCCCTTCTTCTTTACCCACCTGCAACCTATGCTGCTTTGCACAAGCATAGTTAAGACCTGCCTTGTACGCACATATACAGGTATGTACACATTCATATGACATATACGTTTAAGAGTGAAAAGCTGTTCTCATGCCGCAATTTTTGAGATGCCCAATTTGTAAAGTTTTGAGGCAATAAAGGCAAGACCTTAGTTTTTTCTCTACATCTCACAAAGATTATTTAAATCACATATATATAACCTTAACTAGAGACAGGGGACTAGAGACAAACATTTAAAAATACTTCTAAATAAATATTTAAAATACCAGCTATTAAATTTCATGTGTAAACACAAGTTAAGAGCTGAAATTCATAGATGTTAATTTATCTTTTTTCCAGCAAAATCATTAGGCCCTGTAGTGCTCAGCTGCTCAGAAAACTAGTGTTTTGTTAGTAGGCACAAAGATTTACTCAGGTAAGAAAGCATCAGGCTCTGGAATTAAAGCTATCATTCATAAAGAGACATTTAAAACACGTCAGATTTTGACATGACTAAAAAACAGAAGCGAGTTCAGCAGCACAGTCTTACTTTGTTGGGAATGTCTGTGGCAAGGGATCAGTAGTGCAAATACAAGCACACATCTCAAAACTTGGCAGACTCTTGTATCCCCTTCCACATGCCCTATACAGGCAGAACTTCAAATATTAATAAAACTAACTTTATACTATTTGGGAATCAAGTTACCAAACTATTTCTACAATGATACACTTAGAACTGTTTCCAAATACTGTTTCTATATATATATATATATGGCTTTTCAACTGAAATTACTGGTTCAAAATGAGAACCAACTGAGGTCTACACCTGTTGTCCTTCCTGCTCAGTCTGGTCTTACCTTCCTGGCTCACCAAAGCCAAACACTATTCCACCTTCAGGTCTTGTAAAATCTGTGAAGTCTCCTGCTTTCAGAGGTCTCACAGATACCCACCTAATACATAAGGCATCCCGAGCGTCTCTGGGTTATGTTTTTAATGGCGTGCTGTATTTCCAGGCTGTCAGTGTTGCTTACTGTTAAATTTGTAGAGAGCATAAGCCACACCTATTTATGATACTCTACAAACAATCAATTTTATCAAAAGAACAAAATAAGGCATCACCTTTAATAGGCAAAAAGGATAGAATGTGCCACAGAAAAATGCAGAAGGAAAGCATAGAGCTGGCAGCTACCATTCTTTCCAAACTCAGTGAAACCTACTGCCCAATCACAGCTGTAAGAGACTAACGACTTCTAGACTTGCCAATATAAAATACCCAAAAGCTAAAGGTGTTGATGATATTTAATTATTTTTCAAGAGTTCCTGTTTGGTCTTCACAAACAAGGGTTCGGCCAGAGCAATCCACATATCTCACGCTGGGCAGTGCCTCATGGTGTGCCTGGAGATGACTCAGTGGACACAGGGTCTCAACAGCGTGTGCAGCAGTGCACCAGATCACCTGGGACTGGCTCCTTCCACAGATACACCGTCTGATCTAATTTGTGTCCCTTACCTTGGTGTCTTTGTTAGAGTAATTAATAAACTTTATCTTGTGCCAGGACCAGATCAGAGGCCCCTGCATCAGATACACTCCCCTCGAAGTGGGCAAACCAGTTGAGATATCTTGGAGCAGAGAGACATAAATCCTTCCCTGGCAGAGTGAAGAAGCACTAGACACACAGCATTTTGCAGTTTTTAGATGCAATCTTATTTTGGCTGTTTATCAAAGCCAACATACAAGGTAAGGTGTAACAGCTCATGCTGAGCACTATGCCACTGTTCACATAGCTTCTAGTTGTTCTGAAGAACAGCCACCACAGACACCTCTACCTGCAAAATACTGTGTGAATGCATCTTGTCCTTCTTGGGCTGTTTAGCTTTGCCATGCAGATGACATTTATCTATGTATGAGATGACCACGTAAGAAACTGAACATGAGCAGTACCGCAGACCCCTCACGTTGCACACGGCCAGATTTCCAGGACCTTCTCCCGAACGGTCGTTACGCATAATGCTACACTTGTGTTAAGCGCTGTGCCTAAAGGGCATAAAAACACAGCTGAGCCAGTCAGCTGACAGCAAACCCTGTGGCCCTGGAAGGAAGAAGATGGGGTGTAACAGAGCAGTTTGACTGAGGGTTGAGTCAGCTTCTCTGTTTCTGCTGATCCGCCCAGCATCCTGCAGTGGAACGTCTCTCAACACTGCCCTAAAAGCTTCCAACGTAAGAGGGATTAAGTGAGCTCCAGGTATTTCAGCAGACTAGAGCTTGGCTTCCTGATGACCAGTTTACATGCCTGAAAGCAAGAATGAACTTAGACTGGGAGAGCTGTATAGCAATGTCCCTACAGCAGCAGGATGGATATAAGATTTCTGCAAGGCATTCAAATATTACAGAATGGATAGTAAAACACAGATGTGGCTGTGGCCACTTCTGGGAAACAAGTGTGAACAATCAGCTATTTTTAATTTACCAAGTTCCATTCCAGTTTAAGCTGCTACAGAATCTGTGTCAATCTTCATGTCCTTTTTTGATCTCTTCCTTCGCTTAACTTATGCTTATGTACTGAAAAAGTCTGAGCACATGATTACCCCATCCAGGCAACATGCCTTTGAAATGGCTTTTTAATCTAGACTCTCCACTCCCTGACAGACTGACTTTTGCAGTATGTCTGTATTTGCTGTCTAGACACTTGAATATGCTAACCTCTAATTTAGCCCTCCTTTACTGACCCATGAGTTTCCTCCCTTCTGTGGGTCTTCTGGCTAAACTGGAAATACAACACACTCATTCTGCCCTACACCTGCCTGGTGTAATTGCATTCATACAAATCTGACCAGTGAAGTAAGGCACATGTTTCTCATTCACAGCAACGATTAATCCTTACACTGAAAAAATTCTGTAGCACTCTCTGCTGCCTTCAGTGTCAAAGAACAGAATAGTCCTTTTCTGAAAGGATTCAGGATATGTCTGCAGAGACAAGGACCTGAGCAGAATGTCTAAGTAGAATGAAATAAGCAGAATTAAATCAATGTGTATCTAGTTATGTAGGTAGAAAATGATGGAAGAGTCTGATTGAAATATGAAAGGTAGGGCAAAATAAAGATGTATCCTAACAGCAGTCTTACTGCCTCAAAACCAAGATCCATCTAGCACAATATTGCCCTAGCATAAGGAAAAAGCAAACAAGAGATGTTTAGGGCAGTGGAAAAACGTCCTCTCCCAATTCCCAGCAGTTTGATTCAATGCACTTTCTCAACAGTCTTAATATATTTTTCTTTCATCAGGCTCTCTGTGCAAAGTTTTTGAAGCCATATAAAACTTCTGGCATTTGCAGCACTCAGACAGAGATGTAATCAAGGTACACAGATGAGAGCTCACAAAAGCCATACTGTACTTCCACTTTAGATAGCATGTTTGCATCACAAACCACTTCCATATGCCTGAAGCATAAAAGATTTGCTATCTGTGTCAGCCTCTACAGATGACTTAAGAGGCAATTTAGCATTATCAAATCACTTTAAAGTCTTGTATAGGGTGAATTTGCACAAAGCCTGAGAGTAATGGCCCCTGTAGAGGCTGTTTCAGCATCAAGTCTGCACAGCAGTATACTGTTACCCTTGCAATGCAAAGGTCTGCACTGCTGATCTGTGAATACGCCTTTCACTCAAACTAGTTGTCTCTGTCCCTTCCTTGCACACCTACACATCTTTCTCTATCACACAGTAAGTAACACAATGCACCGCACAACATCTGCCATCCAGGAAGAACAAAGTCTGAGGTTTAACTGCTTGTAATTTTGGGCAGTATGATTTCTCCGCTCATGTACCAGCACACGAGTTTACCACTGCTGCACCAGTCTTTGACTTGCTATCAGTTCAATGAAACTACAGTTCCAATGTGTCCTGTATGTAGTTTCTTCCCTCAAATTATCAGATATTTAAGTTGATTTCCCTCACTTCAGGGCAATAGATGTTCAAAACTTAAGTAACTAAGGATTTTATTAGCTGCGTATTTTGTTTATATTGTCATAATGCCTCCATCACTAGAATAACAGAGTACCACACAGATTCTTTAAACTCAGTATTCATATGTAGAGCCACTCCGTCAGACACCATGGAACAGAAGATAAGGACCTGAATAAGACATACAAAATGAAAATACATAATGATCGCACACAGTTTAACTGCTGTGCACATCTTGACTCCAATTGAAGTAAGGGCTGTGATTTTTCAGAAAGAGGTAAGAGGGACATGACAACTCAGTTTTAGAAGTCAGTATCCAAACCAAGGCTAAAGTGTTGAATTTGAATAATGACAGAATTCAGGACATCTCCTAATGGAAAGATCTATTCGTAGCTCATCTTATACACTGCTTTTTGCCAGGTTTGTTTTTCCCAGGCAATCCCTTCCTAAAGCGTTCTAAAGGCTACATGAGAAGTAAGTGACAGTTGGTCTCAGCTCTGCAGAAGCACCTCTGTAGGTGCTGTAGAAGTTTACCTACACTGCACTCATTCATATAACTAGTCATGCAAAAACTAGCACCACAGCATCCTATTTACACTTTGTTTACCTCTCTTTAGAAAAGCTTTTCCTCTCTGATGACTTACCACAATTACCTTTTCTAGTCATTAACAAGGCAGAGTGTCTAAGCTACTCATTCCCTTTTCAGGTAACCAGACCGGAGGCACATTTACCAGAAAACATGGGAAAAAAACCCCTCAAGCTTCCTGCTCAAGAGCAGCTACCATGAATAAGTAGGATTAAGCAATAATACAGCCACAGCTACTGTAAAACAAAGTTATTGTTTACAGAAGTTGGCTCACCAAAAATAACCACAAGTTTACAGAATGACCATACAAGAGTAATATCTGACATTCTGTATTAAAAAATACGTATCTATTACTTCCCATTCTAATCTTTCAGTATGAAATATTACTTCTATAATTTTCTAGCTTCCTAAAGAGGTTTTGCCTTTTGCTTCTCCAGCTGCTGCTTACATTTATGCCTTTCTCTTCTCAAAACAAACTGAAATAGCAACAGAAAATTTTAAGTGTTGAAAACAGGAAATATCAAGAGAAATGAGATCACTGGAAAGACAAACATTGCAAGGCAAGCTAGAAATAGGACAGCTTAGTTCAAAGGACATCCAGTAACACAGGGATTCCCTCTGCAAAAAGAATCCTTGAATGAAAGGGAGTATTATGAATGAAAGTCCATTATATTATTTTTTCACAGAATTCAGACATTTCATTTTTAAATGCAGATAAGCATACTATCCATCTCCAGAGCAGGGCACAAAAGAGGTTTAAAAGGTCTTGTGATACTACCAGAGCTATTTTTTTAGCAGACTTATTAACTAGTATTAACCAACCAGGATGCCAAAGATTACTTAGGAGCTAGTCTTTAGGGCAATTAGCAAACTGCAAAGATTGGTTTACACATGCCTACAGAATTGCGAGGTGGTTTGAGTCCTGAAATAACTTTATATTGCAAAGAAGGGAGGGAAATGATAATGTAACTGTTGGTACAGAATTCAATTTCTTCTGCACAAGTCAGCACAGAAATAATTACAAGGGACACCATTACTAAACACTTATATTCAGTAGAAAAATCAGAAATTTAAGGCAGTGGGGTTTTAGTGAGCAAAGGGCGTAAGTGAAGTCATTAAACGATAAGACGCAAAAATTCCATTCCATTCCATGCACAAGAACCAAAGAGTACTAAGAGTAAAACCAGGCCTGCTGATGCCATAGAGTAACATCTTCAGGGAAAACCAAAATGACTTTTTCCTAGACCAAGGATTCTCAAGCACAAACAAGTTAAAACCTCAAACATCTAATATTATCATTATAGTTCTACCATGGAGGCACTGCAGGATTTTGTCCCACTGAAGTCACGTCAACACTCCAAAATGCATTTTAAAAAAAAAAGAATTGTCCTTCGTATCCATTCATAACATTTAGGGCTACCTACACCATTAGAGAGCGCGTACCTCAACACCAACAGACCTGAATTTAAAAAAAACCCACAAAAGTACTTTCTCCTCAACACACATATGCAACCAGGACAATTTAAACTTAAAATAACTCACGTTGCATATGCAATTCATCCACAGAAACAGTTGCAATCTTCAAGTCCAGAGCAACAGCAGTATAAAGCATTTGGAAGTCGTCTTTGATCATGTACAGTTCACCACAGGCAACCATCACTAATTGCTAACCCCTCTCTGCACGTGTCCAGAACACAACATAGAGCCGTCTCACCATTAAAAACAGTCTGCCCTCATTAATCAAAAACACAAAACCTCACTCATCTGCTCTACTCCTTTCGACAGCTTACACCCTCCCTTGTATTCTTTTAGTTTTCTCTACATAACACATCCAGCTAACTTAAGACCTCCTCATCATTTCTTACATCCAAGGAAAAAAACAAAACACACCCAAAATATCTCCTAGTTTACGTTCCTTCCCTTTCTTCTCACATCACCTTCATTTGTACAGCATGCAGCAGTTCTTACAATATGAGCATGCCGTAGGAGAGCTTACCTCAACAAGAACAAGGGCAGATGGGAGACTTTCAACAGAGGTCAACAGAAGCCCTAAAAGAGAATGCAAAGTCAGTTTTAGACATGGCATCATGCAATGAAATCAAGCATTCTTGTTTCTTAGCAATAGTAATACAAATTCCAGATCAAAGACTATAGCAAATACATTTTCTTAATCCTACTGTTAGCAACTCTCAGTGCTAGGAGTTTTAGAGTCCCATGTTGACGTATCTTTGTCCAACAAATAAATGATTGCACTGTACAGCAAAACTGATCAAAAAACAGGTTCACGGTGTTTATGCTGTAATGAACAGCATTGCCTGCAAATGCTCACAAAACAGTCTTTACACAGCAGCTCTCACTGGGAATCCTACTGCTCTAAGCATTGCGTTTTACCATCACAAATGCTATGTCTAGGCACAACACAGACTGTCAAACCTGTAATAAACCACGCAAGATGCCAAATAAATCAGGACATGGGAAGATGGATTTATTTCGACACAAAGCTCAGAAAAATGGGTATTCACAGTAGCAATTCCTACAACGGTGAAACCATTGGTGCTGGGTGTTGGTTTTTTCCCTACTTTTAATACTTCGGGACAAGCGTTCCCCGCGACTGCACAGCACCGGGACACCGAACGCGCGGGGCAAGGACCGGCTCCGCCTCGCTGCACGGGCGCAGCCGCTGTCACAAGAGAAGGCCGCGGCACACACCGAAGGGCAGATGAACGCGGATCCGCGGCCGCCACGCTCCGCGCTCCGCATGAACGGAGGGGCCGCGGGCGACCCCCGGCAGCGCGAACGGGGCGGGAGAGCGCGCGCGCCCTGGTGGCGGCGGGACGGCAAAGGAGCGGGACAGGCCAGGGGCAGCGGAACGAGTAACCGCCGTCATTCCCCATGAAACAGGGTCCCAAAGACACAAGGTAGGACACTGAAGCAGAGGGCGGCGGCCAGTTCCTCTGAAGGATCAGCGCACCGGCCGGGAAAAGCCAAGCAGATAACCGCGGCAGGAAAGGACGCCGAGCACTGGCGGAGCGGGGGTCTCCGCGCGGAGCCAGCCGCCATGGGAGCAGCTCGGCGCCGGCAGGGCCTCACCCGCGATGCCTCGCCGCCTCTGCGCTGGCGACAGCCCCCAGCGCTTCCTCACTCGCGCCGCCGGGACAGCCCACGGACGGCAGCTCCCCGGCCGGCCCCGCGCCCCTCTCTCTGGCGGATGCAGCGGACCCCGCAGGCCCAGGCAGACGGGGAGGAGGGCACAGAGTCGGGGGCGGTGCCGTGCCGGCAGCTCTACCCGTAAGGCGCACCGGCTGCCGTTCCAGCAGACGGGCCCGGAGGACCGGACAAAGCTGCCAGCGCCCTGGTCCGCACCGGGGCCCATTGCAGCCCCCGCTGCCCGGGCCTGCCCAGCGAGACCGACACTCTTGACAGCGCCCGCCTGGAAACCCCCACAGCACCTTCACCAGGCCAGGCGCGGCTCTAAGGCTTTTCCCGGCCAGAGCTCAACGTGCGGAGGGGCGCGGCCGGGCGGGGCTCCCTGGCGGCTCCGCCCCCCGGTATAAGAGCGGCCGTCCGCGCGCGGCGCGGCAGTGACCGGGCGCTGCCGCGGATCGGCGCATGCGTGTCGCGCCGGCGGCCGCGCGGGGACATGCGGAGCTGCGCGACACTGTCGGGGTGAGTGATGGCCCCCGCGGCGGCACCTCCCGCCGCCCCGCGCCGCTCGTTGCCATGGCGGCGGGGCGCCCCCCGCTGCCGCGGCCTGCCCAGGCCGCTCCAGCCCGCCGTGGACCTGAGCCGCCCGGCAGGGCTTGGCGGCGGCCCGGGGCCGCTTTGTACCTGCCGCGCCGGGCCCCGCCGCCTGGGAGAGGAACGGGGGCTGGAGCGGCCGGCCGCCACCAGCATCCGCGGGTCGCCTGGGCTCAGCCGGGCTGCGGCGCCAGGGCTGGCCGGGCCCCTGGCACGGAGCCGCGGTCCCGGTGCGGCCCACGCCAGTGGGCGCTGGCGGCGAGCCGCGGCCCGAGAGGCGCGCCGGGGAGAAGTAGGAGTGCGGTTTTTGCCCCTGTGGTGGCAGAGGGGGAGCACCGGGGCCCAGGCCCGCCGCGGCGCCTCTTACCTGCCGATCTGGTGGGAGGCGTCTGGGTACGATACCTGTTCTGCTCGCCGCGGGGGGAGCGCGCTGTCCCAGGGATGGAAGCGCTCATGCGGCCCAAGTCCCGCTGGGTGGGACCCGCCGGGGCCAGCGCTGCCCGGTGCCACGTTCTTGGGAATCAACGTGGCGTGCCACGCGTTTTTCTCCTGACCCGAAACGGTATCAGTGTTCCCTCTCACTCGCCTCCGAGCGGCTCCTCTCGCTCCTGTGAGTAAACATAGACCGCATTGTGGGCTCAGACGCTGCGCGTCGCACTCTCAATTTAGGATGGCTTAGTTTAGAATAAACATTTCTTCCTGACTTAATACCCCAGTACACACTTATCCTCGATCTTCTAAAATAGACAGTCTGTGTTTAAATGCGGAGACGCCGCCGTACAAGTACTGGCAGTGCCGCCGGAGCGTGTCCGCATGCGGCGGACAGCACTGCGGAGGTTACGCGCAGAGCGGGAGCCGGAGTTCAGTGGACCCGACTCACTAGCACACAGACTAGGGACCCTGTGCAGTGCTGCTGAAGCAATAGGCAAAAACTTGTTATGCTTGATCTTGATAAAGATAACAGTACTTAATTATATGCTGATTAACTGGATGGGAAAGGCTTTGGGGACAAGGTCTCTGGTCAGTTTGGGGATATTGAGTCTGCCCTACTGGTGAACAAAACCTCTGCATCACAGATACATTTGTGAATTGCATTTATAAGCTAGTGAAACTTAAAAAGAGGAAACCAAACTGCTCAGTTCGCCCATGTTACTTTATTCACAAATCTAGTTTCCTTTTCTTAGCAATATACCTATATGGGACAGTTTTTATTTTTTAAATAGAAACCTCTCTTCTGAAGGGGTGTATTTTCTTGGTGCAATAAAGGAATTATTTCAGAGAAGAACACTTCCACTTCTCTGCCTTGGAAAACAGAATTAAAACCTATCAGTGCGTCTAACACTGTGGTTATGACTGAGTCAGCTATAAAGGAGTTTTTATTTCCTGAATGTAAGCTGGCTATATTCACATTAAAATTCTCAGAAGGGTGAAGTACCGTACCTTAAGCATGCATCTGAAATCTGACAAGCAGAGGCAAGGCAGTTGTCTTGCTATTTAATTACTAGTTTTCTACTGGCAATTTACAGGTTCCTCCCAGTTGCCATGTAGGACCATGAAACAGTAGTTCAAATTTTACCTGAACTTAAACTCCTTGATGAACTGCAGTTACGTGAATATATTCCAAAATATCTGACTAATCTAATACCTTGTCTGCTGTTCAGCTGGTTTGTCTCTAAATTTATGCCCATCACCATCTGGGCTATATCTGTAGAATTAATTTTATTTGCAAGCTCCTATGATTTGAGCAGCATTTTTCAATCAATCTTTACCTAAGTGATCACAGTCTTAAATTTTGTACCACAGAACAGTCCATTTCTGGTTGGCAGAATGTGTAGAAAAATCTCTCAAAACTAATAATATGCCTCATTTATATAATAACTATAAAGAATATAATTCCTCTGAAGGGAAGAAATATTCTGAGGCCTTCATCTGATTTAGCTTGCGACTCCAAGGATTACTGACCTGCACTATGGAGGTTTGGTGCACAGTAAATAAGACCTAATTATTTATTAATAGATTTAAACTAACCTTTCATGAGCCTGTTTCTGCTAGGTGTTGGTTTCTGAGCATTAATCTAGTTGCAAAGGCAAAAACACTTCAGGGATGGTATGACCACTAGAGAACAAGGATTTGGTTTTTTAAATATATGGAGTTCCAGAAAGCATACTAATAGCTCTTAGGCTTTTTAAAGTCCAATTACAAATCTGAAATATTTAAATATTAAAAGAGGTAGCTCTATCTCAGGTACTTACATTAAATAGAAAGTCAAAGACAAAAAGGAAATTACATCATGTTGTCAAATAAGGAACAGCTAGCTGGAGTGGATGACTTGTAGTGCAAAAATGTGCCCCTCCTCCTGTGAATTGCTTCTGAGATTTGTTAGAGATACGTGGTGGCAAGTTGAGCAAAAATAAGCTGTGGATTTAAGGTAGCCACATTACTTCCCTTCCCAAAAGTGGTAAGTAGGTCTTAGGTTTTGTTTTTTTCCTCTTTCCCTTTTCTTACAAAAAGGTATGTAAGTTGCTGGTCAATAGGATTGCCTTTATAAAATCTGTCCAAAATTTGTGCAAGCATTCAAAAGTCTGTACAGCAAATTGCTGTATTCCATATCTGTTGAAACATTCCTTTATTTTGAATCCGATTAATCTCAAATATTTGATGCATTGGGTCTGGAAGAGCAGGGAATAGAATAATAAGATTCTCTCTGAGATCAGGGATACGTCTTGAGCTAAAATATATGCAAATGCTTCCTATTTTCTAAATAAAGTATTACTGTGGTTATAACACAAGTACTTAATTATATATATCAGTATGAAGACCCTGTATTTAGGATGTTCTATGTAACTCAACTCCATCTCACAAAAATTTTCCAGTGTATTCCCATATACCTTCATCACTACATACATACCCTACTATTTATGGATACATTTGACCATTTTCAGCTTACATATATCTTATTATTAATCGCTCATCAGTTACAATCTAAAGGTACATATTATATAAATAACTTGACATTTAGAATAATTCATATTCATTAATGTGAGCAGGCATGAATTATTAAGAACTATCTCCTTTGCACATGCACAGTCACATTGCCTTACAGTGGATGGTGTTGATAGCTTCCTAACCAACAAACCATTCGATTGCTTTGACATGTATCTGCCCTATAGTAATGACTAGCTGTAGTTTTAATTTGAACTTACTTTCTTTTGAATAACACTAAAACTGTAACATTTCCAGAAGTGCTCAAAGTGCCTCGATCTTTCTCAGTGCTATAATCTAGGAATAGTGAGGCCAGACAAGCAGAGTAACCAGAAACCCATTCCGTGCAAATGAATGGCAGACAAGTGTGAGATCCAGAATGCTGCATTACTGCATACTGTCCATTTTCTTTAGCAAATGTAGTTTGATTTTATTTATGGTTAGGCTTAGAACCTTAAATCTTTAAGGAGACAGGATTGGGTCAACAGTTACAGTGGAAACTGTTGGTGTTTATATCTTCGTGACTTGACTTCTGTAATTTTTTTTTAAAGCCAATCACTAGAAAATATTAGCCTCCTGAAATATGTACTGTTCAGCTTTATAAACACTGTATAAAATAGTTTGTACTCCTCAATTACATGTGCTCATGGCTCCCTCTTAAGATGTTGTTCCTTCCAGCAAGCTAATGTGTATTTTAAAATACAAGCACCACCAACTCTCTAGACTCCACTGAAAAATTAAGTAGGTGATTTAGTGAAAAAGCACATGCCTTACCTCCCTTGATACTCCTATCTTAAGGCACGGAGAAGGACAGTTTCATAACTCCGTCCATTTGCAACTCCCCACTGAAATGTCATGGCAAGTCAAGTTCTGTAAATTCACAAAGAGTTTATTGTTGGAAGCAAGCAAGTTTTACAGCTATAAAATTTGTCTGTGCTGTATTTTTAAAACATAAAGAGTTGATTGAAAGAAGCTAAAATTACCTTTTTCCTAGAGCATGTAAATATTTAAGTCTGTTTCAGAAGTTGAGCTTAGCATTCCAGAGGGATTTCATAGAGGCGATTGTGCAACTGTAAGTCTTGAGAGCTGAGATTTAGACAGCATTCAGAAAGCTGACACAGTAATTACTAGCAGTGGTTTTGGCGTGGGATCTGGTGGAGGTTGGGCTTCTTAACAAGCCCTGCAAGGGTTGTATGTTATCATAGCAAGTACATTACATGTGCTCTCAAACTACAGCAAACACCCCCCTCTTTCTGTCTCTTTTTTAATATCATAATCAATTTCTTGCTCATGGTCTTGTCAAACCTTGTACGTGCACTGAGGTGGAGTACTATCATATGCTGACTAATCAGTGTTCTGTATCAGCGATTTTTCAACTTGTGACTGGCATATGATTTCTAAAAGTACTTAATTGGAAACACAAACTCCTTCATAGGCATAAGCCTCAAGTTCACTAATTCAGTCTCCGTAATTTCTTTTGCAGATTCATTGCTAATAGAATAGAATCTGTGAGGCATGGAAAAAAATCACTCAATGTTCAATACAGTGTGAGCTCATGTGATGGATGCTTTTTTGGTTAATTGTCCTAAAATGATAGGACGTTATTTGTAGAATTGGCGCTGTACTTGTGTGTGCGTCTAAGTCTTTCTGTCAAACTGATTTCTCCAGTCTTCTGCTGCCTTACAGACAATAGTTCTGCTTGCGCCTACAGAATTGGAAGAACAAACTGCTGTTACAGGACTACTAGAGATTTTTAACTCCTTTGCTAATCAGAACTATGTTACTGCTTCCTGGGGCCATACGTTTATATTTAATTTTACTACGAAAGCTGCAATTCCCATTACTGGGAAGGGTCCAGCTTGCCTGTGTAATGTAAAAGTATCCAGGGTTAAGCTAGTTTTAAGGAGATTGTCTGAAAATGAAGAATAGTCTTTACTAAAATTAGGAGGGATGAAGCAAGTTGGACTAAGACATGTTCTGCTGCAGCAGACAGAACCCTGATCTGTCCCTTGTTCACTTATATTAAAGGTAATAGCCTCCTGTTGAGAGTTCTTCTTAAATGTCTCACTAAAATACACTGGGTATCTGATAGTGAATAAGAACTCCCACTTCTGTTGACAAAAGGGTGATCACTGGTAGTCATGATCAAGAATCACATTCTTAAAAAGAATGTGATTAGGTCTTTCACGTAATAGACATGTATACAGTCAGAAGCTATTTTGAATATACTGTTTGCCTAGATGGTCAATACTGAACCCAATTCAAATTTGGAAAAGCATAGCAGAGTTGTTCTTTCTCAAGCATTTATAAAAGGCAAACAGTGGTGGTAGATTGCAAATTAATCCTGGGGCACCTGGTTTACAAACAGTCCTGCTTAGGAGTCTGCTCACCCCCCCATTTGCGAGTAAGTATAATGGATCTTTCCTCTTAAAGGAAAAAGAAAATATATCTGCATAGATTGCCTGTTTTTTAACAGATTTAACATAATCATAAGCTATTACTTGTTTCTGTACCCTATTTTTTTGCAGTACCATACTGTGAAGGGGTTTTTTTGACATGTATACTGTACTCATAGAGCTGGCCCTTAATTGTTCATTGACTTTTCTTTAGTAATCCTTAGACTATGACTACTTATTCAATATAAAGCAATTACCAACACATTTTTGCTGTTGTAAATGGGCCAGATAAAGCATTGTTCACACATTTAAAATAAATATGAATACAACAGGACACGTCAAGCTGAGATTTATTTCAAATCATAGAACCACAGAAAATCATTAGATTTCCCATTTGTTTGAAATAGAAGACTTGAGGCTGATTTAAAGTATCTTCATGTTTAAGTTTGTTAATAATAGTTACTTGTTTTATGTAAAAGAAGTTTCAGAATTCTAATTTAAGTAGTTAGTGATAATTTTTATTTTAGAAAAGGCTATTTGTTAGATTATTAAAGGTAACACCAAAAAACAGCAGGCCATTACATGTTGGCTACACTGGAAACCATAAACTCTTCAGCAAAAGATACAACTAAAGATGAATGCCTACTAGAACATTAGAGAGACTGTTATGGAAAACTTATTTTGCCTGAATAACTGGCAGTGTATGTACAAGAAATGAAGTTGTTGATGCACAGTGGCCATATACCAACAGCTTTACTGAACTTTTTTTTTTTTCTATACAGTTTAATTCTGCAAGAAAACTTACCTGGTTTGTATTTTAGTTTTGCAGACAGAAAATATAACAAGTTTGGCAAAATTTTCCTATTGGCAGCTATTAGGACAGAAAGCTAATTCCTTGAAATACTACAATCATAGATAAGGGGTGATCTCACCAAGTTTGCATTTCTGATATTTATGTTCTTCTCTCTTTTGAAGGAAATGAAAACTACAGGAAACCTGTCTAGGACTGTGATTTTCTAGGGTTGCAAGACATCACCAGAGAGCAGTGCACTATGTCAACTGCAGGAGTTGCTGCTCAGGAGATGAGAGTCTCATTAAAAACCGGATTCCTTCACACTAGTCAAGGCATGGGGAGTCTGAAAACATGCTGGGGTAGCCACAGTGGATTTGAAAAGTGAGTCTAAAATTAGAACTGTTGCATCTTCATGTATATGGGATGAGCATTAAGAATACTTGTACCAGTACTGACCTATGGTTTATTTACAGTGAAAGCTTTTTTTATTTTTCTAGTACTTTCTTTAACATGGACCCTATAGCAGTGGCATATAATCTGAATCCATCAACAGAGCAACATTTATCATCCCTTGGTAAGTATAAAGGCTAAAACATACGTATTTAAGCAGTGTAATGGATTTGTCTTGGAAAAAAATCATCCCGTGTCTTCACGAAGACACCAAATGGTGTCTCAGTTTTTTTATATAATGCTGCCCTCTGGTGACGGAAAACAAACATTGCAAGAAAATACTACGACAAAAAAAAAAAAAAAAGACACAAAAAACCAACCTCAAAACATTTAAAATAATGTGATCGACAACCCCTCTTCCTTGTACTTGGAGACCTTTGAGTTGTTGTTACACTTCAGACAGAAAAGTAATTTAGTAAAATGTTTCCATCTTCACGGGGATCTTTGTAGCTTGGCTCTGGTCTGTTGCTTATGCTTGGGGCCTCTTGAACTACCACATTTAACTGGAGCACTGGCCTAAAACATAAGGTAGTCAGCTGCTCTCTCAACTAAAGGCATAAATCCACAACCGGAGAAGATGTATAGTAGTTACTTCAGTACCTACTGAAGTCATTAGCAGGCATTACTTACTGTTGCATCAGAAGGAATTAAATGGTTAAGCCTGCAGAGGTGAAGTCATGTGCTAGTGTGTTACTTTAAAAAGTGTTTCTAAGACTTTCTCACCTTTTTAGGGCACTCTTCCAACCCTGCTTCCATGAATGACCACAGCTTTGCTGAAAGCTGCATCCAGGTCCCATCTCAGAAGTCCAGTCCACCTGCCCTAAGTCCCAAAAATGAACAGCTGATTTCAAAATATGAAGACCATCTCGTTCCCAGCTTTAGTAAACTGTCATTAACAATGGGCTGTGTTTCTGAAGAAACACTTCCTCACGTGCCAATAAAAAATGGGCCAATTCAATTTCTGTCCACATCTTCCAATGACCGTAGCTCCAGGCCACTACCCCCTCTGCCTATTTCTGAAGACCTTACTTCAGATGAGGTTGACAAAGAGGTAGAGTTCCTGACTAGCTCAGATACTGACTTTTTGTTAGAAGATTACGAACTTAGTCCTTTTAAATCCAGTACTCCGAGTCGACGGAGCTTTAGGGGCTGTGGACAAATCAACTACGCATACTTTGATACTCCAACGGGACCAAAACCAGAAGATGCCAACCCTGCACAAAGCCTAAATGGATACATATCCAGTATTTATCCTGCTCCACAGCAGCTGCATCGACGTTTGCGAAGGTCCCATTCTGGGCCAGCTGGATCTCTTAATAAACCTGTAGTAAGACTATCTGGACACTTAAACAGGTCTTCTCCAAACTCTGATGAAGATAAACCAGAGATTCCACCAAGGGTTCCCATACCTCCTAGGGCTCTCAAACCAGATTACAGAAGGTGGTCAGCAGAAGTTGCTTCTAGTGCATACAGTGATGAAGACAGGCCTCCAAAAGTGCCCCCAAGAGAACCTTTGTCACGCAGCAACTCCCGTACACCGAGTCCCAAAAGCCTGCCATCATACCTCAATGGGGTTATGCCCCCCACCCAGAGTTTTGCACCTGATCCTAAGTATGTCAGCAGCAAAGCTCTACAAAGACAAAATAGTGAAGGATCTTCCAACAGGGTCCCTTGCATTCTTCCAATTATTGAAAATGGAAAGAAGGCCAGTTCCACACATTACTATCTGCTGCCTGAGAGGCCTCCATATTTGGACAAGTATGAGAAATTCTTCAGAGAAGCAGAAGAAAGTAGCTCTAACACAGAGGTTCAGTCCTGGCCTGGTGACTGCATAGCCACTTCAGCACCAACAAAACTGGACTCAAAACCTAGAACGGACATAACTGGTCATCTGAAACGAAAACACCTGTCTTACGTGGTTTCCCCCTAGTCTCTGCGAGTACAGTCTCAGCTCAGTTGCTCAGGACAGAGCTGAACTTTACCATGTTACAAAGTTCTTAAGGTTCTCAGATAGTGAAGTAGGACCAGTTTGTCCTCCGAGAACTGGAAAATGGATGGTAAAGTCCTTTTATGCTGCCTATCTCCGATATGTTTCTTCAGATTGTTTTTTGTCTTGGTATGTATAGCTGAAGCCCTACAACGATTCCACAGAAACATATGGAGGGATAGTAGTCATAGTTGGCCAGTGATATGCTACCTAGATGAACATATTATATGGTAGTAACTTTAAAAAACAACTAGCTTTGCTTACTAGTCACTTATAAAGCTGACAAGAGAGCAGATAATGTAGTACATTTTGTATCACGCATTTCCAAAATTTCTTTCACACAGTAACTCCGCTGAGAACAGACTATCCTCTTTGACTAGGATATGCGAACCTGGTAAGAAGGTAACTGCAAGATCTAATATCCACTTCAAGACTTGGCAAGCATATTATTGAAAGAGCATTTCAAAAGATGAATCCACTTTGCAACTTAATTTGACACTAATAGACCTTTAAAGTGAGTTAGGTTTTGTGGATTCTTTCAGTTGCTAGACATACCTGGCTCAATTTTGCAGTTTTTACTAGGAGACTTGGACCAGCTATTGCTAAGCCTCCTCTGCTGCTCTTTTCCTGCTGGATCCTAGAAATGTGTGAAAGTGCCCTGAGAGTGGCAGAGGATATGAGCAGCTATATTGTTGCTATTAGAGAGGCAGTAACAACTGCATGCTCACCTAGAGTCTGAAATTCTGACTGTATTAAATACAGAAACATAGCACAAGCTGGTCTTGTGATTTTGGTTTCTATTCAGTATTTTAGGGAAGAAGGAGGGTATGAGGAAAAAAGATTATTCCATTTATGAACAGTGTCAGTCCCATCTCTCACTGCTTCAGATGCTGCTTTTTGCTGTTTAATTTTTCCTCACTGCGCCTCAGCAATCCACTAAAGTTCTCTGAGGTGCCACATTTGTGCATTAGCAGTTTCTCACGCTCATTTTGATTACATTTATCCTCTTACAGATAAGCACAAGAGAAAGGGTGCTCATTAACAGAGGTACAGAAAATGAACATGTTCCTCCTAACAGAAATAAACAAGCTGTTTACAGTTTAAACTGCTGAATGAGATGTTTGAGCTATTTTAAAGCTTACTTTTTGTTTTAGTATGAACTAAATGAAGGTGAAATACATGCTATAGAAATGCACTGATATTTCTGCATCGTGTACAGTATTGAATAAAAAAGAATTCACTTTGTATTTTGAATATTGTCATGTCTTGAGTTTAATAAAGTTATAAAATATTTATGATACATTTTGGTTTTTGCTTCATTGAATAGTGCATCCGAGTTCTGCATTTACTGGAAAGCTCAAAGTGAATAATATTGAATGTGCTACAACATTGCTTGAATTAAATTAAGATTTCTGCAGAAGTGTTCAATAACTCACATTGCACACCATTAATTTTAATTCCTCCTTACCAGCTGGAAGTATGGTATCCATATATCCTATAAGATTTAAGTTATTCACCCTATCATTATTAATAGCCTTTGTAATTTTTAGAGTCACCCACAGCATGTTGGGGACCATCATGCAGAGCGGGCAGTAGTGTTCCTGTCTTCAGTTTTTTCACCTGTTAAAAAAGAACTAAACTGTACATTAAGGGTGACTGAAGACAAGCTACTCGTTTTCAGAACACAAAAAAAGCCTAAGCATAACATGGTTATTTTTTCTTAAGAGGAGAAAGAAACTGTGAATACTTGCCACAAAGCAAGTATATTTAACTGCATCGTGTCAGCTATGGACAAAGTTACTGAAGGCACAAAGCATCACACAATTTTGATTTTTACCTGTGTATACATGTCAATATTTGCCTTTATCTGGCAGTGTGAAATCTTACATTTTCTACGAATAAGCTTACTTCAGAATAAAGGAGGTTACTATCCTTGGAATTATACTCAATGGAAAAAATGTCAGATGTAGTTTTTCGGTAATGCCTAATTACTTGGCTTTTATTGCTGGCAAGATTGCTAAACCTCACTTATGTAGGTGCTTAAAAACCTACTGCTGTGCCATAGCACTGCTAAGAACCCACGCAGATTGGCCTCCAAAGCATAAACAAGTTATCTAATCCTGTGCAAGGCTGTTGACTATAATACTCCTACTGAAAGCTCTGCTTCCCCTCCACCTCCTAAATTCTTCTAAGGTGGAAAGAGTCAAATTGGTACTTGCAGCCTTCCCCTTAAATCTGAGCAGCTTTAACTGTAGGGCCCCAGAGTAAGATACCTTCTCAGTTACATGATCACTGCTGCAGCAAGCAGATCAGCATTGCTAAGCTGCAGCTTGTTCCTCATCCACTGTGAGACTGAGCACAGACTCAGTAGTTCTAATTTCAGTAGAACTCAGACTAAAACCAAGCAACTGCCCTGCAAATGTCTTCCAGCTTTTGCCTTTGCATCCTACTCCTGATTCTTTGAACCCCCCCCCTTCTAGCCTAGGTTCCTGTGCTTGAACAGACTGCTCTTTTCCCCTTAGCTGGAAGCTTTTGAATTCCCAAAGGTTTGACGTGTCAGTTCTGAGATGATGCAAGAGAAACTGACAACTGGTAAAGTCACTCTTGGATGGAAAACGTCAGCAATTAAATTAATGACAGAAAAAGAAAGCTTCCCCATCCAAATGCCCCACAGTAAGCATCTTCCCTATTTTCAGTAGGATTGTTTTTGCTTAAAGCATTTAGTTAAAAGGCATGTGGCTAGTGTACACAATGGAAAATGAGCCCCTCTTGACAGGGAGGCCAGCCCCGGCACTCTAAAACTGCAAGTCTGAGCCAGGTCAGTGGCTGAAACAGCCACTTGCTACCAGGTGTCATTCACTGTTCTTTTTGTGACTACAATTATGGAAGAAGCTTTCTATCCTAACTCATTACACTTCACACCAGCCTGATGCTATTGCTTAGTATTTGCACAAAGCAAGCCAGACAGACTTCTAAAGAAACTAACAGTTGAACTTGACTTTGTTATAAAATGGGGTCTTTGTTACAATTTTCCCAGCCCTGAACTGTGGCACTTTCACTTCTGCTAGCAGTGCAAGTTGTCTAGTCATTGGACTAAAACCTTTTCTGTTAATGTCTTTACTTGCTCAGAGTAAGATCTACTTTTGAGTAAAAACTGTTTTCCCATTTTAATGCTGAAAAGCTTAAAAATCTTAAAAATCTTATAAAACTTGTGCTTTTGAGTGGTCTTATACAACCTTTTCTGAAATCCCAAAAAAAGGGTAAGACCCTTAACCTCAATTAGAGTTTTTCTCCTAGAAAAAAAGAGAATTTGCATACTCCTTTCCTGAAAGTACTAGTATTCTCTACTCAGTTCCAAGTATTACAAAATTACTCTGTAGTGATGCTCTTTCCTACTGTGTGTCAGCTGAAAAACCACACAGTGTTAAATCGCATTCCAGAAGTTAAATTATGAACTAAGTTCAGTGTAACTGTAACTAAAACAAACTGAACCTGAATTAAAGATAGTGACTGGAACTGCTTGGCTATAAGCAAGATATTCAAGCAGGTTACAGAGCTTACTTGCCTCTTCAGTATGAGGAAAGTAATTTATAGGCATGTCTTACAGTATTTAAGTAACTCAGATATTTTTCCGTTAAAAATCCAAACAATGTTGCACTGAAGACGTGGTGGTTCTCTCTGGGTTATGGTAAGGGGATCACTGACAAACACAGGTGGAAATATCACTTGCATATTCTTAGACACCAGATTCCTGTGTGTTGGGGGACAAAGTCTGCATGATCCAAAAAACTATATCTTGTTTTCCAAGTGACTAATCAAGGCTGTAAAGCTGTGCGTGAAGCTTTGCAAGTTCTGGCCAGAAGACATTTCTCTGCTCATCCCATGACCCATGGTAAAACTTGTCAGAACACAACCTGCTTTTGCAACAGCCTGATGACATGTTGGAATATTTAGAGCTTAGGCTCACCTGGGCAAGGCCTGATCACTTGCCTCTGATGAGGAAGGAAGCACCTTGTCCAATTTGACTGGAATAATCACTTCAAAAAGCAGTTATGACTTGATATACCAAAGGCTGAAGAGTCAATGAATTTGAGTTAAAGCAGGGAATCAAGATGTGCAAATTGCTCACCCTCCCCCCCCGTAGTCTCTCTCCTGCCTCAGCAGCGCTGTTGTGACCACCCAGCCACGTTACTTAGGTCCCACGGGACCCAGGGGCTGTGCCAGGGCACAGGGCGTTGTACCGCAACAAGCTACTGACGCGGTCCTGCGGGGAGCCCATGATCACTGAGCAGAACTCAATGAGACATAGCTGGCAGCAAAGCTGGTGAAAAGGAGTGGGGGGTGACCTCTCCCCGAGGCTCAAAACTGCTAATTCCAGAAGCAAAAGCACACTCTAATTAACTGGTGGCAATAAGAAACGCCTACCACATCTACCCCACGTTAAGGGTCAGTGTTGCCTAGTGCTGCTTGGCTGCTCAATATTGGTCAAACACCCCCCGAATTGGTCTCTTTCAGACTAGCAAATCAACCCAGAGGAGCGGAGCCTAGCTGGTAACTAAAGGACAGGCTGTTTGCCTCAAGATACACTTTTCCCTGAAAGGAAGAGGCTGTATTAGTACCTGGTGCCTCGAAAAACCCAGTAGCTTAACCTCATTAACTTCCTCTTGGATAATGTCAGAACTAGCACAAGAGCTGTAGTGGGAGGGCATTGAAAAAAAAAAATTTGACTGTCAGTTTCTCTTGCATCATAAAAGATAAAACAGAAAATAAACCTGATTTGGAAGCATGCTGATTGACAGCATAATTAAATTCTACAGTCATTTTAAATTACTTCTCACTGTTATTGCTGTCGCTATTAGTTTTCCATTCACTCCCAGACTGCAATAGGCACAATTGCTACTGTACTGAAACTGCAGAAGAGTTCTCACTAAGATTGTATTCCCTCCTGATGCAGTCTTGGTTTAAAACAGTCTGAGTGAAGTGATAGGTTTGACATGATAAAGGAAAGCATTCATTTAGCTCAGGACAAAGACAACAATTTTCCAAGGGCAGTTATTACAGTAGAGAATAGTTGCTGATGCTGTTCAAACTAAGTCTTTTCAGGAATTCAGGGTTAAGATGATGAGCAGATCAGTCATGGTGGAATTCCCACCCTTCCAACTCATTATTACAGACTGTGGCCCTTATAAACTCTTTAAATAGTATTACAAGCTGTATGTTAAATACATACTCTCTAGATTACTCTCAAGAAGGAAACCTGAGATGGAGGTAACAAGATGCATAATTTTATCTGCTTGTAGGGTCTCTGCAGTTAGGTAACCTATTGATTTTGTGTGGGTGCACGTTGAGTGTTCCTGGGGTAAACTACTTTTTTTTTAAAGTAGCATAACCTTTTCCTAATAGCTTGCTTTCCAAAGCAGGTTATATTAATTTAAAACTGAAAACATATAGCAATTTTTCTGTTTCTCATAGCTCCTTAGCACTGAAAATCTAGCATACAAAGTTTAATTATACTTATTATTTGTTAAATAGCTCTGCAGAGGTTTCTGTCTGCTGAGCTTGTGATTAGCATTTGTAAGCTGAAAGAGGTCTTACCTCCACCCATCCTGCATTGTAATTCAGGCCTTGCATAATCCCCGCCCAAATACCTATTTTCATCCACACAGGTAATTATTTTTTCTGAATCATATATGGAAGCCACACCCATGGTTGCTCATAGACTGTTGCTATATTATTTATATATTAGTGTGCACCTTGATCCCAGTTGCAGTTTATTTTGGAAAATGTGCTAGGTATTCCAAATTTTAAGTGGCAAGCCACTGAAACATGGGAACCATTACTGCTATTCATTTCCTTACAGAGTGATTCAGAGGAAGAGATGCTTCTGTGTTTAAAACCTGCAGCTTCTTGCTGAAGATTAAAACTGTCACTCACAAATTGTTAGTATGTGAAGGCCACAAAAGAAGAAGAGTGCAAATATGCTGCCATGAAACACCAGAGAAAGCAAGCCAGATTACCCTACCATCACCACCCCAAATCTGCTCAAGGATGCTAACCACTGCACATTGAGACATCATGATAAAATACTGAGGCCCTCCATACCAAGTCTCTGAATCAAGCACAGGATCACTAAGCCTGAGCCAGAAAGAATGATCTCCTGCTGCCACTTACCCAGGTGACAGAAAGGCATGCTCCCGTTACCTAAAAGAATGTGTTTATTATGCTCACAACAAATTCAAGGGCAGGGTCAGCACTACTGAGTGCCCTTCTGGAAGGCGAGTGGAACCTACAATCAGCCATATACACTTAGAAGTCTTTAGGTGTAAAGGTCTTAGGGAACTTACCACATTCAGGGAAGTTCACCCTAAGGGTCTCATCAGCTCTTGCCACCATACTGAGTCCAGCTGCTGCATGTGGTACAAGGAAAACACAAGGAAGCAGCAAGTGGACCTTTACAAGGTTACTCATTGACTTGCAACCCGTGTTGCGATTTACTGGGTTGCACTTGATGACTTGTCACCCATCATGTTGACAAGTTATTAAAATTTTCCTGCATCCTGGCTGCATGCCCCTGCACTTGCCATTTAAGCAATTTGAATTGGGATTATGCTCTTACGGTGCAGAATCTACATTGCTGCTGTGCAGCGACAGGCACGTGGCAAAGCAGAGCCCTCTAGCAACTCAGGGTGGAGATGAGATTATGGAGCATGCCCTGACACACTCTACTGTCAGTGGGATTAAAATAGCCTGAACTACTTTGCTGGTGGGCAGGAGAGCTGTCTTTTCATAGAATATCTTCCCATCATGCTGATAAACAGCAATGAAGTGAAGTGGTCACTTCATTAAAAGCCACAGGGACAGACAGCCCTATCCAAGACACTCTTGAAACTGATGGCAGCAAGGCAAGTGCCAGTGAGCTCCTGCCTCACAGAGGCTGATGAAGAACTGGCATGGGGCTCTGAAAACAAAGAAAGGGCTGGCCTGAAGGAAGGACGAAGTGTTTAGATCCCACCTCCAATGGTGTTAAATGGTTTAACACCATTAACTGTTCTGTTAAAGATGGATGATTGATTGATTTGGCCATTTTTTTCTACAGGTTTTACCAGTCCTATGATGACCTATGCTGGATTCAAAACACAATAGTATAGTTTCATAGGAATGGCCAAGGACCCCACCACTCCCCAAACTACTTTTCCACTGAAGGAGCAGACTCTGCCACTCCACTGAGACAGAGACAGCAGGCACAGACAGCGAGCCAATCGCAGCTTTAGGTAACAATCTGGACATACCAGCAAGCTCAAGATTGCTCAGCCTCGCAGGCTGCTGTAACAACACAGCAGGGTGCTGTGGACAGCCTGCCTCTCCAGTCCATGCTTCTCCTGTCACCTGAGCTTAATTAGACAAACTTCATCAAAAGCAGTCTCCACGATAAGAAAGGATGCTATTGTGTGCCCTGAGGCAGCAAGATAAGTAAGGCAGCTGTTTTACAAGCAGGCCAGTCTACAGTTTAATTCCCAAGCTTTACATTGGAACATTCAGTCACATATAAGCAAACAACCAACACAACCCAAATACAGAACCTCGATCCTCTCAAGAAGTACAAAAAGATGCAGACAATCCTCTTGTCTGCGGCCCAGGAGAGCTCAGTGAGGCTGAATATGCCTTCGACAGGGGGGCGGGAGAGGCCTCAAGGGATTTACTTTGAAATTGATGACAAAGCCCCCAAACGGCTTAAAGAAGAGCTGTAACTACAAAAACCTCAACAGAAATATGCCTTTTAAGAGTTCAGCAATTCATAAATTCCTAAATTCTAGAAGCAAAATCCACAGTCTTTGAGAACTAAAATGCTGCCAACTAAACTAAAGAGCAGAAAGTATCCTTGCTGCCAGCTCTAGAGCCAGCAAATGTCACTCTATTGCCCAGCACCAAATCCTGTTCCGTCAAAGCGCAAAAACAGTGCCACGGACTGGCAGGGAGCAACAGCAGCAGCTTCTCCACAACCACATAACCCACAGCACCAAAGCCCACAGCCCCACATACCTGAGCAAGGAGAGCCAAGCAGGGCCTGTGGCAGCAGCAGCTTCAGGCAGCAGTCCAGTCATTAATCCAGCAGCTCTGGAGCAGAGGCAGGTCCAAAGTTGAACCATGAAGTTCCCTCAACAAGTGAGATTCATCAAAGACCAAAGCTAGGCCTAAGCCTCAGCTTATATGGAGCTCCTGGGCCATAGGTGGAGGGTACTGAGAAGGCCCAGGTGAGGCTGATCAGGACCATGATGGGGTCTCAGTGCCCACAGCTGCTGCTCAACCCTGGAAAGAACTGTTTCCAAGCTGTTTGAAGGAATGATGGTCAAGAAAAAATTCATTTTTTGGAACTGGCAGAAAATTGAAACCAATTCTTTGGTGTCCTGAAGTAGAAAGAACTCTTCCTCAAGCATGTGGTGGTGTAATGCACATTACTTCAAAAGCTTTTATGAAAACATGGATATTTACTCTGGGCATTCCTGGTCAGGATACATGAGCCAGATTGATTTGGGCAGCTATCAGCAGCTATCTAAAGCATTCACTGATGCTTTAGAACAGAATTACTTGTCTTTTCACTAAATCTTGAACAGCAAATAAAAATGCAGAATTATTTGCTACTAGACTGGAAGGATTATGTCACAAAACTACACTTTAAATTAACGCTCTGCTGAAAAATAAAGAGCATTGCATATCTCGGGCTCATTCAACACATACGAGATGAAATTTTCATTGAAGAAGCACATGCAGAAACACTCCTGTTTGCATTCAGGGGATTCCTTTGACTCAGAAGAGCAGCTCCGCAAGACTGCAAGGACTACTGAGACTCCCAAAGGAAATTCTACCATAACCATCAAGGAGGAGAGGGTGGTTGCAGGCTTTAGAGCTGTTACTGAGCTAAGTACACACCTGGACTGCAGACAAGTTCTGGCTGTGGTTCAGAGCTGTTGCCAGTATAAACTGTAAAAGTAGTTACACCATAGATATTTAGAAATCAGAAAGTTGTGCTTAGAAGATCATCATGTTCCTAGTCCTGCTGGGAAACTGCAGCAGCCGAGGAAAATTTCAGTGTCACGACAGTTACAGAAAACTGTCTAGACATAAGTCTGTTCTTTAAATATAAGTGCTTATATGAGATCGTTAGACAACTTTGATTCTTCCTCCCTCTACCAGTGGAGTGGCCTTGAACTACAGTGTTGAAGATACATAAATATCTACAAGACTCGAAGGCCCATAAACCATACATAGGGAGAAATTATTTAAGGTTGTACAAAGGGTATAATTAGAAGCTGTTGAATGAAGTTAAACAAAAGAACAAGAAGCCTGATTATAAAAGCTTGCTTCTCAACCTGTGATGCCTTCTAGCACACAAAAGTTTTGCAGAAATTACAAAGGCTCCAGAGCCGCTCAAGAGTCTGAGCACAGCACTGTAACACCCAACTGCTGTGCTAGCCACTGGAGCCCTCAAAGCACCTCAACAATAAACAGGAATTAAGTTACCTAAAAAATAGGATCTGGGTTTTACAAGTCTGAACCTGCCTCTGGAGCCTATCATGTATGTCAGCTCTGTTTCCCAAAGTGTGACCAGAAAAAGACAAACCAATATTGCCTAGTCCCTTCATAAGTAATCTACTGGTTACAAGTATTAAATTCCCTTACCTCTGCATTGTGTGGCCTGGCCTGCTCTGCATGCATGGAGCTCTGCCGAGTGCCCGTGTATGCAGAAAGGGAAGACTCAGGTCTCTCTGCTCTGGGAGGGTCAGGTCTGCCTTGGAACACCTGCCCCACTAACGGTGCCACAAACCACAGGAGCTGGGCAGTCTGAGGTGGCACCTGCTACAGCAAGTGACACATCTGCTCCCAGCCCTGTTACTTCCCTGGATGCTTCTTGAGAGACAGCAGGGGAGAGGCTGAAGGCCAGATAAATCGTTCCAGCAGAGACAGCCTGTCCCTTTTTGCTGTTCTTACCAAAACCCTTTTATCTTCCTGCCATGTGACTGTGCTGCAAGAACGACAGAATCTCAAGGGAAGCACAGAGCCAGGCAATGTTAGCAGAGGAAGCTTTTCAACTGACAGACCAGACAGCAGCCAGGCACATCTGTGCTGGGGCCTGCTCGGCTCTCCTTTTGCATATTTTGCTTTCTTTCCATGCTGCATTTCACACAGACATACTGCTTGCAAGGCCACATTCTAAACACAGTAAACTGCTATTAAAACTTTTGGGCAACTGTTCATTAATTCACTCAGTGTTCTGTTGCTTATTTTTCAAACATTGCATCCCATGTCCTACAAAATCGTAGCCTCCACGTAACAGCAGAACATCCTTTTTTTCCTGGAGGCACAGTATGTGAACTTAAGTGAAGGTATGGATGCAGTGCTTGTCATTATTTTTGTAGTTGGCACTTTCCCACTTCTATGTTACATGCTTGTCTTTCTAACAAAGTCACATGTCATTCAGGCTCCTGGAACACAGCTGTCTTTTACAATTTTGGAATCACTGCTTATATCATGATGCATCTTTTTGTTGAAAAAACAAACAACATAATCTGATTAAGTAACCATTCCTTGCTCTGACAGTCACTGTGGGTTTCATGCCTTGTAGTTAGGTCATACCAAATAATATGCGTATTCAAAATGGCTAACAAGCTGTCCAAGGCTTGTAATTACTGTGTACTTTTACAGCTGCAAGTACTAGCGTGCAGGCTGTTTTGCATCCGTTATGGTTGTGTTTGCCTCCACCTATTTTAAAAGTAATGCCTTTTCCTTTCTAGAAGAGCACCCTTGCTCTGTTGCTCAGAGCGACATACTCCTATGTTAGGATTTGTGCCTACAGTACAGTGCTATGTACTTTGCTTTCCCTTTTTGGCAATAAACTTGCCAGAGAACTGCAGCAAAACCAGACTACTCACTCTCTCCGTGCTCTTTGTTTTCTTCTAGTTCAGAGGCGATTCTTCATTTACAAGTTCCTTCATTCTGAAGGAAAGTATTCTTCAACATTTTAAGAATCCATTACTGGCACTAGCATGTTTGCCATCTTGTGTACATCCCTGTTACTAAGTCATACAATACGTTTCCATTAAACAAAAGAGCTCACTTTCAACTTCACATTCAAGCCCATCCAACAACCAGAATAAAGAGTAAAAACCCTGCACTATTCTTGAGAGATGATAAAAGACATACAGCAGATGCTGACTACCTTCTCAGCAGGAAAAGTAAACAATCCCTCAAATCCTTCAACCATCAGGGAACAGAATGGTAAGTGCCAGCTAGAGAAGAGCAGATGCACTCTCTTCACTGAAAGCCAAGTTCTGTGGCAGCCAACACCCAATTACCATAGGCTCAAAACTAAACCTTGCCAATAATTAAAGTTTCTAGTCTCCATGAAACATGGAACAGAAAAGTACCTAATTTCATCTTTCAGCTGCAGATGAAGAAGATTCTATGAAAAGAGATAGGTAACTGCTAGAAAACCTCTGTATTAAAAAAATTATGGAGAAAAAACCATTTTCACAAATTGGAAGGTATTTTTTTTTCCTCAAATCAGCAAACTCCTTCTTAATACTTCCCCCTAAGAGGAAAATTAGCCTAATCTTAGTTCATACACCTCCCCTATTGTAAAGACTGAGAGCTAATGACACTTTGGCAGAAACAGAACCTATGTAAATTCAGATTTGCTGGACATCTGCAATGTAAAAGGTTGAGAACAGGGTCAGCTTTAAGAAGGAAAGTGTGATGCAATCAGCATTACTATAGCTCATTAAACAAGTCCTTTTTGCTGAATGCAATGAAAGAATTTGCAAGTTAACCAGATACACTAATGGGCTCCAAGCTCATTTTACTGAGTGCTTTCCTATTACTACTTTAATTGGAGTGGGAAAGCCTAAATGTACACACTGAATACCTCATTTCTGTAAGCGGAACTCTCTCACCCTTAGAATAAAAAAATAAAAATGTATAATTAAATTTCTGACCACTTCATTAGTGCCTTATAATAAAAGATTTCAGGAAGCCTAAATACAACACAAGCATGGAATTTTTTTCCTCCTAATGCTATAAAGCAGGACTACAGCCCAGGAACACATAGCTTTTCCTGTATTCTGAACCATACCCATTTACAAACCAAGTGATTATTCCAGATTCCAGGACAAAGAATCTTTCTGTCATTCGGTTTTCATTTGCATGGCAATACCAGTTAGACGTGCAGGTTTAATGAACAAACACGTCCAATCTTATATAGATTACAACTTTCTGCGTATCTCGAGCATATTTAAAAGCTAGAGAAGCATATGAAAGATTTCCTAAACAAATTAGAAACAGAGCTTACAGCTAAAGCAGTTCTTCCAGAAGATACTAACAACATAGAGACATTTCTTAATTGTAAGTGTGCAAAAGTATCTATGTATTTCATTACTAAAATGCAGTAATTGAGAATGAGCTTGTTTCCCATTAAAATATGCAATCATAAAGGCATCTATGCAGTAATTTTCCGAAGTTCAGGCAGTAAACTCAGATGTGTGCAGAACCAAGTCTTCAGATGCTGTGGTAATGAGAGTCCAGTGAGGTGCCTTCTTGTGCGATTGCTGACAGAGCTAGAGCAGAGTTATTTAGTAGAAGAAAGGTAGCAATGACAAAAATCGATCCCGAATTCTTAATTCTCATGAGGATACAATTCCACCACTTCCACCACAGACCTGTCCAGCAACTCTTCTAAACTGACATATGCTCACTTAAGCCAGGCTTGTATCAAGTTCCAATTTACAGTAAGCAGAAGCAAGCACTGCTACCTGGGGTAAGCTACCAGGTCCCAACTTCCTGCTTTATGCTGATTATTAGATAAACAGCTTAATGGATCTTCAATCATTTAAGGTAGAAGATGAATTCCAGTGGTATCATGGACAACTCTAAGGTACTTGACAAGGTTAAGAATATTCCTAGTTTTAATTTAATTCTGTGCTGTCTTAGAAGTAGTTACTGGCCTCATTTTCACTCAGGAAACTAAATACTGATTTAACGAATTCCAAGTTACAACTTCAATAATTTTTGTCACAGAATATTCTGAGTTGGAAGAGACCCACCAGGGTCAAGTCCAACTCCTAACTCTGCACAAGGCAACTTAAAAGTTAAACCCTGTATCTGAGAGCATTGCACAAACACTTTCTGAACTCTGATAGGCTTGGGGCCATGACCACTTCTTTAGAGAGCTTGTTCCAGTGTTTGAGCTTCTTCTCATTTCAGCTCATACTTAAGAAGGACTGTGTGAGATTCTAGGCAGAAGTTGTTTGGAATAGTGCATTGCTAGCCATGGTGGTAAAAAGGTTTAATAGGTCTGAGTTGGGAGAAAACACACAAAGAAACAACAAACAAGCAGAGTTGCCTCATTTTATTTACTCAGCAAACATTTTCCCATGTGATTTCTAAACGGCATCCAAGAGCTAACTAAGATTACTAGATGCTGGCAGCTTTTTCATGATGAAGATTTTTGCTAACAGGATCTTTTTCTGGAAATAAAGACCAATGGTTTGTAAGATATCCCAGTTTAGGTAAGTACAGTTGCTAATTATACCCACAATTAAATTGTATTTACAGCAGTGCATCTTACAGTTATTCTACAAAGGACAAGACTCTCCATCTAAAATTGTCCTACTCCCTGGCCCATACCAGAATTTCAGTCTTTCAGTATCAGAGGTGCCTTCACCTGTTCAGCCACTTCCTTCCCCATCAGCGTTTCAACAATGGCCAACCCAAATTCAAAGCTGGTACCAGGGCCGCGGCTGGTGAGGATGTTCCCATCTTTCTCCACACGGCTCTCGGAGTAGCAGTAGTGTGCTTGGGGGGACACACAACAGAAAGAGGGTCAGTCTCCAGCACGGTGCTCACAGCTGCTGCAGAGCAGACCTGCCTGCCACAGGGCACTGCTGCCTGCAGGCTGCAGCAGCTGAGGAGCAGTGGCTCCACAGAAGGCACCCCAGCCACCCATCTGGGCCCAGCCCACCTTGGGCTCCACACTCCTGGCCTTCGGGAATCAAGCAGCTCATCACGGCCTGGAGCACCCAGGGAGGAAAAGGGCCCACAGGGAGCTCTGGCAGCTTTTTCAGGTGGCAGAGGAATACCCCTCTGATTCTACAAGCTCATCAAGAAGCGCCTGCTCTACCTGTCAGTTCCCATGAGGCTACTTTTGGAAGTCAGACTGCTCTTGTGTGCCGATCACAACTTTCCCAAATGCATGCAGAGGAAACTAGAGGAAACCTGCCATCTCCTGCTCACTTTCAGACTCATTAATGTTCACAGAATGACAATCACTGACCCACCAGGTGCTCACAGCACCAAAGCAGTACTCATGGGAGAGCAGGAAAGGTGCTGCTGGGGTTTGCTGTTGGAACCTCTCATCCAAAGAACCAAAAAGAAGGCAAGAGATGGCTCAACCTCAAGAGGATAAGGGAAAAAGTGCTCCTAGCACTACCGCAGCAGCGTTATTTTCCCCAGGGATGAGAATGTTAATACAGCCCTGTATTTTCAGGTTAAAGAGACTTAGAATACAGTCTTAGCATATTCAGTTGCATTTTCATTACATTCAGGAAAGCATTAAGGAAATTAAGGAGATACAATATAAGACACAAAAGTTGTTTTCTTTCTTTAAATCACTGCTTCAGCTAAAAAAAAAGTAATTCTGAGAAGGGTTTAGAGAGAAACTTAGAGAAGTTGTTACATACCTCCATTCATCATTTTCTCTTTGGCCAAAGGATGTGTTGTCACTTTGCTTCCAAACCCTATACCATGTGCCAGAAGGGCAGTAGGACCTGTAAGGACACCAGTTGTACCAGTAAGGAACTGTTTTCTGCTACAAGCACTTTTAAGGACACCCTCAAGGGGCCAGAGCTCACTGTGGACAGACTACTTTTTATAAAACTGATGCCAGGTCTATCTCTGAAGCAAAAAGGCTGAAAAAGACCACAGCTGTACAATCCCTCCCATTCTATTACACAAAACACCCTGTGCAGAGAAACAGATGAAGAAAAGCGAACACCTGGTTCATGCAGCTGTCCTACCAATTACTGTGCTGCCTCTGAAGGCATTGAGAACAATGGTCATTCCGCTTTAGATAATATATTTTATTTGAATCTGCTTGACATTAAGTAACGAAAAGTCTGTATTTCAATCTGAACATTAACTAGGTACAATTACTTTATGACTTTGTTAACCCTTGAATTTAGAGACTTGACAGATAAAACTTCATTTGAGTGAGCCTTTACATGTTTTAATTGTGTGCCAAGCAATATTTTGGACAGATCATGGGCTAACTGCTAAGTTTTTAATTTTAAAAGTCTTTCTCTTTTCGTACTTCCTCCTTAGCCTGAATTGAGGAAGGAGTTTCTATCAAGAAGTCTTAGGTCATCTGACAGAAAATCCTCGCGGAAATTAAAAAAAAAACCCAGAAGGCAGGATTTGCCTACTATGAGTTTCATTTCTGTACATTTGATTTGTTTCAAATCTGGTCTAGGAAATAACCTTGTGTTCAGTAATCAGCTCAGAGTAATCAGCTCTAAGAAGCACTGTACCTAAATAAAAGAACTGCCCTGCTTAGAAGCAAAGGCATTAATTGAGCAACCATGAATTTGCAATTGTTCTGCAAGAGATACAGAAGACTACCACTGCCAAGTTAAAAAACGTTCACAACTCTGTATGCATAATAACCTAACTGAAGAATGAAAGCATAAGAAAACCACAGCAATGTACCAGAAAAAAAACAACAAAACTACAAAAAAACCCACAGTCCACAATCACGCTCCGTTAAACTGTCTTTCATACACTTACTGCCACTCTCATTCTCAGATACAGGTACCTATGTCAGTCTCTCGGTTCAGTTGGGGAGTATTGCCAATTGTTCATCTTGGTTTTTACATACAAGTCTTACAAAGGAATGAACTGGATACCTAGCTGTGCAGACAGCCCTCTCCTCAGAGTAACTCAATCTTACTACCACTCATACGAGGAAGGGTGAGTCTGTAATTCTGTATTTACAGCCTTCCATCTGAAGCTAAAGGGCAGGAGATGAGATGTGAGATAAATTTATAGCAATGATCTTCTGCCAGCTCTGTGTCCTCACGGAAAGATCACCAGAATAACCAAATATTTTGTAAAAAAAATCCCAGCACATTGCCTTCACGTTTTATTTTAAAGACAGTAACAAAACTGATTGGAAAGAACTGGATACCAAGCAGAACTCACAGGATAAACGTTCACAGTATTTTAGAGAGTCTTCTGCTATTAAATTTATAAACAATTCAAATTAAAAACAAATCCCTGCTACTACATTACAGCAATACAGATTTCTAAGACAGGAAACTGCATGACCCTTCAAAATATCCAAATGCTTTACAAAGCAAGACGTCTTGTCAACCCACCTGCACATATAGCAGCAATCAGGCCTTTTCTGCTTTCCTGGTCCTTCAAAATGTCTTTCACAGCAGAAGACTGTATGAAGAAACCAAATCACAAGTCATTGTTTGGGGTTGATTATTTGAAGCACGGTTGAAATATTTTTCTACTGCAAACCAATAAACAAGTTTTACATAGAAAACCAGCTGACAACTCTCCATCCTGCCTCAAGACACAGCACAATGAAAACACTAAGGAGAAAAACTGAAACAAATAAATTCTTGTCCCACAGGGAAAGAGCAAGGAAATCAGAAGGAAGAGCAAGGAAGTACCTGGCCCACACAAAAGCTGGTTAATCCATTGCCACAGAAAGTTGTTGTTTGAACACTTCACAAGACAAATAGGAAAGAGTGCCCATGAAACCTCTAGAGACCTCTAGACAGTTTCTATCATTCTTAAGATTTAAATAGGATATTTGTATCATATTTCAGGGCTTACAGACTGTGTCATACCATCCTACCTGATAGATCTACTTTTTTGTTCGCCTGACTTCCACAAGATATTTATACCACCACTACAACAGCTTTGCACCAGTGACAGAATGCTCTGTGGGCTCAGTGTGTTTTATATTTAATGGAATTAAATCTTAATTTGCAACTGTTCAGTCTTCATACAATAAAACAGGTATTTTCCCACAATACAGAGCACTCTGTGCTTTATATTCAGCTTAACTAGGTACTCGAGTCCCAAGAATTTACCCAGTTGTCCCACCTATACATTCACAAAAAGGCTTGAGACACCTAACAACTAGTTTTATTTCCTGAATGAATTAGTATTTTTGGATGCTGAACCGAATTTGCAGGACTACTGACAAAGTGTGAACCACCCTCTACGCATGAGAATGCCCATGAAACTTTAAGATACCAAAACTTTACCTCTGACAAGTTCTGAGCTCCAAGGTTACCCCCAGGCAGAACCACGACATCGTAAGGCCCCTAAACAAGCAAAAGATGAAAATTGTTCTGCTGAACAGAGGGTGGTATGTACATTACACTGTTTTAATATCACTACAGCTGAGTTGTGTGAGAAGCAAAGGTATCTACCATTTTTTTTTCCACTGAACAACACTTTAAAATCAGAGAACTAGCTCAAATTATAGAATAAAATACTGTTTCCTATCCCAGGAAGAGCCTATTATTGATAAAGTCTGTCACAGAACTAACACGTCTAGTGCACTTAAGAACTGCTGTTTATACTATGTCAATTCTTGCACTGTAAGGACAAGTGGTTTTGCTCCAACCTTAAAGTTCAGGTCTAATGACAGCACTGTTTAGCTTCCCATCAGAACTTTTGAGTTGTTCCAAATTAGGGTATTTTGCTGAGCCAACTAACATACAAAATAAAGCTTTATGATGCTTTACAAAAACAAGTAACTCTGCAGAATTAAGAAATCTGCCTGATCCTAGTATGCTTCATAAGCAGGACAACACTGATTATGCGGGACGTGCAGTTCTGTGATTCACTATGCACAAAGCTAACATAACATGCAACATATTTCTAAAGGAATCACAGGATTCCAAAATTCACCTCTGAAACTGTGAGAAACCTTTATTTGCCATTGTATCAGATCAGGGTGATGACCAACCTCTTTTCTGGCATCTTCAAGACTGGCATCAGGACAAATGAAGACATCTCGACTGCACTGCACTGGTTCTTTTCCTGTTAGGCCTGCAACAGTCACCTTAATCTAACAGAAGAACATACCCATCATTACAATCCAAGAATATAGGCCATTTTTCTTATATGTTAGTTCTTAAGCAGTACAGAGAATGAGAAAAGTAGTTTCTATAAACATGAAATTGGTGTATTTATTTAAAGTCTTATTTTTGTACCTAATCAGGTTACAATACTGTGCACCTCTACAGCTGCAAAAGTAACAAACTGCATGAGGAATCTTACTAGGCAGAACTCTAGTTGATATCAGAATTTTAAAAGCATCTCAAGAAAAGCTACCTAATGTCACGAGCTGTAAGGTACGGAGCTGCTCAGACCCCACCCAAAACAAGCATGTCCTGTTACTCTGCACAGGAGTACCTGCATTTTTCTGACAGTCTAAGATGTACTTGAGACACCCGCTCTAGTCTACATCAGGCTTGTATTTTAAAAGTTTATATTTTGCACAAATGTCAGTTGTCACATGTGCTTATTTGGGGCATGGCACAAATATGTGCTAACAGGTAAATTTTCACTTCATACAACAGACTATACCTTGAACTCCTCACAATGAACAACTCATAGATTATTCTTTGACCAAGCACTCACAAAAACATATTTCCTTGTCTGCATACTCACCCCAGCTCTTCTCATAACATCAGTGGGGATTACAGTTTCCATTTCCTCTGCCCCTTTTGCCAGAATCACCAATGCTCTTTTCGAGGCCATTATCCTGAGGGGTTGCTTTTAGGTGAGCTGGCTGTGAAAGAAGGGGCTGAGGGGGTAAGAAAGAGACAATGTGGCTAAATGGCAAATCCTCTAGTACATATCCTTCCTAACAGCGAAGCTTAACAGTAAGCAATTTGCATTTTTGCATTTTATTTCATTTAAGCCACCTCAAAATTGTTCACCAGGTCCAATTAATATTCACAGCAATACCGTTTAACTAAAGAGCTTTTTACAAAGAATGCATGATGATATTAAGGGACTACAACATTCAGCAGTGGGAGGCACAGCACATTAGCACCAGAAGAGGAAGTAGATTGGCCTAATCAAGACTTCTACATGACTTGAATTTGCCAGAAAGAAGAGCTCAAGGTGGGTGGCAGACTGGTTTCCAGTTTGCACGCCCTCATTCATACCCAGACTACTGACTCTTCCCCGGGTCAGCATTTATAAGCGCTTGTATGAGCTTTGACCTCATGTCTGGTGTTCAGTTTCCACACAGCATGCTTCATGAAGAGTTTCCTGTGACTATAATGACTCAATCAGAGCCTCTGCAACTAGATTTTCTGGGTATTTCACAATTTTGTGGGGGAGAAATGTGTGTGCACATGTGTGATGGGGGAGCAGACCACAGAATTAGCAAATGGAACAAACCAGGCTTGATACTTTTTATTTTTGAGGTGAATGGCCAAATTTCCATTTGAAGGTTAGGTTAATGTAACTACATCATATAAAATATACACTAACTCATACTGGTCTGATAGAAGTCTGTGAAAGCATCTGTGGTGTGAGAAAGGATTTCACAGGTCATCCACTCTGAGATGTGACATTTTTTCCTGTGTAGGGACCTTCTATCCCGAAATGCATGTAGCACCTGGGAACTCTTAAAAAAATGAGATCCATGTTTAGTCGCCTACCCAAAAGAAAACCATTCCCTCATTCTGCTTCATCTATTTTCAGGCTCGCTCCCTGCTGTTAGCCTCATTAGAGCACAGTAACATACACTGAAATGTCCTGCAGCATGCAGAACTTGCCCAAACAGGCTAATTCAGTGTGTCAAATCCTATTTTTAGGGCAGCTTTATATACTGTCAAATGCAGGGCCAACTGCACAAGTACACTCAAATCAAAGGTATTAGCAGTAACTTCAGAACAACTTGGAGCTTCTTAATTGCATGTCTTAAAGGTACACCTTGATTGTACAAAATTAACTTCTGTATGAATTTGACTGACTAGCAACAGACTACCTGAATAGACACAATACAGAAGTACTGCATTTGCTTTTTATTGCGTAAGAATACTCTGTATCATAGTTTGTATTCCTCTTCCATTAGTTCTTTAGATGCAAACAGGCATGCTGTCCTTAGACATTTATCATAATGCACTGACACGTTCCTGTGTCACTGTTCTTTATGGAAGTGCAGATGTAAATAGCTGTCACACTGTCAATGCTAGCAGGGTGAGACGGTTTTCTGAGAGGACAGAACCAGGCTAATACAGACGTAACAGCTGCTTCATTAACAAGCTATCTATGCATGGTACACAAATCTTCCATATGCTTCTCAGTACCAGTATCCACACAGGCTGCTCCAAATTATTAAGCCGAACACAATCCGCTACGTACGTATCTGCACGTTTCTCCGGATGGTGAATACTGGCAAGTGGCTGAACAAGAAACACTAGGAAAGCTTTAAACGAATTACACCCTCCAACGCCCGACCAAACTGCTACCTTCCAGAAGCCAGTGTTACGGGTCACCAGCTCGGGCAATCCTACACGTTCGCGTGTTTATTTCGGGACACGGCACCATTCGACACAACAAGGGCTTCAGGAGTCCGGAGCAGGCCCCGGGCGAGGCTGCGAGCCTGGGACCGCACGGAGAGCAGACACGGGGAGACTCGGCCACGGCAGACAAGCCAGCGGGCTGCCCGCGGGGCTGCCAGGCCGAGCCAGAGCTGAGGCGGCACAAGCGGCGGCGCAACCCCCGGGCCCGCCGCCCCCGCCCCGCGGGGCCCAGCGCAGCGCGTGACTCACCTCAGCCGGGCGCGCGGCTCTGCGCGCCCTCCCCGTGACGCGCTACGGACCTACGGCAGCGCGTGCGCGAGGCGTCCCTGCAGCGCGAGCTAACGAGAACGGTCAGCGCTGTGAAGGGCGGAGCTGGTGAAAGTGCCCGCAGCGCCGCGGGCAGCCCTGCCGTGTAACTCCGCTACGTGCGGTGCGGGCAGTCACGGCTTGGTTGCCAGGTGACGCGCTCAGGAGGGCTCTGGAGGAGCAGCTCAAGGCCAGGCCACGTGACAGGAGAGCAGCCCCAGGGAAGGGCCCTCCCGGACCTGGTGCGGGCTTCGGGAGCTCTGCTCCCGGCACGGGGCGGCTCTTAGCGTGCTGCCCATGCTGGACCGCGCAGCGCCCTGACAGGCTGGTCGGCACAGACCCGCCCTGCGTATCCCGGGCTGTCCCGGGGAACACGGCACGGGACCGACACGGCGCGCAGCCCCGCGCGCGCGTGAAGGCGGCAGGGACCGGCCGCGGGGACCCGCAGGGGGCGGGACTTCCCGGCCGGGCCCCGCCCCCGCGCGGCAGCTGTCCCCGCGCGCCGCCGCCGCGCCCGCTCTGCGGGGTCAGCGCGTGCCCCGCCGGTTTGACACAGCCCCCCCGCAGGCGGCGGAGGCGCGTGCAGGCTCGCCAGCGCGGTCCGTCCTTCTTGCTCCCGCGGCTGGGGGTTCCCTCACCTTTTGGGGCAGCGGCCCGGACCGCCAGGCCACCGCGGGGATTCCGCGCGGGACTCACCGGGAAGCCCCCGGTGAGGAGCGGCCGGCGCTGCCCAGCAGTGCCGAGAGAGCTGCGGGCGCTGCCCGGCAAAGGCGGGGGTCGCGCTGGGGGGGCCGGAAAATCCCGTCGGGCCGGGGTTTTCCCCGCCGCCCCCGGGGTTGACGCAGCCGGGGCCTCCGGGGGCGGCCCTAAGGGCCAGCGCCCGCCGCCCCGCGCACACTGAGCCCGCGCACCGACCCCATGGGAGCGGCAGCAGCGCGGGCGGCCCGGGCGCTCCTGCCGGCGGCGCTGCTGGCCCTGGCGCTGGGCCCGGGGCCCGCGGCCGCCTTGCCCTGCCGTGCCGACTGCCCGGCGGGTGAGGGCTGGGCCGGGCTGGGGCGCGAGGCGGAGGGCGTCGGGCGCCGTCCCGCAGCAACCACCTTCTGTCTCGGCCCACAGGTACCTTCGTGGTAAGCGCAGGCTGCAGGCGGGGCGCGGAGTGTCGGCAGTGCCCGGCTGGCACCTTCTCCAGCGCGGCTGGACGCAGCCGCTGCAAGCTCTGTCGAACGTGCCAAGGTACAGAGACAGCGGCAGGGCTGGGCGGGGCAGCGGGGCCGGGCGGGACACGGCAGCTCCTTACGGCCCCTCTCACCTCCATGGGGGGAATCATCGCGCGTTTTCTCGTCACGGCGCTGCGAGTGAAAATGGTGCTTTGAACAATAACGCCACGGGCCACCCTAACCCCCCAGCCTCTTTTGTTAAAGCAAAGTCCTTGAGCCTCTGCTGCACTGCACCGGCTGTGCCTGGGGCTGCACCTAACCTAAATCTCCCTTCCACATTCCAGGAATATTCACGTATTTAAAAGAGTGCTCCTCAAAAAGCGATGCTGAATGCACGTGCAAGGAGGGGTATCGCTGCAGCGGCGACGGCTGCTCCCACTGCGAGCAAAGCTGCGGCGTGGGCCAGGAGCACACGGTGAGGGGTAAGGTCACCCATCCCCACCAGATCAAACCTCCCGCACTCACTGCCCGACGTGCCCCACGGCACGGAAACCTCGGGAGTACGAACCACGCAAAATTGAAGCTGCCACTGCTGCTGAATGCATGGAGTGAGCACTAGCAGCAGACAAACCCACCGAACTCTGAGCCCTGCTGCAGCTCAAATCGTGCACCAGCTACAAGCAGGCAAAAATAACATTTCATATGCTGTTTTACATGCTCATCTTGTGCAAATTTACCTGTCCTTGTCTGTTGAAGGTTGTCAGACTTGCCACTATGGAACTTTTAACAGTCAGCCCAATGGTTCCTGTAAGAACTGGACAAAGTAAGTAATCTAAAAAATGCTACAGCTATTACAGTTGACTGTATTATCTTTCTTTGTTTTTTGTTTAGGTTTTCCTGATTTGCTTTAAATGTCTTTCAGATGTTCTGCGAACCAAGTTCTGGAGTCTGGAACTGCAGCAAAAGATGTCATTTGCAAACACGCTTCAGATAATCCCACTTCAGTCACTACCCCATCTACTGTGTCTCCTGCCATTCCATTTTCTATCACTGTGCCAGGTGAGTCATTGTATAATATTGCTTACAGAGCTATAGAACTGTGACATGCTTTGAAATATACTGTAGTTCAATCACTCACCATTTAAAGAGGCCTTTCTTCTAGCCATTTCCAGTGTTGCAGACTTACCCAGAAGCAGATTTGGAGACAAAGTTGTCAGGTAATTCAAGGGCAGTAAAATTTTGCTGTGTAACATTTCTTAGAGAATGTTTGCTTCCTAGGGAACAAGCTCCAGACGGATGTTATCAGAATTTCTCTTACTGCAGCTGGGCTGCTGTGCATAGTGTTTCTGCTGCCTTTGTGCATATGCTTCAGTATCTGGCAGAAAAAGAAACTACATGCAGTCTTCAAGAAAAGTAAGATACATGGACTCTTCAATTTTTCTTTTTGAAAATAGACAGAAATCAGGAATCCAGGTTTTTAAGTATCTTTCAAAGATGGTTGCAGATAGTTTCATTTTTTGGTCTTGTAAGTCAGAAACAACAACTGAAAGGAAAACAGTTTGGGAATTTTTATTGCAGAAAGCAATTACCTGTGGGCATTCTGTCAACATTGCAGGTTAAGTGCATGCATATCCATAGAAATGAAGTGTATGTGGGAGGTGAAAAAGCTCAGCTAAGGCTTGCTGGTCTGGTTAAGGGTCAGTTCATTTATTACTTCCAAGGGTCATCCTTAGCAGCCAGAATCCAGCACTGCCCAAGGGAAGCTCAAAATGTTCAGCACAAAGATGAGGTGGAATTACATCCAACATAGTTTACAGTTGGGATTTTTGTTTGGGTTTCTCTCTCTCTCTCTCTCCCTGTCCCTTTTCCTAGAGATAAGGACCCCTTTCCTTGATCTTCTGTATAATTCTTAATTCAGGAGACAACAGCATTGCTCAAAAAAAATCTTAACAAGTATGATAAACTAGTTTTATCAGGGGTATATGCTGTAAAGAAATAATTCCACATTACTGAATCATTTGGAATATTTTTTATTGCTGACTTCCTGCACTTGTGACTGAGGAAGGGGGAAATAAGGTGGCTGAATAAATACAACAGAAAGTAAACATCTGCTATTTTTCTTTAGTGCATGCCACACCTCAAGACTCAATTCAGGAAGATGCCTGCAGCTGCCGTTTTCCTGAGGAAGAACAAGGTGAATATCAGGATTGTGGCAAATCCACAGAATTCAGAGATCTTCTGGTGAACTAGGAATTGGACTGTCAAGGTCAACCACATTTGAATTTCCTTTTGGAACACAGAAGAACCACCTGTTCACATAAATAGAGAGAATCTCAGCATCTGTGCCACTGAGGAAAAAGTGCACCTTTTTCCATCTCTTAACAAAATATAAATAAATAAAAAAAATCTAGTTTGCTGATTTTATTTCTCTAGAACTAAGAATCATATTTCTAACAAGTGGTACTTGGTCTAGATATATAAAGAAGTACTGCACTTAAAAGCAGTAATGGAAGGGCAGAAGGCTTTCTGGTCTCTCTTAAAAATGGTGTCTAAGCTATAATTTACATGCAGTCTGAAAGCATTTGATGCTAAAGAAAGAGATCTGTAGCACAAAGTCCCATGTGACGCTTGTGGTCTCTGTTACCAATACCAGCCAGCCTTTTGAATCTAGAGCTGCAGCTCCTCCTAAACTTTGGCTCAAACCCAAGTCTTGGGTTTCATGTGCCAGTACAGATAGACCTTATTTCAGCTCCCATCAACCCTAGAACCAGATACCTGACCTGACCACTGCACACTTTACATGTAGGAGAGAGGAAGCCATAAAAATCTGGAGCTGCAAAGAACTTCTTAGTAGCTTGGATCTGTTGTTGTATTACACTGACTGGCTTAAGAGGCAGTGGAAACACTGAGAAAAGCTGTGGTTGACTTGATCTTAGAAATAGATGTTACTGTGCAGCTGGACTGCACCACCTTCAGTCCTGCATCATTCAACTTTGATCTTTTAGGTGACTTAGACTAAGTAAGTTGCAGACGTGATATATGCAGATGTGACACGTTTCTGGTACTATTTTTGTAACTGAGGTTGGAAAGGTTTTAACAACACACTGTATCTTTCTCTTTGATAAATTACTGTTACTTTGGTCTTAAAGAGAAAAAAAGAAAATGCATGTTTGAGTCATGGCATTTGGAACATGGTTTTTAACCTTTTCTTCAGTAAATGTTATTTAAAAAATATGTCATGTAAAAGGTGATTTCCCCCCCTTTGTGATTTCAACTTAAGAGAATGCTGTTCTTGTGTTGGAAGAATGACAGCAGATTGTTTTCACCAAACCATAATTTGATAAACCTGTATACAAGCAAATATAAAACAGTATGTGAGAAAACATGTCATACTGAAGCCTGAAATGTGAAGTGTGCTTAAATAAATCTTTTTATCCCTACCCCAAGTCTCTTCTCCATTAGTACTTTCAGCCACAAGAACTAAGTGACTATTACATCAAGTTCACAAACTTAAAGAGGTGAACAGAACACATGAAAAGCCAGCAGTCTGTAAGTCAGAGCGTGAACTTTGCACCAGTGGACAATAAAAATAGAATAGCTCTGCTTGTGATTAGTTTCTATTCCACACAAGGTATGAGAATTAATGTACACATTCTGTAAAAACTCAAAACTGGCATTTTCTCCTTGGGGAAAAAAAGAGGTATCAGCTGGAATTTTACATTTTGTTAGTGCATTCTACATATAATCTGAAATACTCTGAAGACAGTGCAAAACCCTTATTTTCCTTCTCTGTACTTGAAGCAGAAGTAAATCTACTTACTGAAAAAAGAGGAGCAAAGCCTGACTGTCCATAGTTCAGAACCAGGGCTGTGCAAAACAAGTATTTTTTGGTGATGACAAATAATTCATAGATTATATGTATCCTGGCTTCACAGGGAGCTTTTATTGAGCATACAGATTAATACCTGAAGAAACTTACCAGATCATGCAGCAGATTAGTCCTTCTAACTATTTGAGCTCTAAGTGTTGTCTGCTTTCTGTGAATGTCTTGTTTCTCCACAGTCTGTTTTAATTTATTATGTAGCAAGCAAAGAGAAACTGGGAATGCCATGACAACTCTCAAGCAGCCCAGGTGGCTGAGGATGAGGTAAAAGGCCAGATGCAAGCTTTTTGCATTTCCACTTGTTTTTCTTGGAAGTCAGAAAGTATCCTCTTAGCCAGACTACGTGGAGGCCTAGGTGATGTCAGGCGGAATTCTGAAGGCATGGAAAAAGGAGACAAATCCTCTTTAAAGTTAAGTTTAAGCAGGGGAACCTGCTGCTTTTTTATTGCTTCCAGAACCAGCACCATTTCCTGGCACAGTAATTAAAATTGTATTTGTCACATGTCTTGGCTTCATCATTGGCTTCATCATTTCTTGCAAGAGTTGTGTGGCAAAGGAAAGCAAAAGGTTTGTAGCAAAAGGTTTTCTGGCCCTCACCTCCCTCTCTTCTACAGGCATGCTTGTGTTTCTGTATTGGATACCTCTGGATGACAGAGACTCTGAAACTTCAATAGCTCCTCTCAAACATAAATACTGTGTAATTTTTTAAAAAGCAGAATGTTGTTTCTTATTTTCAGTGTTTCTGTCAGATCCTTCATAGGACAGAAGCACAGTCTTCTCTGACAATCATTCTGATACTAACACTAATGATGCAAAAACCTCCACAGGAGATGGTCCACTCTGAGGAGACTTAACAATTAGGAAATAGTATCCAAACAGGCAACTGGTAACACTCCATTTACCTTCTAAACAGGTGATAAAAAGTCAAGGTAAGTTTCACTATTATAGATAGTCTTATTCTATCACGAAGTATTACCCCAGTTCCTCGCCCAGCTACGAACAAGCCTTCCTTCATCCATTGCTTTCTTCAGTCTGTCAAAGGAAGTTCTCCATCCCACAGGTTGTGTGTTAGCTGTGCATCAGGAGCAGGTGGCTGAGCACCCTTCTGTCCTTGGAACTGGCACAAAAAAGACTGTTGGATACCATCATTTCCCTCACTGTAAATAAGAACTGGAATGGGATACTACAGGCATGCTCTAGGCTTTGTAAAGCAACCCACTTCCTCAGCTGAGGAGGCCAACAATATAGATGACCTGTTACAGCCAGAAATACCTCATCCCCCTCTCCAGCTTAAGGAAGGAGGATTGTCACAAGGACTAGTGGAGAAATGGATAGAACCAGAGCAGGAACATAAAGGACCAGTTTGAGGGTTGTTCTTTGCAAAGATGTGCAGCATTTCCTCTCCTGGTCTTACATATCCTTCACCTTCTGCAATATGAGTGTTCTTCTTAACCAGAGGGTTGTTCTGCATTTTAGAAGAAAGGAGGTATGCAACTGGCAGCAAGACCATGAAGAGAAAAGGCAGGACTGTGCTAGAACAAGCACAATAGATACAATAACCTTTCCTTGTGATATACGTCCTAATCCCACTCTGCCAAGCATGGAAACCATAAGCTTAAAATGCACAGGTGAATTTTTCTTATTTCCATCTCTCTTCTGCAAATCCTGCTCAGAAGTAACCAGCTGGTCCTGTCTGTTACAAGCCTTACTCATAAAAAATACATATGCAGCAAAGGAAGAGGAGTGCCAGGCTACATACTGACTACTCTTCAGAACTCTCTTATATTGTGAATCTGCCTTGGGAACTTTTGCAGGAAAGAGGATTTTTCTCCCATTACTTAGTTCCAGTGTAGAAAGAAACAGTCAATTGCCAGATCAGAAGACAAAGATCTGGTATCTGCTTCCTTCACCTCCATTAATTCCTGCTCCTGTTGATCACTTCCATCCCTGGGGTCAGCTTTCCTCTTTAGTCAAGCTCAGTCAGAAAGTCAGTCATCACAGAGAAAATCAGTTAACACTTGTAGCAGGAATTATGTGATAATGGGGAATCAATCTCTTCAGCAGCGAAGGGAAGATTCTATATGGCTGACTGCCAAGAAACATATATTAATTTACAAAATAACCTTGAAAGAACTGCTTTAAACCTCAAGTTGCTCAGTGAGATCTATGCCAACTTTCCCCCTGTTAAGTGCACGTATTTGTCCTGAAATGTGAATCACCGAGCTTGCAGAGGTTCCATTTAATTAACACAAAAACTCCAAGTAGTGAAGGATTAAGGGGATTATGCACTTGGAAAGCACAGTAAAAAATTAAAGTGTGCTTTTGTGAGCCATTCATTTACTGCCTACGCTAAGTAGGACAGTTAAATGCCAATGATTATTAGGATACCTCTTTAATTAGACAGTGGCTCCTGCCCACACACTGAACTTCTACATAACTACCTGAAACTTGTCCTCTAATATCAGCTGTGGATATTAGTGATAAGTAATCCTAAGTCCCTATGGTAAAAACAGGAAGAACAGGTGTACATCAAAAAAACTGGACAGAAAAATAAAGCAAAGCATAAGGACACCTCTGACAAAATTCCCTTTGTTCCATCCCCACTATAGATGCAAAACTACCACAGCAGTCACCCTGTGGCTCTGCAGCCAGTCACTCTCTGCCCCCTCTCCATAGCCCTGTGCTGAGGTGGAAACGGGACCCAAACTATCCCTCTAAAAGCTCAGGCAGAGGAACAGTGCCAGGAACGTAACAGAGCACAAGCAGAAAGGGAGAAGAAAGGTAAACTGGTACGAGGGATGGAACAAGGAGCAAGGAAGGGCAAACAAAGTGATTGCCACATAGAAGCCCCATGAAGGTCAAAATCCTGCACAAAACGCTTTAGCTGCAGTTTCAGAGAGTTAAATGAGGTAACAAGGGCAGATCTTCCAAGCTTCCTAACATGAGGAGAAGCCCTGACTGCTTCTAGAAATGCCAAGACAGCACAGGCATTAGGACAAGGAAGAAGATGGTCATATAAACAAGAAAGCAGAGCAGATCAAACGACTCTTCATGCAAAATCATTCAAGAGTGAAGACTCTGTCCTGACCTGTCTGCTTTACTTTGATCCACAGAATTGTTGCGGTGTTCTTCAGTAGACCCAGCTTCTGATGCAGTTCCAATACCAACAGTGATGCTGACTCCTATCAGTGAAGCTACTCAGGAAAAAAGTGATCTCTAAGGAACACCTCCTCCAGAGGAAAAGCCCCTTGACCTTACTTTAATCATTCTTCCCAAAAGGCAAGAGAGTTCTTTGGCTGATAAAGGTTTATGTGCACAAGAAGGGCAGAGAACTAAAACCTTTTTCAGATGAGAAAAATGGAAAACACAACAAACAATCAAAACCAACACCCCCCAGTTACTTTTCCCCTGTTTAGTGATCTTTTGGATGCCCTAAGCCTAACCCCACGGCAGGTTTTCCCCCAGTGCCGCTCCAGCCCTTTCACGAGGTTTCTCAGCGCCATCTCCTGTCACCAGCAACCTCCAACCCACCGAGGGACCAGCAGGGCAGGTTTCTTTCCTTTGAAACGTACTCTGAAAAAGCACAGTACCTGTTACTAGTCGAGGCACACTGGCTAGCTGTTAAAAAATACAGCCACCCAAAAGTTAATCTGTTCAGAAAACCAGATAAGAAAATGTATTAACCTATCCCATTTCTTTTCTCAACAGTTCTCTCTTCATGCTCCCCGCACCAGGGAGGAAAGGATTGGTGCACTGTGTCTAGGATCAGAGCTGATTTGGATTACTCTGGATTATTTGGAAGGTCAGTAGAAATCCAGTACTTTGCCTTGAAAATGCGTAACAACAGACTTCTCTGCAACAAAGCAGCTTGAACTGGAAACTTGTACTGCTGCAGAAGCAGATGTGCGCCTCCAAAGAAAAAGAGCCCAAGTCTCCAGCTTGTTCTATAGCTAGGACTGATAAAATTAGAGTGTACATATGGAGAGACACTGACTAACAGCCTATGCCTCTCAACAAAGCTGCTTTGCACTCCTTTCTGTGCAGTATGCTGACCAGAAAAATGAGATATGCAAGTTTTTATTCTGCTTTTGTCCAGATCTTAATTTCCTATTAGCATTTAACAGATTAGTTGGAATACCTTGGGAGAGTGGAAGAAAGTTCCATTCTTGCTACACGTGTTCCTGTCTTTCCTTATACCGTCTGCTCTCATAATTTCAGTTTAAAAAATAAACTGTAATTGCATAGTTAGTTCCATTACGTTTTTTGTGGAAGAAACCTTATTTCAAGATCTGGTCTCTCCTCCCCTGTGTGGGGCTGCATTATCCAGAATCTGGTTCCCATAAGATATCAGTGTGCTGTATTTCCAAGCTCCAGTCATGCCAGACTTACTTTCCTCCATGGCAAACAGCTTCAGTTTACTAATTCTGTAGAGCTGAGAGGACAGTGAATTAAGGACCAGTTTGTCAAGCTTCACTTGTAGAATATATCCAGACTACAGTGTGCCACCCAATAGGGCAAAAAATCAAGAGGTTTTTTTCCTCCAAAACTGGTGGAAACTATACTACAAAGAAGCAGTATTTTGGCAGCTGTGATCCTGCACTCGAGAGCTCCTAGACTGCTTGCCAATTCTGTAGCAAAGTAAAATATCTTCAGAAAAGGCCTATGGACCTGCCATCTTCATTTATGCATAGCTATGTGTTCAGTTAACCACACATACCTATGCACCTTCAGCCCACCACAGAAAACCTAGGTCAGAACCTCTGAGAGATGTTATGTAAGTTCGAGAGAACATCAGAAGACAGAAATACTGCTGTGCATACCCAAATATACAATATACTGCTAACTGGTTAAACAGAACATATACCACACGAGCTACATTAGAGCCTGCACACAGTGGGAAGAAGCAGCATTTTCAAAACAGGAAATTAACTGCAAGTGCCTCAGTTAAGATCAGTTTTCTCCTTTGATCAACTGAGTCTACCAACAGGCTATTTTCAGTACACCTTAAAATACAGAGTATGTAAGGCAATGCAAGTAGAAAAAAAACCCTTATTGCACATATGGTCTCATAATGCAGCAATTTCAGTATGCAAAATAGATCTAATAATCATGCTACGAAGCTGAACAATTAGCTAAAATTAGAAATTTAAAGTTAAGTTCTTAGGTGTTAATGAGGACATGTATCTGCTAAACCAGCAGTGACAACAAAGCAAAAGCAAAAACCCCCAAGCCCCTAAACAATAAGCTAGACCCTAGCAGTGAAGTAAATAACACTACAAATATTTTTCCTCTCTCACCAGCCAACACGTATAACTCACTGAAAGAAGATGTCAAAGTTAAGTAGTTAAAAATTCTAGTAAAATTCAAGAAAGATCTGGACATTTATATAATAAGCAGCTCATCTGCAATTGCAGTGTCAATACAAAAAGATTCTATTGCATGCCTCTCTTCATGTAAATTAAATTCAAGCCAAGAAGTGACACCAAAAGCTATATCCTAAGAAAAAGTCCCTCATACAAACGCTACTGCAAAATCATGTCTTCTCTGAAATTCCTGCTTTTCGCAAATGTCACAATACTTGACTAAAACAACTACTCACATTTAGTTATAAAGCACTTTTAAACAGGGGAAAAAACTTTTGCATTATAGATTAGATGTCATCCTTAGTCTCTTAGTCAGAAGGTTGATAATTTTGGAGGCTGTTTTTAGTTGGGGTTTTTGTTTGGTTTTTTTTAAGTTTTCTTGACTCAATTAGCAACTTATTCTTCACAAGTCATCATTTAAAACCAAGAATAGTTGTTTCTTCTGACAATTAAGGATAATATTTTATGATAGGATAACATCCTTACCTTACTTAACAGTTATTATTTAGAGTTTGCTCAGTAATTTATCTGGACTACTGCCGCCCTGTTACTTTAAATGGAAGAACCTGTTAGCATAGATAAGAACTTTAAAAAGTTCCCCCACAAAATAGTCGTTTTGATAAATATTAGGACAGTTTCTTTCAAGTAAATTTTCAAGTTTTCAAAGTGCAATTCACATTTACTTCTCTCACCCATGTATTCAGGGGTTTGTACTTTTGTTTCAGATGAGCTGTTTTCTTGCTTTGAATGATGATGTGTCCACTGTCCCCTCAGGAAAATGCCTTTGACATTTTGGTAGAGGAGTGTCTAAGTGACAACTGCAAATCTGAGCAAAGGCAATAAGCTGCAGGCAAGTTGCCCAACTTCCACATGACGCACTTCACGATGGCTCCAAGAGGCCGAGTCTTCCTTGAGAGAAGACAAAGGACGTAAGTTGCTTGTGAAGAGTGCTTCATTAGCTTTCCTTGGAGGATGCTCAGAGAGAATATTGATAATACCATTGTCATTGATAACTCACTGAAGGAGAAGCATTTGTACAGCGCATCCAGCACCAATAGTGAGATCATGCATCAAATCAGACCTAATCACTGTCTGCAGTTTTGGAACGAAGAGTTGCATGACTCAGATGAGGAGAGAGAATTCCTCTCTACCTACTTAATTCTCTTGTAGGGAAGCACAGGTAAAGATGCATATAAAATGTGTAAGGTTAATTCTGCAGAGAAATTTTTTTGTCATATCCATTCCTTTCAGCAGAGAGAAGTCCAGAGAAACAGCATTTGCAGTCAGACACCTGCAGCATGTGTTCTATAAATCAGTACTAGACCTCTCTGTACACACAGGACGACAGAAAAGTTTAGGCTGAAAGGACTCTGAAGGTCATCTCCCACCTCTCCCATAACCCACCCTCTGCATTCAAAGCATCTGAACTTGTATGGGGATGCTCAGGGATTTGTCAAGATTAGTTTTTAAATTCTGTCCCGTTCCATCCTTGAAGCTATTAAAATCTAACTGGAAACACCTCTAAACAAACTGCTCTGGCTGACCCTACTTTGAGTGGCAGGAGGGCTAGACTAGATGATTTCCAGAGGTGCCATCCAACTTCAACCATTCTGTGATACACAGAGTCCATAGCTTTCCTGGACAACCTGTAAATAATGCATCTGTGGGGCATGCTCTCCTTGAATTAGAGCTGCAGTAGAAATACAGGTGTTCTATATGACTGACATAGCTAATTTGAAATTAGTCCTATAAGCCACAGAATTTATAATATAAAAAATAATCTTCAACGGGAAATGTTAATAAAGAAAAAAGGAAGCAGATAAATTCACTCCTTTTGCAACTTTCTACAAAATTCAGCATAGGGAAAGAACTTTAGTAACATTAGTTGGATTTTACAGTATTTTGAAGAGCACTTAAAAGGCACAAACATTTGGTTAAAGAGGCAGGAAAGGAAGTTACCAAGCCTCAACTTATTATGAGCCTGAACAGGCATAATCTTCTCACCACCTAAAGAAAATTAAATTGTCATAAACTTTTTTTATTTTCAAGGCTATATGCAGTTCGATATGATGCTTCATAGAGAACCAAGATAAGGGACCAGTTCAGTCAGTCCTTGCTCTTGGATATGAAAAATGAAATTATAAGGAGAGAAGACAAAACATGCTAGATGGAGGGAAATAAAGACTAAAGTTATGAGACTACATACAGCAACTACTGTGTCAGCATTTAGTAAAAGGCAAACAGGGAAGAACGCTAGCTAGCACACGCAGAATTAAGTAGTGAGTTCCAACTGAGGGAAATGGAAGATAAGTGAAATGGAAAAGGGTCTCCCTAGTCTACTGAGGTACCTGTGTTTAATATCAACCAAAGTGGTTTATATGTACCAAGTAAGTCTCCAGATGGAAGCTGTACCTTCTCTGCCAAGACAATTCTCTAGGGCAACATTGGATTAAGTCTTCTTAAATAAATTGACGTGAAATGATACAAGGAAAAAAAGAAAAATTAAACTCCCCTAAAGTTCTTTTTGTAAATTAACTAGATGTTTTAACTCCCCTTCTCTTTTACTTTTTCTGGCACAAGTACCCCAAATACAACACAACACATCCATCCATCTCACAAGAGGAAAAAAAAAGTGCATTTCATATCAGATGCTTTGCGTCAAGCCTGCTAAGGCTCATAAATCAGCTGTCTTATTGCCCTGGTCATTTCAACCATCTGACCCTTTTGTTAGCTCATGATTTATAACTGGAAGTTACTTTTTTTTTAATGCCAGATTTATAAACTTTACTGTGCTTGGTTTGATATAATATCCATTTTGTACACCAAGCTCACCAAGCTGTAAGACAGTAAATTTATTGTCTATGAACTGTTACCTTGAAAAATTACATCAATGCAAAGTGGTTTCCATTTAGAATCAATGGCCAATAAATTCATTGTTGTTTTTTTTCAAGGGGGCGAGAACATGATGCTATTTATGAGGTCATGAGCAGCTATATAACGGGTGAAACTGGGAGCAGAGGCTCAACAGTCAGACAGGAGTTCTGAGTTACAGGGTTAGACAAAGACAAAATATATTCAACACAGCAATGATGCACAGGCTGTTATTCTGCTGTCTCATCATTATCAGCTTTTCCTGTCGTCTCTCATCTCTCCCTATCATCAACACCAGTGAGAAGTCTTATCAACTCCCAGGTAAGAGTCTCTTGATTTTAATGGTCACAAAGCAGGGGTTGGAGCAGTAAAACCAGAGAAGAAGCAGGTGTGCTTTCCAAGAGCCCTCCATCTGCGCTGATCTGCTGTGGGAAAAGCAGGGATGTCTTCAAAACACCGGCAGCACAAGTGACATCATCAGGGGGTGCTAGTCTTGTAAACTGGGAAGGTTTGGTGCCATAAATACTTCTTCCTGCTGCTTTGGGATTCAGGGACAAAGGTAGCTGAGCCTTCTAGTACTGAATGTGAGCTGGCATATACAGCGGGTATCTTTGAAGCAGCCTTAGTATGAACTTCGTCATTTAAAGAAACCTCTCTGTACAGTCTCTCCTCTCCCTACACTTTAAAATGAGCTGTGTTTAACTGAAGCTGTATTTAAAAAGAGAGAGAGCTACTGCAAAGATTAATGCAGTCCTACTTAGATCAAGAACAGGAAAGTCTGTCTTCTACTATAAAAACAGCAATGTATTGAGCATGCTATTTGTTTGCACTAATGCAGATTCCATTCAGTCCAGTGAAAGAATAAATCCTTGCTTGAAAAAGCTGTCCTCAAAGTTTGAAATTATGGCAAATCAAAACCAAAGATATTGCATAAAGCTGACTATTAAAAATTGGCTGTTCTTACCTGCTTTGCAGGTGCAACAGCTGTTGTGCTGGTTCGTAGGTATCAGTAGTGCCTAGGTTGCTTTGGAAATCTTCTCAAGCTTTCTGCTATGTAACTTGCATTACAGACAACTGTGACTCAGTATGGATAACATCTATCACATCACAGGGTGAACAAGCTAGCTCTAACAATTGCTGCATTTGTTTGAAGACATCCATTAGGCTTATTAAATCTTCCTTTCCAATATAAAGAGTCTCTAGGCTGGGTAAGACAGAAGTTGAAATCTGTATTACAGAGGGTTGGTTTTGGTTTGTGGGGTTTTTTTTTGTTGTTTTTTTAATGTCAAAGCAATTTACCTGCTAACACTGCACTGAAAAATAATACAAGGCTAGTGATACAAATTGCCTCCACATAGCACAGGGAAGTTAAAATATTCTTATTCACAGTCTTGTACTGAAATCCCCACTGTCCCTTTGCAATTGTCCTTTTGTACAGTGAACAAACAACGATGTGGATGTCCAAGGTCTTCAAGTTCTTGATCTTGGCCCCAGTTTTTTAAATGTCAGGGGATTACTTTCAGTAGTTTATTTTCTCCTATATTCTCTATTGAGGAACTATACAGTCGCACCCATCCCTGCAGATAAGAGCAACTAAACTCCACAGTATCATCTCAAAGTGCAACAACAATATTATATTCATGTACAACATGGGAGTTTGATAATAGCACCCTCTCATTGCCCACAGTGTTGAATGTCTGCTATATATTAGAAAAGATGAAATTTACTGCTCAAATTACAAGTTCAATCTACCTCAAGCATTGCACCACTATGGGCTCCTGCAGGCAACCAGCCAGGGGCACTGGCTAGTTATGGAATTCTAATTCCATCAGGTATCAGCAATCTGCTGTTTCAGAAAAAGTAATAATATCTGTCCTGGCATGCACATTAAATGACAGAGATGATTGAAATGCACTGAGCAGCATAGTTGCCAAAATATGTTTTAAAATTTCCTGTATTTATTCCTGTCCTTCCTCCCATTTTATTGCATTTAATAGTTGGGAAACTGCACAGGTTAATAGGCCCCAAACTGGAAGTTTTGTCTTTATGCATAGAGAAGCTCCAGCATAGGAACTAGTTGGTAAAGAAATGGACTAAAAAAAATTTAAAAATTATATCCAAGTCTGAGTGTTCTACTGCTGGGTACCAGAAGGATTAGGCTGTTAGTTCCCAAGCAATGGAAGCAGCTGCTGTTGGTAAAAAAACTTTCTTAAAGAAAGATCGGTCAGATAAACTAGAATCCAAGATTAACATCAGGAAGGTTATCTTCTCTCAAAGCTTTGGAAGGGAAAATAACCAACCCAACTATGCCAAATTATATTAATTAAATGAGGATGGATGATTTCTGAATTCAGAAATCATCCGAGACAGATTGAATTGGGGATACAAAGCAAAAGCCTCTTACCTTATGCTTGTTTCTGTCATCTTCCATTTGCAGTTGATGAAGAGTTGAGATTAAATCTGGAACGGCTGGGCAGCCTAGGAAGCACTTCTCTGCTTCCATTTCTGCCAGAGCTCTTGGGCACACTGCCTGAAGACAACAAAGCAGGTGAGGATTTGCCACAGCAATTTACAGGAGAGCGCCCAAGGTTTGCACGTCCAGCTTCCACAGATACTGTACCCCAACTCCTGGGTATTATTGAAATAAAACATGATGAGTAGGAAACAGAAAGCTGTCCTTTAGTGAACTGGGACCCTGGGGGAACCTGCTGAGCAGCCATGCTTGCAGCTCAACACTAGCTAAGAAAGTCTCCAAATGAATTTAGCAAAACCTCATATAGCAAAACCAGGGCAAGACAAAGATTGGCCTAGAAGGAGCTGGCAGACAAAACCAAATGGCACAGTCTCTTAAAAAACATCAACACTTGCAGAAAGTGCAGAATCAATAGCAGTACACGGTTTGGGGAGCAATGGACATAACAGATGAGCGGTCCCTGCTGGAACTGTGTGTCACAAGAACTGGCCATGCTGCAGCAAGACGGTGTTTTTTGCCTCGTCCTCTGAATATTCCAGGTCAAGACTTCTGCCAGCTTTAGCATTATGACACACAAGAATGACTCCTGTAGGGTCAAAATTCTAAACGGTAAAACATTTCATTACGTCTCCCCTCTACCAGGTCTCAGCCCCAGCAGCTACAACTCAGGGGAAAGTATCAAAGAGGTAAGTAAATTACCATCTGTCACTGAAACAAATAAAATATAACTTCGCATTTTAAACTATGTTGAATTGTTACTGAACTATCACTTAAGATCCACAGACTTTGTAAACATTACAGACTAAAGTATGCCTCAGTGCTTGTGAAGGTGGAATCACTTAGCAGTTAAATAATCTGGGGAGAAAAAAAAAATAATAATCTACCTCACTTTTTTTTTCTCCAGAAAACCAGCTTTCTAAATAAAGGCAAATTTCCAGCTTCACCAGGCCAGGCCAGTATATTATCCAGTATTGGCTGCATTTCCTTTCCCCTCCCTGCTACAGCATAGGCTACACACTATTATCAGATTTGTTATGAACCATTAGATAAATGGAGAATGTAATTCCTGTTCACTTGCGTGCAGAATTAAATATAAAGGCAGAATACAGGGACTAGTTTTAGTGTGTCATCTAAATCAGAGGGCACACCAGACAGCTGCCTCTCCTTCCCCCAGATCAGAGGGCTGGGGGCTCAGCTGAGGCAGTGGAGAGAATATATTCCCACTGGGAACATAAGCTATCCAACAGTAACCTCTTAATGCTGTTTGACTGCAGACTTTGTATGGAAATCAACCTCGAATTGCTTTGCTGGGCCGCTTCTTGACCAGGGACAAGAAACGGTACAAGAAACGTGGGAATCTTTCTGAGTGCTTCTGGAAATACTGTGTGTAAACAGAAGAAACCCTCCCTGACTTTGGCTGCATAATTTATACGATGTCTGAAAACGTATATAGATTTGCTTGATTTAAAATGAGAACGAAGAAACACGAAAACAGTTCCTAACTTTAGACTCCATGCTACTTGGAAATTAATAAATTCTTGATGTTTTGCAATTATGCTGTGAGCAGTGTATTTTTCTAAGAGTTCAGCACAATGGGCAGAAATTAACGGAACAGAGATAAATACAATACATGAAGAGAACTCAGGCAGGGGAAGCAAGATTTCCAAGGGGTCCCATGAACCTCCCAGAAGAGTGACACTTCAGCTGCATTTAAGTCCAGAGGCAAGAGAACTTTCCCCTTTGTCACTTGATGTAGATTGGGGTTCCAGGAAGAAAGGGTCATTGCTGCATTCCTTGATGATGCCAAACCACTGAGTGATGGCAGCTTAACAGTGCCCAGTCTCCTCCTGCCATCCCCAAAGCACCACAAACAGAAGCATGAGTCGGGATCAAACATCTACTCCCACTGCCACTGGAGATAACCATTTCTCCTGGTCACTTGTAAAGAAAGACCCACAAACCTATTTCTTTGCAGCACCTTGCCCAGTTCCCAGCCACCCAAGACAACAGGGCTGCCTGTGCAGAGCACAGGCTTGATGAACTGTATCTGATAATCACCAAGCACAGCATGGACAACATTATGGTTGTCAACTTAAAGGCTTTGCAACCAGAATGCCGACAGTCAGTGGAGGCAGGCAGGGATAACCGGACTGAAAAGATGTGACCTGCACACAGGTGGCTGCACAGACACGTGGGAAGGTGATACATGGACATGAATCACCAGTGTTACTAGAGCAAGCTACCTCCTGCTTGGGCACTCAAGGGCAGTGAGATTTCTTCCACTGAGACACCACATGTTTTTGATAATGTTCTATCTTGCTATCTGAAGTAAATGAGAAAGAAGGCAAAAGAGCAGCTCCAAAAGGTCTCTAGTCTGACCCTTCTGAATGCATTTTACCAGCACCACTTTCTCAATCCCAGGTAGTTCCTGATGGTACCTGCTAGGTACCAATAGAGCTAAAGAGCCAGGAATTGTCTCTGAGGGATGGCAATACAAACTGAGCTGTGAAGCCCTACCTTGTTCAATGCATAAATACATACTTCCCAAAAACCTCTAGCTAATCAGGGCTCACAGAAAGCTTCAAGTAAACTTCACCTCACAGTGATACACATATTGATCTCAATAATACACATAATAAATCTCCAACTATGCTGATTAAAAAAGGCCTACAGTCTTGACACAGCTTGTGCATTTCACATAAATTTTAGGACATGTGAAGCCAGCTGTAACAACAAAGAAAAACGTCCTTACAAATGCAGAGAATCTAGATTAACTGTGCAGCTATTTGAAATCTTCTGAACATTCATCCTTCTCTTACACAATGGAGAAAGTCAGTGCCTGTCTGGAAATTATTCCTTTCCTGCTACCTCATCAGTCAATAAAAACTTGTACAAGATTTCAAATTTATCTAAATCAATAACCATCTAAGATTTAGTTCATAGACAGGGAAAGGTACAGACTACAGACACTGAGTAAAAAAAAATCTGTTCAGTCCCACTTCAAAAATTGCAAACATAAAGCAAAATAAATAAACCCACAGTGAATAATATTTTAAAAATATTACAAGTATGAAAAGGTGCAACTGTAGTTGAAAAGTGAGTTGCAAGTCCCATCGATGCGAGCCTGAGCCTGCCTGTAATGGATTCAGGCAGCAAAATAAAGCATCAAACAGGAGCCAAGCAGGCAGACACCCGTTTGAGCTGCACAGGAGCAGTATGTAATATATATCCTGAAAATTAATGCAACTGTGGAATAAGCCTACTGCAAAAAAAGCAATGGTCCCATGACTTTTGAGGTTGGGGTGAGTAAGCATCACAGTTCCAATACTTCTCTTTCCTCATCTGCCAAAACCACAGAAGCACATCACTCAATTAACCTTCGACATCCAACAGCTATGCAGCAGTGACAACTACCAGTTTTTAAATGTGAGCATGAACTTCAGCTGGCAGGAGGATGACTGTTGGTGACAAACCAGTAACCTAGCTGGGCTGACATTGCCCAGTTCTCTGAATAAAACATACCCGTACCTCCTAAGTTTTTCATTTCACAAGTCAATTGCACTTCTCATAATTTTTGGACCAAAACCACCAGATACTTTGGTTCACATTCGCCAGTATATTTAGAATTATCAAATCAGCCTTTTAAAAATTAATAAACCATCAGCAAAAATATATCAGTTACCTTTGACATGCCTGTATTTCAAAGAACTGCAACACTTACCTTGCCAGAAGCACCTTCAGTCACATTCTTATCTAAGACCACTTCTTTCTTTTCCAGCTTTAGTAAGATGCTACATCTTTTGCTCTGTACCTTGTAACTCCCTGCAGTACCTTTGCCTTTCTCCTGCAGACTTCTTCAAGCACTGTTGACCACACTTCTCTTTAAAGTCCTTTAAGCAGAAAGAGATGAGCAAATTGTTTCTCTGCAATTAGTTAAGAACTTAATTGTTCTATGAGACATGCCTGTGAATGAAACCTATGACTTATTCTTTGTACTTCATCTAGAAGCAGGGTGTTTATTATTTACCTTTTTTAATAAAATCAGCACTGACAGGAACTTTAAATCCTGCATGCCAAACCCCAACAGCTTGCACATCCAAATATAACCCTTTGCATTCAAAAGGCACTTCCTTTCTTTGTGGGATGCAATTAAAAAGGAAATAACATGTCCTGAAGAGGGCAAGGCAAAGTGAGATTTAAAAAAAAAAAAAACAACAACAAAAAAACCCCCACAAAACTCCACCCAAAAGAGAATGAACAGCCAATCAAACCACAAAACTCCACCCAAAAGAGGATGAATGGCCACTACATCACTATATTCTCTGTACCCACAACGTGATCATCTATGTATAAAATCAGAAACATGTAATTAGTATTTTCTAAGAAGTCTACTTTCCAGAAATAATCAACACAACAAAAGCAAACACACACTTGAAACAGTTCTCTGCAACACATTTTTCCAGTTTTATTTATAAAAAAGATGCTCCTTTAAAGTGTACAGTTAAAATCACACCTGTAAATTCAACCAATCCATGGCTGGATATTATTTCAATAAAATATTCCTAACAACTGATGTAAAAATTCATTCAATCGTGATTTAAAACTCAATTAACCTGGAAGAAAAACTTAGCAACACATTACTCATTTAGGAAATATCTATCGCACACTGTAAAAATAAACTAGAGTCCCTCCTGCTCACAGCAACGCCATCAAAATATTTGCACATCAAGTAATCTTTTAAAAACATAATTCTGTATTTATGAAGACAACAAAAAAATTGCCAGCAAAATCCACCAAGGGTTTCAAAACTCCTGATGCCCCCACAGGGGGTAGTAACTGCATCATTATTATATTGCATGTTTTCCCTTTGATCACCAGAAGTGACCTTCCAAGCAGCTCTAAGCTGTCTGCAACAACTTAATTATGCCAGGTAAAACTAAGTCAGGTAGACAAAATAGCATGTGCAAATCTGGCTGCAGTATTTACTCCATTGGTCTTTCAGATCAGAACTGGATCTCTCATTGACTACTCCAGCAAGCTACAAAGACCACAAGATTAATTTAAGCTGAAGTAAAAACTACCAGCTCCTGAAAACTTAGGGAAAAGAGGTCCTTCCCAAAAGGCTTGATAAGGCATTTGATTGCAAGATGTTGTAGTTCTAGTGGGGTAAACAGTAGCTTGGGAAACTGTTTTTTGTCTTAAGCCAGTTTTGCAGGCAAGACCATTTGCATTTTTGGGCAAATAATTGTCACACAGGCACTGACCAACCTCTTAATTCCTCCTATATTCTTCTCCCATACCATATTTTTTTTCCATAATCCAGGACTACCGTAGCCCCAGACGAGGAATATTGCATCTATGATTTAGCCAGGATTACAAACTTTCAATTCAAACTCCCAGGTACAGGCACCTTCATCATCTATGGTCAGAGGGTAATTGTGCCACTGGGCAAATTCATAGTAGTAGGTGGTACAGGAAGAGTTAACATCTCCAAACAAGAAACTCATTTAATATGATCAAGCCTCTATGTAGAGGTCAGAATCTTAACCCTTTGCAAAGACAGCACAGGATACAGTGAGTGAAGATCCCCACATTATACTCCTGGATTTGGTACGGACTGGGGCGTATGCATCTGTGCAAGTCCTTTGTGTCTCTGCCTCTTTTTACACACCCACGATATGACAGTCATCTGACATGTTTCCAGACCTATGGATGAACAGCATTATTCAAATGTTAGAGACATATTACCACTTTCCTAAACTAAGTCTTGCTTTTTATAAAATGGATGACATGTATGTCTGCTAAGACATCACAAACCATTTAATTTTCATACTCAGGAAATAAACAATGGAAATAATGGACAGCTGAAGAGTTAAACCATCTGAACTTTCCTTCTGGCTTACACTTTAAAAATATTTTGAAGGACACAGCTGTCCTTACCCGAAGTATTCAAATTACTCTTTTTCACTAAGTCTCAAAATAGATTAAAGCAGTCCATTTAAGCACAGCTAACTAGAATTGATTCTAGTGCATCAGTCTAATTTGACAGTTACTTAAATAGTTTCCCAATTAAGAAAATAACCTATACACAAAGCAACTTATTACATGTTTTAGAGCAAATATTTTAGGCAGTGTAGTTATAAAGCAGAATACCGTATTTGGAAAGTGCTGGAAAAAAGACTAGGAAAGGTATAAGGTATTGCCCACATTTTCTTACTTGAGAACATAACTTGCTATATGTAAACAACTATTGAAGTCTCTTATTTTAAGAAGTGTTTAAAGTTCGAATACAAAAAGTACTGAGGATGGTTGGGCCTCTGCTGATTTACAACTTGCGAAAAAACAAGTTCAAGCTGAAAAAACTGAAAGACAAATACAGAAATGCAGCTTAAGAATAAGCAGAAAAATATATATATAAACAGAGCAGGCAAGCATACTGCAAAAATAACACTGCCCGAGTCAAATTAGCCTTGAAAACGTAAAATTCTGTAAATATAACTTCCCTTGAAATAAGCTTTAATTATAAGGATTATCACCAAATTGATTAAAAAATGTAACAAAAACCTTTAGATAAATACTGTTTTCCTTCGATGGTCTGCAGATCACAGTATTTTTAACTTAACAACTTGAAGCTTACTAGTAAATGAAACTTGAAAACGTGAAAATCCTTCACATAGCAGAAACAGGAGACTACACAGAACAAAAGGATGAATAATGTGTTACATTCCAAAACTCTTTTGTTGAGAAGGCTAAGGTGATTAATAACACCAAAAAGAAAACCCAATTACATACAGATTGTTATAAACAAAGGAGAAATCAGACAAAATTTGCTGGGTTTTAGTAAAGTGTGTCCTGTGAAGAGCACTTTGATAACAAGTCCTTTTACACAATGAAAGTAGTTACCACTTTCTGAGCAACAACCTTACACTATGCACAAACTCATTTTGTGTCCATGGATTTCAACAGCCAAAGACTCGATTATAAAGAAAGAGGTTTAAAGTTGTACAGGAAATGAATGGTGATAAGAAATAATGAATATGTGGTTCGATGTTCAAGTTTGGCTTTACAACTAGTGACACTTCAAGATAAAGAAGAAATAAAGCTCAATTTAATTTTGTTTCTCTCTTTCTGTTTTTGGTATCACCACAACAAAACCAAAATAGGGACATGGCTTAAAATCTCCTATTTGCTTTGTTTGCATTCAAATCATTTAACTACTCTAATACAGTAACAAAAAAAAAAATAATAATTAAGAAACAAATCTGTCTTCCAGAGTGCTAGCAACATAAAAGATCACATGTAGCTACTAGAATTGATAACTGAGCTGTAATGCCTTGATACAGGTTTTCCATGTGTCTTTCATTAAAGAGCAGATCCTGTACTAAGGAAATAACTCCTGAATTATTACTACTTTTTTTTTTTTATTGCTATCTGTAATTAAAACTCCAGCGGCTTTGCAAACCAGTTATCCTCAATTAATTTTCAACTGCCATCTTGAGAAACACAGCTTTAAAAGCTAAAGTTATAAAACAACTCGGTTCCAAAACACTCATCATGAAAAGTAGAGCGAACAGCTTTGCTTCTTCTCACTTCCGTTTATTTTTTGATGAGCACAAGCTAGTGAAAGGCATTTTGATGCAGAATAAGTTGGCCAGCTTTCAGCTGCTCATTAAAAAGCCTGCTGGATTCTAGAACCAGCTACAGTGATTTTAGAGAGTCATGAGTACTAGGATCTTCAGTTTAGTCCTTTAAATATTGAACAAACAAAAATGGACATCACTTTTTTGTAGTTGGGTTTCAATGCTGGTTTCAACACATCTACCTTACTTGAAGAGTAACATTCTCTGATATTAGATTCATCACTGTAGGCTCTTAACCACTGCATCTTTTCAGACTCTGACTTGCCAAGTTCAAGCAAACAAACAAACAAAACCCAAACCCAAAAGACCTTTGTATTCTGCTCATCATTGAGCACTCAGAAATTAGAAAGGTAACCCATTCTGCAACAAGTCTGTGAGGTCACGGAAGGCAACAGCCTCCCAGTGGAAGATTGTCTTCAAAGTCATGTCAGGAGTGCAGGGGTAATGGAGGAAGATTTAATATACCATGTGCAACTGCTCATGTTGGGAAGAGACAGCCAGACAGTGACCACTAGTGTGCAGCAAAGCCAGAGGAATGGAGAATGGGAATTACACCAAGCAGTTTTACCGACATAAGTGCTATATGTCTTCAGTGTTGCAAGAATGGAGGTGGTTTCCCCTTGTTTTCCAGCGATTTCCCCTTGTTTTCCATATTGTCATCAGCCATTGCAGCCTCACAACTTGCTTCCCTCATGTCACATGTAACACAACCCTTTAAAAAGGAACAAGAACATTGTAATTTAAATTCTCCTTTTTATGAGCATATGTTAAAGAGTCAAATCCTGATAGCATGCTGAGCTGCAGCCTCTTAAAATCTCTCACCAATGGGCTGAAACCCCTCTAAAAGCAGAGATTGAAAAGATACTTTATTTTCAGAAGCAGGTACTTTCATCTCCAATTTATCTTGTCTTAGAAATTAATTCTTTGGTTAGTGGAATATCCAGTTTTAGCTCTGAGATAAAAAGGCATGTGACCTCCTTGAACTTGAAGGCCTTCTCTCTCAGCTTTATAAGCAAGCTGCTCAGTGAAGATTTGGACTGCAGACTGAACAGCAACACCACCAAACTACCAAAGGCTGAAATGCCTGAATGTACTAAGAGACCAGATTTTTCTTCTGCTTGAGAAATACAATGATACTGAAATAAAGTATCAAAACAGAAATCCTGCTACTGTCAGAAGCCTGAATGCATTCACAAAGTGACAATCTATAATGGAAACATGACCTACTGCTTAGGAACAGCTTTAGCACTTCAGATACCAAATATTTACATTTGCATTCCAATATATCTCATAACATTTGAGATATAAACATTCAACAGAACCTTCTGCAAGACCACTGGACATCATTTTGCTATCTGAATCAAACATGTGGTCCTAACTACAACAGGACACACAAGATGTTAATCAACAAGGCACTAGGAAAGCAAAGACCAATTTTTCTGGTCTTGTTCTGGAGCCAAGACCATGGATTTCTCTATCTTCATGCTCAAAGAATAAATACCACAGCTCAGAATGCCACATTTGAAAATCCTAGCACAAAGGGCACGCAGTACTACAACAGACATTAGTTTTTCTGCTGCATGAGTACATGAATGCAGCCCACTCTGCCTTGAAATTTTCTGTACAACTTACTGGAGCTCTAGGTCTCTGTGGGACTAGTTCTGACTTGGTGTTTTCTTCTCCATAGCACGTGGGAGCACTTTAAAAATGAAGATATTCTCTAACACATACTAATATAAAACAGATACAGTTTATCAGCTTGCCCGAGGGTTATAGTAAATAAAATAATCAGGCATAAGATACAAAAATTCTTGAAGATGGAATTCACTTACAAAAAGCCAGCTACTGTTGCATTTCTTACTATTTGCCTAAACCTCCTTCCCGATTTTGAGCATTTTTCAGCTTGCTGAACACGCTCTGATCTCCAACATCCCTGTGTTACATGCTGTTCAATTACAGCAACAATCCACTTTATAGGAAAATTAGCAAAAGACATAAGACCAACAGAAGAAACATCATTAGATACAGACTTTACACTATTTCTATTCATCCCACAGTGTGACCGAGGGAACTTTGCTACAGGTGTTCCCTACACAGAATTTACTTTGCTACAGGTGTTCCATACACAGAATTCGTATCTTGGAAAAAAAATGTTCAGTGGAAAGACCTGCATTTTGGCGTTTTTCATCTGGCTACCATACTTGAGCTCATTTCCTCCTCCTATTTACAAGCTAACAATCACCAGCGACCCCAGCACTGTGAGATGGCACTGGTCAGAAATGGCACTGCTTTTGGCTAGCCAAGACATGGATGAGATACATATTCCTTTCACAACTCCTTACTTGGGTGCTGATTTGCAGTGGAACAGTCTGAGTCCGGATCCACGTATGCACCTCTGCAAGCTCCTTCTTTTGCCCATCTGTAAACCAAGGCTGTTGCTTTCTCATGACTGTCAGTTTCTCCAGATCCTCCTTTAAAACCTCCTCTTTAATTCTGCACGAAACAGACACCTGTCAACACAGCTGTACTAAATGAAGCACAGCAGGCACTGAAGATAATCACACTCTGAAAGTCTCTTCACTAGTATCTACGGCTGTTGAAAAGTAACTACACTTTGTTAGACCTCATATGCTCTATAAGGCTTCTTTCAATACTGGTCTGTCACAGGGTTTTTTGTGGGGGTGTTTGGTATGGGATTTTTTAAAATAGTTTTGTGTGGTTTTGGCTGTTTAGTTGGTTGTTGCTTTTTATAAATGTGGAATCTCATTACAAATTATATATAAGCCAATTGCAAGCAATTGCAAATAACATATAAGCATTCATCCCCTTTATGCATTCAAAGTACTGGACAATAACCAATCCCTTTATTGTTTCAGAAAAAAGGTTATGTCACCCTATTTTAACTGATGGGGAAAATAGGGAAAAATTGTCAAAAGGAAATAATCAGGACTTAAAATGCACAAACAGTAAATGAATACACCTTCTCGGAGTTTCATTGGTATGTGCAATTTCCATGGTATCATTTTTAATTCTACAGTTCCATGCACAATTCGACTACACGTCAGAAATTGTTGTTTTCCAACCTGTTTGGCATTTGGTAAGTCATTAGAACTTGCTCAGGTGTGTGATTCATCATCGCCCAGGCTGACTCATGTTTGGATTTATGAGCTGTCCCTTTTTCTTCTGCTTTCTGATTCTTCTCTTCTTTGGAAGCTTCAGAAGAATCATTACTGGCAAAATATTTGCTGCATTTCCCACTACCTGCCGAGAATTACCATGATAAAAATGAATGCCGATGCCTGAGAAATCCTGGTAATTCAGCACAAAAAACTAAAAACACCAATGTATTTCTGCGACCTGGTTCTCTAATAGAAACAGAGGTATTCCCAGATGATTGCTCTAGCAAGTGATTCAGAATTCTAAGATAAAATACATTTTATTAAGTTGCTCAAGATCTCCAAAGCTTTTTTTACTCTTCTCAAAATTAACTGGCTCAACCTCTCTGTTTCAAGAGGTCCTGCTCTAAACAGATTTACCTTTACTTGAGTAGAATGTAAGCGAGTATCTAATGCAGAGAAAAATGATACTGAGCAAAATCACAGAGTGACTTAAGAGGTTAAAGGAACAGCATCTTAGATTCCCATTTCCAACAACAGTGAATGAAACAAACTTGGCTTCAAATACTGAAAGTTAGTGAAAATTAAAGAATACAAGATCCTCTTACTAGGATGTCCCATTACAGTATCTTGTTATCAATTACCAACACATTAACCAGCCATCTAGCACCAAATACCAAATCTTGAACTTCCCTACCTGTGCCACAACCAGAAGTCTTGTTGCAGCCAGAGCCTAAAGAACCAGAAAAAGCTGATTCACTGCCTGATGCTGCTGAACTTGTACTCAACTGGGAGTCCTTGAACAGCAAGTGGTCCGTGAACTCACTAGGAGCACAACAGCTAGCACTGTTACCACTATCTTCTGGATCATTGCCCTGGAGACAAAAATCGAAACACATCCATGGAAGTTACACGTAAGTTTGAAAAAAGAAGTGCATGCATTTACCGATTTTGTCACGTATTGACTAAGTTCTCATATCAGTTCAATAGGCTTTGGAGTTTCTAGCTCTGAAAAAATGAATAGCTGTCTGCAACTCAGGACAACACGGATCTAGACTCTAGTTTACTGGTTTCTGCTGTAGATCTTTCCCTGCCGGGTCAAGATATTGTACTGTTCCGTAAGTTAGTATTTTCTGCTGACAAGTGAGCAGGAGTCAGTTCCCTTCATATCCTGTTAGATGACATGAAGAAGCCACAAACATCAAGAAATGGTGCACTACAGGGAACATGAGAGTCCTCCACTGGTTCACTAAGTGAAGCTCACTGCTTAAGCAGCTATGGGTACATCAACTCCCCTTTCAGGACCCTACCCTGCAGTTTCAGCTGATGCAGCCCAATCTGGATTCAGGAGCCAACATTTTTTTTTCCTTGCCTGCAGAGCTCAGATTCCTGCCTCTGAGTTTACCGCGGAAGTTGGAGAGGCCTTTTCTATGCCCATGTATGGAAACCGACCCACACGGATCCCTGTTCTTCGTTCATTAGCTGCATCCCTGGGAGACAGAGGGAGTAATTAGAAGAGTATCTTCCCTTAGTTTTGGTTCTCCACAGAGACTGTGGGACTGGGTGAAAAAAGATGCTAATTGCACAGTACTGACCAAGTTCCACATGCATAAATGCCCCAGACCCAAAATTATTGGTGACAATTTAATTGAAAAGGCTGCTGTCACAGTGCTGAGCAAAAGTGGCCTATGGCAGCCTAGATCGGAAGATCTCATATTTCAATATTTTTCTAAATGCCAACACTGTACTGTTACAAGCTCAAGTACGAAGAGCTTTCTTTGCCTCTTGTGCTATTTGTGCCCTGCAGTCTACATAGCACAGCCACTGGAAAGAGCAGCTAACAAAATCTGGTGATCCTGGTGACTGATCATCATCACTGGTTTTGGTGAACGAACACTGTGAAAGTCAGTTTCTCCTTTACATTAAAAAGTCGCATTACTTACACATGAAGCTTCTGCATGCGCTGTGACACCAGCACTAGAGGAGAGCTCCATTGGTTTTGGCAACTCTTCTTGAAGCAAGTTCAGCTGAAGTGGGGAGCTGCTCCGTGAGCTACTCAGCAGCAAGGCCTGGTCACACTGGCCCTCTTGCTGGTCCTCCATGGATGCGGCAGAAGAGCCTGGTAAGGGCTTATCCACAGAGTGCAGTGGTCCTGGTGATGGAGCAGGAGGGGGGCCTGGAGGTAGTGTAACGCATGGATATGAAGAGGAGGGATAAAGGTACTGAGGGCTAGGAAGCAGGACATATTGAGGCATCTGTGCATACATAGGTAAACTCTGAAAAAACACAGCCATAAATGTGCCTATGTTCGGAGAATAAAGTGCTGGGCAGGATGGTGCTTCACAGCGTGAGGATGACATGGACTCAGGTTTTAATGAGGGAAAAGCAAGCTCCTCTCCTGCAGAAGAGACTGGAAAACTAGACAGAGGATCTGAACAGACAGGCAGTCCCACTGGATGAACAAAATTCATACTGGAGGAGCTCAGATCAGACATTTCTGAGGGAGAGAATGACTGTTTCTGGATTGTCCTCTTCTCCCATGGAAGACTATTCCTATTTTTACTAGAAAAGTGGCTATCTGAGGACTGTCTCTGAGGTTTCTGCCACTTGAATTTTCCACGTTTGCCTTTTTTACAGCTAGCCGGGCTCATCTGTTTTGAAGGGGAATTTCCTAAGGAGGAAGAAAAAATAGACACATTCACTGAAAATGACAAACCTAGGGAATAAAAATAAGAAATAAAAAGAGAAAACAGAAAAACACACAGATAATTGTGTGTGGCTTATTCAGAGATCTGATTTTCCTTTGGGTAATTTTTCCACTCAATACAATGATAGATTCACTGCCACATTTACAACACTTGCCTTCATGTAATTGATTTTCTTATTGATCACTTTGGCTTATCCCAATCAGATCTTCTACATTCCTTCAAGGGAAGGCAATAAACTACTTGGGATGTGCAGGGTTTATTGCAATAATGTTCTGCTTTGTGAAAAGTCTAAGATAGCAACATCTGAGATGGAGCAGACCTCCCCTGTGGACAATGCTGTTGTTAAACCCTGGCAGTTCAAAGGAAGGAAAACCAGGCTCCACCGCTAGTTTGGTCTTTGTAATTCATCTAGTAAGTCTTTCCTCAAAGCTGCTGCGTACCTTGGCCACTGGAATGTCCATTGTTACTTCTACTCCCCTGCTGAAGGTAAGTCCTAAATGGAGAGAGCAAGACCCTCTGACGGAACTTGTCAACATAGTTCTGCTCCTCCTTTTGAGTGTGGGCTGACAACGTCTCCTTTGTTAGCCCAACTGGCTTTAAGTCCTCAGGTACCAGAGTGAGACACTGAGCATTCACATGAGGCAGCTCAATTTGTTCACTTCCAACAGTAGTATCCTCCATTGTAGTCACTTCTTTGAAGAGGAAAGAAAACATACCACTCACTCTTTACTGTGGTTTTCAGGTGTCAACTTCCACAACACTCAGAGGGTTATACAGGAACCAAATCCCATCTGAGCTACCACACAGATACAGGCTGCAGAGGCAGGGGCAAAAAACACCCTTTGCACTCAAATATAGTTACACTAAAATCAACTGACAAAATTATTTTGCATGGTCTGGAAAACTTAAAATTAAGTTACAGAGGCACTTCTTTCTTCATACTTTCTTAGTTTAACAGTATTTAAATAGTCATTCTTACACTTCTTTCTACATTTAAATCAAGTAACACTGGCCTATTTGGCACTTTTATTTTAATCAATGGTCAAAAGCACATATGGGTGTTTGAGACACATGTGATGAAGTTAACGGGGAAAAGAAATAGTGCACTCTGTTAAAACTAGGTAGGTTTTATAAAAACACTGTAAAAATTTCCACTCTCAAACTTTCTTCACAGTGTCCCTAGAAGTACCCTAATTGAATTTCAGAATTCATATTCATGAAGAAGTATCTCAAATGACAAAACTTTCTTACAACATACTTCAGTCTGGGAATATTGTGTACATTTAAAAACCAGTGAGTCAAGCCAGTGCTTTCTGAGTGTGAACAGTACCTGATTCAGGATGTGGGACATGCACTATGGTGCTGCTGTAACTGCACTGGCTGGTGACAGACACCATGCTTGGAGCCTTGTTGGACAGGGTCAGGTCTGCCAGAGGAGCTCCCACCAGGCCTGCAGTTGTCTCATCTTTCAGCATCTCTTCCCAGTCAGCAGATACTGGAGTTCGGGAATTAACTGCTGAAAGCATAGCAGTATCTATTGGTAAATGACAAAGCTTCTACATGGAATTTTGTTCTATCCAATGTGTTTCAAATTCTTCAAGTTTGAATGGTTCAGAAACCACCAGTAACTATGCAGACTATGAAATAAGACAGTCTTGTCTACAAATGGATGTAACACTCATATACCAGTGCAATGTCAGCACATACTAAACATGGCTCATATGAGTGAGCAATGTAAAGTCCATTTAGCAACACCAAGCAACAGTTATTTTGATGCACTCTACCTAAAAAGACTGATTACTGTAGCTTATATGCTTAACTGTGAGACCTAGACAAAGTAAGCAAATATTTACCACAACAGTGCCATATAAAAAAATAAATTAAATGCTGTGGCTCATATTGTCAGTATGTTTTGTTTTACCTTCCAACGCCTCAACTTCCTGACAACTTTGCTGGACTTGCTTGTCATCTTCTGAAGATGATGATGATGTATTTGCAGAAGATTTACATTTCCTTTTCAATCCTGGAATACTACAGCTCTCTAGATATCTGAAATAGAAGCATATCACATGAAGCTCTCCCTGCTTTGTATTTTTTCTCCATTTGGAGAGATCAACATTTGAACAATCCTAACTGGATATTCAGGGGTAAATCAGTGTTCTAAATTCACTGCAGGAAGCTCTGGACACTTATCTGCTTTCCAAGGAGTATGTTAAATAAAATCTACCAATTACTCTTAAAAAAAAACAACCACCAAGGGGAAATAACCAAACCAAACCAAACAAACCCACACAAGAAAAAAAATCACTATCCACTGGGTTAAAAAGTACCATTTAAAAAATAATGCCATTTAAAATAAATGTGATTTTACAAATTATATAAGCATTGTCTTATACAGATGTTCTCAAAGGGCATATTGAGAAGATATGGACATATTATGCCCACCAAAATTCTCTTAAACTCCTATCGCACCAATGGTGAAACTAGGAGTAAACAAACATCAAGGGCTGCTAACAGAGTCTTAGGCTACTGTGTAATTCAAATTAACTGAGCGTTGGGATGGATTGCCCAGAGAGGCAGAAAACTTTACAAATGACCCCAAATTTAACTCACAACTCAAAATCCAGACAGTTTAGACCAATGAAAACTGCTTGGATATTTATCTTCCACCAATCAATCTTAAACTTGTACCACTAAAATTGCTTCATAGTTTATTACCTGATGATACTATCAACACAATTGATCTGCTGATAGGAAGGAACACGTGGACGCTTCTTTGAATCCCCATAAAATGCATTGCCTGGTTCTTCTGTGCTATCACTTCTCAATGTCTGAAGAAAACAGGAAGGGGTGTGCCTCTTCCCTAGAAAAAAAGAAATCCTCATACTCCTCTCAAAGGCATCTAAACACTGCCCCCCACCATATATACTGGGATACATATATCTTATACAGGGATATACACAGCCCATGACAGCACAGCTCTTATTACTGAGTTATTCTGCATTTTCATCTCAATCACATTTCAAGGCAGGGGAGGGAGAAGGAGAAAGCCTAAAAGAAAAAAAATCCCACACAGCACCTTAAACACTCACTCAGAACAACTAGTAAGCAGAAAGAAAACAGCACAGGAAAAAAATTCTATTTAAGCTGTAAACAAGACTCTTCTCTCAATGTATATATATCATGGAATCCAACCTGTTATTTATCAGTAATTTACAGCTTTTCAGAGCATAGATACACTGGACAGAGTAGTATCAACACTGACAGTGCAGCCCTCTTATCAACAAGACCAGGAGACAGTTACAACTTTCGTAGAGTATCACAGTGCAAAACATTTTAATACAGATTTCTATATTTGACGAAGAATCCAGTTTTCTCCATATATTTGTGCTAGATACTAACTGCAAATATTGTGCATTAGCATAACATTAAGCACACAATAACTAGATCACTACTTCAGTGGGAAGTGGGGCAGTGTTTTTCCAATCTCTGGATTGTGTCTGAGTCCACATAAAGTAATAAAGGGAAGCTTCCCTAGTAGACTTATATTTTCTACAAGCAAATTTACGTTTTCACTAGAGTATGTTAAAATAAAGTAAAAGTCTGATCCTAGAGATGTTCCTCCATATCTCAGGGAGCAGTTCAAAAGTTAATGCATCTGCTGAAGTTTTTTTTGGGAGTGTGTTTTGGGTTTTGGTTTGGTTTCTTTGGTTGGCTGACTTTTGTTTTGTTGTGATTTTTTTTGTTGTTTCCTTTGTTTTGGGTTTTGTTGTTTGTTTTGGTTTTGTTTTGTAAGGAAATCCAACCAAACAAAATAATTCCTACATTTAAGCCACGCTAAAATGCTATCTTAAGTTGTTCAGCACAACACCAGTTAGCAAAACTCATGGCTATAGATCTACAGGAGTTCATGTTACCTTAAGGATCATAATTTCATCAACTTACCTCCTAGGATTTCTGAGCTCGCAACCTGTTCACCTCCATTCTGTGGCTTGCTCCTGGATGCAATATACAGCTGCTGTCCCAGATTCTTTATTCGGTTGACATCTGCACAAACTTGTTGCAATGTCATCTTGAGATACGTGAAAATGTGAAGTCAGAATTAAAATTAACAAAAAGAGGCCAATGGGAGACAATTAAGATGGGCTTAGGTTCTTGTATTCTCCAAACTGAAAGGGAGTAGACTGTCAGCCTAAGCCTGGTGTCTACTGGTGTTTGTAAATTCAACGAATCTTAGGACCATGCTTCATTTAATTAACTATAATAAAGCTCAAACAGCCTCAGCATTTAAATGTTTTAATACCGATGCTAGCCTTGAGAGTGGGAATAAGATGACAACTTGCCCAGGAGTCTCACAAGGAAATCAGGTAATCCTAATGCTTGTTTTAGGACAGCACTGTTTCTGCTCTCTACTACACCGCACCTCTAGTGACATTTTTAAAACGAAATAAGGAAACAGAAACCTCTCCACGTGCATCAGTCCTCTTTCTGGTTGCGCAGTTCTACTTTTTTCTCTGAGTCTGCTGGTTCTTTGAGTAGGCTGATCTTGAGCAAATTTTCAATTTACTTCAGTGAACTACCATAGCAGTTATCTGTTCACTGTAGCCAGCAAAATTAAGTGCAAAATACAAAAAACAGGTGTTCTGTAACTGACCAATGTAAGGACATTTACCTTGAACACTGCTCTATCTTCTCACTTCAGTAAAATTCATTACAAGTAGCGCGTATGTACACAGTAAAAACTTTTCTTTTTAAAACTCTGTTTTTATTACTCTGCAGGCAGTGACACATTATAGACTTACTGGTTCCTGTATTTCCTCTGCACAATTCCCATTGGAGTCACTTGAAGATGCTATGCTGATATAGTGCTCATAAGAGCCATTGCTTCCAAGGCTTCCGTAACCACTGGAAACATTGCTATGAACTGGCTGTATCGGGGGGGGAAAATTGTAAATTATCTTGTTCTTAGGAAAAAAAAAAAAGAAAAGAAGGCAACAATATACTTTGTAACATAGAACTTAAAGTAAAGGAAGAAAATTAAGTGAAAAGTCAGTATTGCTCTGGGGTCTACACTTGCTTGGGAAAAATTCTCTACCATGCTTAAAGCCATTTCAGGATGCAGATCTGTATGTTTCAACATAAAGACTGGCAAATATGGCAAACAAAATATTTTTTTGTAATCAGGTGGGCTACCCAGAGCCATATTTTTAATGCTGTCACACGAGCCTGTCTCCATTTAGAACTTTTCTTCCAGATCTTTTAGAAGATCCCCAAATCAGCCTGCTAAACAAACTCAGCCTCTCATTCAGAAGGCCAGCCAGTGTTCCAGAATTCCTTCATCTTCCTTACCTGCAGAAGCAGCTTGTAGATTTGTCCTTGCAATTCTCTTATCTCTTTCTCAACACTGCTTGTTTCCTTGCTTCTTGTAGCAAACACATCTTCATTCAGAGGACTTCTGAAGAGAGCAACAAAATTTCACTATTATTTTTAATTTGATGCAGAAAAGGTAGCTACAAATGGCATTAGAACAGATTATTTTTAAAACCATAATTATTTTATTTTAACTGCTTTACTTTACACAGAGATGCAATCTGTTCCACCAGCAGCTCTGCTAGGGTAGTGGGGCAGTGCTATGAGAGAAGTGCTTCATGCGAAGCCCCAGTGAATCAGTACACCAGCACAGTGACACCAGTTAAGGCTGACGACCATCCACCCCTCTGCCTCCTTCACTCAGAAGACAACTCACACCCCATAAGATCTTGATTAAAAGATCACTTTGAGAAGTCAAAAGGCATCCCAAAAAGTCATTTCCTAGAAAAGAAACCAGGTAAGAGGAAGTCAGACAGTCATAGTTTCAAATCTCTTGGAAACTAAGGAGAAACATCTGAAAAATTAACCTGTGCATTCAATACTACTCGCATTTTTAAAAGAGGTTACCTTGGTAGATATTTACATTCTGTATCAAGTGAATGTTTCAGAAGAAAACAAGCTACAAGATCCTCTGGGCTACATGTCTGTCAATTAATGTTTTTTTGTGAGCCAATCATGAACTAATATCAATTATTTGTTAAAGCAATCTACTTCTTACATTGCTTTTTAACTTTTAGTTGACTCATCTAAAACTGGCATTTTGATTCAGACATACCCATTGTCACAGTATTTGGATATCAACTGTGTGCAAAAACATATACTAAAACAAGTTGCTTTGCCTTTGAAGTAATTTACTTATTTTCATACTTAATAAACAAGACTAATGCTTTTCTGAAAGAATGGGCTGCAAGACAGATGCTACGTAGTTGTCACAGACTGCAGGAGCAACATTATGTCTTTAGTTCAGTACTGAGACTCTTTTGTTTTGCAGAGTATTCAAGGAAAAGCGCTTCAATAGATCAATTCAACAGCTGACTTACGTCCGGACTTTGTGTCGGCCAATGATGAACACTACTTTCCTGCTCCAAGGATTCACAAAACTGGACCAGCTGGTATCCAGTATGACATAATCCCCGTTTTGAGTACAAAATCTAATAGGCAAATGTTCAAAAGGAGGCTGGCCAGCAAATTTCAAGACTGAAAAAAACAATCAACAAACAAGGTTCAGTTTACATAATGATGCAGAAATGCAAGCACAAACACTAATGACTGCAGTTCTTCCAATCTTTTGGTTTGAATTTATTTTGATCTCAAAGTGGCTGCTTTAATCCATTAATTCATTTATTTTTGTCTAGACTGCAGATCAGTCCCATGTTAAGCAACAGGATAATGAAATGTTAAGGAAATGTTAAAACCAGTAGAAATCCCTCTTAAAGCTACTGTACTTACTTTTCCGGTGAATAGCAATCATCAAAGGACGATCTTCTGGGTGCATATACAGAAGTATGGACGTTCCAATTAAATCTTGAGGTAAGTATCCCAACAAAGGCACTGCTCTGAAATCCGAATACATTACCACTGATTATAATATAGTTGCAAGTATTTATATCCTTAAGCCTTTGCTTGTCAGTCAAGTCACCATGCGTGATCTACGACGGCATGAACTAAGCCTACAGAACAACTTCCAGCCCAAATAATAATCCTCCAGTGCAACACAGACACGTAAATACCAAGGACAAATATTTCTCTGCCTGGAGATCTAACAAATTCTCACATTTGCAGGCAGTTTTGTGCTTGTCCATGTTTAAAAAAAAAAAAAAAAAAAAAAAGGTCTTGAAGAAAGAGGTCACAGGCAAAATGTCAGCAAGAAATCTGACACAGATTCTGCGAAGTGTGTTGTAAAAACACACTTGTGGCTTTGCAGAAGACAGCTTTAATCTGGCCAAATTTATTTGACCCAGCTCAGCTGTACCCTCACACTATGAACGTTGACTGTTACCACAGGTCCCTATTGCTGTGGGTAACAAAACTGCCCGCAGTTCTGTTTAATTCACATTTTAAGTCAACAAATATTAGATCTGTGAGGTTCTACATGTTTTTCCATGAGCAGACTAACATAAAACTACTTTGTTTAATTACATATTGCTAATTGCACAGTTGAACTATTTCACTTGGGTTTCCAGCTGCATCACCAGAGATTTTTCGTTACCTCTTCATACACACCTCATAGGTCTTAAGATTCAAATCTCACCTGTCATCTATCTCAAGAAAAACACATCCAGGGGTGTGAGTGGTGGTGAAGATTCTTTTATCCATAGGAATTCGCGGAGCTAATAGGAAAATAAATATTTACTGAAACAAAATATGCATTAACACAGAAAACCTGTTACTTTTGCTCATGACAGAGTTATTGGCCCCTGAACCTTTTAATTCCTCACTGCTTTCTGACCAGTAACTCATAGAAACACTACAAATTTTTAGGTGCTACAGACTTCTCTGAAAAATAGCGTGAAGAGGTCAAATGCTTTGGGGCCTTGCAAAGAAGGCACAGATGCTCTGAATTTGCATGCATACACACACAAAAAATGGAAGTTACACGGGTGAAATTATCCAAGGACAAGTTCTAAACAAAGGAAATTGTATACCGCATTTTCCAACTGGTTGTTTATTTTCACTGTAGTCCCCTGACTTACCTTCATATCCAGAGTGAATTTTCTCAGCCAAAGCTAAGCAGCAGGATTCTGCATCCACGTGGACAGAAGTACATACATGGACCAAGTATGGGGTGATTCGGAAGGGGTAACAACATGTTTCTTGTTCTTGACCTTTACCCCCCCTGAGGAAAAGTAAAAGGGATTAACACACTGATTCTGAGACTCAAGATACTTTACTGCACAGAGGAGTATCCCCGAGCACATAGACCTAGATAATCAGAATCTGCCAAGGTTCTGTGCACGTTCCCTTGGGATCCAAGGTCAACATTCAGCAATATTAATCTTGCTCCACTTAAAACCAAGTAAGTGTTTTGCCTCCAATACTTGCATTCAGAGGCTGTTCTAGAAATGCTGTTAGTCCAACAGTTAAAGACCATGTTCCGATTCTCAGCCCAAACGTGCTCTCAAGAACCACTGATCTCCTTCAAGTGACACAGTTCTTTTTCTGTTTGTTATTTATTCTGTACCATTTTTAGGAAAAAAACAACAAAAACCAAAAACTGTATCACTCAAGTTTTGTTTTACCAACGTAAATAAGACCCCTCCAGCCACAGTTCACAAGCAGCAGTTGTTCTTTGTCCTCCTCAAACATGTGCCAGCAGTAGCAGTACACAACATTTCAGCTGAGCTCTTAACCAGGGCTTTGTAGCAACCGCATTAGCAACTGCCTGTTTCTGTTCCAAGTGCTTCTTCACCTATTACAATTGCAGTATATATCTTACCTCACTCTGACAGAAAGAATGGCGATAATTTTTTTTTACATTACCACTTAAACTAAGTTACTTTTTACTCCACAATTAGCTTTGTGAGGTGTTCCTAAAGAGATATTAGTGTCATAAAACTACTGACAGCTCCTCCTTTTGGAAAAAAAAAATAATGTATATATACAATTGGAAATTGAATATAGCAGAATTTTAACCCTCGAAAAGAAATTTTTATACTTAAACCTAGGGTGTGCTTGTGAAAAAATATTTTTACTCAGGAAGCCCACATATGATGAGAGATGTCATGAAAATCTGAAGAAGAAACACTGCAAAATGTTTCTGTATTCTACAAACAGTTCACCCAACTTAAAACCAATACCTGTCCTCCTATATTTATTCCAAGTGCCCTTACACAGTTCAAGAGACAAAGGTGATTTTAGAGCCTGGGATTGTGAAACACAGATGAGCGAATCACTGATTGACTGGAAGATGGAATATGTATTATACCTGCTCAGAAGCAAACAGTTCTTATGGAAATCCAGAGACTACCTGAGTTTGGATCAGAACTGAGGATTACAAGCCAATCACTTTTTTTTTTAATTTATTCTTTTAGCACTAAGATTAGCCAGGCACAAAGCAACAAACTGCATCCATAATGACAGAAAGTATTATTTCATTATTTAGGCCTCATACTGGGACTCAGCTGTCTTGAGTTTCTTTTACTGCCTCTTGTCACAAACTCTCCTGCAATATTCAGAAAAAAAACCCTTTGCCTTTGCTTTCAAAGTGTAAAAAGGAGAGCAGCAAATTTTCACAAAATCATTACTCTCCCGCACAACAGTGCTAAAAGAAACTGACAGGTCCAAAAGAAGCATTTATGAATAGTTTTCCTTCTATCGCCATTCAGGTTTCAGCATTGCTGTGTGAAAAATACTCAAAACGTCCTGCTGGATGTCAGTATTAAATGCAGTAAGTCAATTCTGTAATGGAGTTGCACAAGCTCATACTGGTCAGTTGAGACAAGAGAACACTGTTTCTGCCCAATGCTGTACCCGCTGCCCAGCCCTCACCACCAAGAAGTTGTAATAATGTACTTGCCTGATCCTGCAGAAAAATGATTTCACCTGGGCATATTCACACAGGGATGCTAATAAATAGAACACATATTGAACATACCAGTTAATATCCTTAAAAAGGCCACATCAGAACTATTTTATATCCTGCATCCTCCAGACTTTCTGAGGAAGACCCAAGCGTCACAACCTGCTCTTCATGAGCTACCTAATTAGCTGTTCAACACTCTCCTCCCAGCTCTAATGTTATTTCTCTTTTCCATCCCACTCACTTTTGGAGAAATGGCTGACCTGGAACTAAATGAAGAGAAAATACGTATGATCTACAAAACTCCTTTCCTCAATGCATCACTATAGAAAAGAAAGGTGAAAATTCTTGGCTGAGCCATGTAACTATACTAAACTATATAACATACTAAACGTATACTGTAATTATATACAGCCAGGAGTTACAGGGAGAGGAAAACTCAGTAACAGTTCACAGCAAGAAAATAACACCAACTCAGTAGGGGTGCCACTGCTCTGCTGGTTAAGAACATAACTGGCTTCCAAACTGTGGAATCACTGGCACGTTAGTGTTAGCAGCCTCTGATGTCTCACACCCTTTGGTGGCAAGGACCTTGGACTTCCCAGGTCTGATGCCAGAACAGCCCAATGGCTAGGTGGGCAAAAGACAAGGCCATTGCACGTGAACTACAATTTACCTGTTCACAAATAACACAGGACTCAAAGTCACCACTTAGGCACATCCAGCAAAGAATGGCAAGTCAGCCTGAGACTTGGGTACAGCGAGCTATGCTCACAGCAGGCCGCACACAGACCATAAAGACAAGGCACCTAAGCAACCGTAAGATGTAGTTTAAACAACTTTAAACTCACAATTAGACCTTTTGTTTCTTATAAAATGCAGCAGTTGGAATTTGGAATTAGTAAGGCAGCACACAAAACAATGAAATATGTGCCTTTTACTTACCCCAAGTAAGAGTTAAGCCTCTTATGAGGCTATCTAGGACTAGCTGTATAGGTATTCAATTTTTTGAAGTGGAATGGGAACAAGTGTTGCCTAGGCATACTGCTAGCATAAGCATTTAAAACTAACAACTATTCTATCCCCATTCTGCAAAGACAGACACATAAAGCATTTAACAGAACTGCCAAATCCCACCTGTTTGACTTTCCATGTTCCAAAGTGGCAGGTGGGACTGGTCAGTGTGTGTGTAGAACACACTCACATCCTGAGGGACAAGCAGCTCGACAAACCGGCAGGAGTCCAACACTTTCTTCTGACAGTTTAGAATGGATGCTGCCTGATCAGAAATATGCACCATGCGTCCCGAAAGCAAGGAAAACACAGCCACAAATGTGTCCTGGAAAACAAACATTGTTAAAGGCAATCCTTCCCCAACACATGATAGCAATACTTTAAGGATTAAAAAAACCAACCAAACAAAAAACCCCAAAACCAAATCAACCAACCCAAAACGACCACAGAGGCTAAAAAATGTGTTCTTAAGCTAGTATCCAATAAAAAGTTGTGCATAAGCTACTACAGTCTCCAGTGCTATGGTAGCTTATGATTTTAAAATGCTAATAGCACTGCAATGTCAAAACCGCAACTACAGTGATGGTTGCCATTGTCCAGAATGACTGGTTATCCCCAAATTTTAAGAGTATTCACCATAATTCCACATACAAAAATATGCTTTTCAAGTAGAAAGCACTGGAAAAACTTCAGATGTCATCTGACAGCACTGAGTCTCAAGAAACACTCTCTTCTTTGAAGCAGTGCCAGAAAGCATGACACACATAGCAAATAATTAAAAAAAATAAATAAACCCAGGAGTACAAATAGAAACCAAAGTTCCTCACAACCATGGACTTCATCAGCTTTGAAAACATTCCGCTAAGTATGTCTCAAGAGACTACTACGCTGTAAATGCATTCTCAAAAATGTATTTGTTGCATCTAGCAAAAAGAGAAAAAAAGAAAAATACGTATTTTTTTTACTTACTGCTGCTGAGTACCCTGAGTCAGCACAGATAAGAAACAGTCTTGATCTATACTTAAAAACACAAAGCTCTGTCTGGCTAAAACTTGTAGGCTTTTCAATTTTACACATTCTATTTCCACAAAACAACGTAAGCAGACAAACTAGTGAGATGGCAAGTGATTAACTACTTAAGTATGCCTGGATTCCTTACTGTGTTTTTTGGAGTGTGTTCAGATGCAACTGCCACCAACTCCTCTATGCTGTACGTCATCACATCTGTCTGAAACACTCTTCGGTCGTTCAGAGCCTGGAAAAAGTCATTGTTTGCTAATTGAAAAAAAAAAACAAACAGGAAAAGCAAAACAAACACAAGGAAGTCAGTAAGGAGACTATTTTGAAAGTATTCTTACAGCCCTTGTACTTTTGTCATCTTTTTGGTGAAGTCCAAGGTGAGGTGAGGAAAGTCTGTGTAGTGACAAAGGAAAAAGGAATACTGATTACACTACTGGAGTGACCTATTAATGTTACAGAAAATGAGTATGAAGAAGGAGAAAGGACAGAATGTGACGGCAAAAGAACAATTTTAGCTACTTAATTCTGTTGGAAAACACAGACTATCCAGTAATTTCTCAAAGTGAGGCATGAATGCTTTTTTCCAATATATAGACAAAGTTATTAGTAGGCAGCTATAGATACAGGATTCTGAAGAAACAGAAGCAGTAGGTGGGCATTTTAAAAGAAAAGATAACATGATTTTTAAAAAGGCAACAAAAAAACCAAACAACAACCCACAGTGCTTCAGAAAGTCAACTGTCTGCAGGATAGCTGTTTTCATGTTGTTGGTTACCAGACACGTTTATTCAAACCAAGCTGCTGTACAGCTTCTACGCTTCCAGATTTTTTCCACACATACCTTGGACCTGTTGGACACACTGCAAGGCATAATTGAGAGCACTGATGGTGCTAGGCTTGCTGGAACTCCTTTTCTCTTCAGGCAAACACCTTTTCATTTCTCGGATCATCATCATCAGATCTCTGTGAGACTGGCTCCAATTCAGCTGCTCACTGCAAAAGAGAGGTTAAACTTTACCAGAGACTTCTGGTATAGGAGCTTCTCTTCTGTCAACTACTTAAAATTATTCACTAAATTACCTTTTTATGGGCTTGGCCACAGAGTCGCAGAATAGCCAGAAATGTCCTAATGCTCACTGACAGTATTTCCTGTTCTGTCTTCCTCACTTCTTTGATACTTAATATTTTCTCCTCTATCTTCCTCCTTTCCAGCTCCAACATGTCATGGATGGCAAAGTCACATCATAACCAATCTGCTTGCTAAAATGCTTAGCAACTAAAAATAAGCTGATGTTTACTCATGATTTCCTAAATCTCACTAGAATTAAAAAAATGAACAGACACTGATTCTTTATGTATATAATTCTTTATAGGCTTGAAATCTACATCTGATTATAAGCACTTCAGGGTAATGTGAGGTCATCAAAACAGACACGATGTTAAGATTTTATTATTCATGTGACTCAGGAGTCTTTATTATCCTTTGAGTTGTTGGCCTCAACAGCTGCAAGGTTATTAACAAGCAGCATCTCCCTCTTTTTACTTTTCCTTATTTCACTGACTGATAAATCAGCAGTTAATATCCTCAAAACACAAACTGATTCTAATCCTACACAACAGACACAAACACCATAATTTTAAATAACTTTTGCCCACTCTTGCTACATATATCACTAAATAAGCTCAAGTACTGCACATTAACTTTACACTGCATAAGCTATACCTATTTAATGTCTTTTTTGTTAAAAATATTTTTTTTTCATGTAATTCATGAGATTTCTGAGCTTTCAGAAAAATTATTTAAGTAATTTATGCTTTACTACAGCTAAATGCAGTCTTTAGATTAAGTAAATATAGAAGCCACAAAAGGGTCAATGACGTATCTGGATCAGCCAATCTAAGAATCAGGCAAACAGCTTATGAGGAACCATGGAGCAGCAATCTCATCTACACGTGCTACCATTATAAACATCACGGGCTGCGATTCAGACAACCTTTCTTGGTGTACTGAGCCTCAAGAAGAAACCCGGCTCACAACTACCCTAGGTCTTTGTCTCTGGCTTCAGTTCTCTGCTGAAGTTCAGCACACCAGTTCAAGCAGCCGGACCATCGGTTGTAAAGAGTTACCTGTTAACTTTGCTCTGTCTCACGAAACTTCCAGCTGAACAGCCCTTCGGTTCGCGGCTGCAGCAATCAGTTCCAGTTCTGACGGAGCCGGGCCCGTTAAACTCTGTTCCGCTGGAAATGGTTCCCGCACACATCGTGCGCCCTGATCCCGCGTCCCCCCGGCGCTCTCCCTCCGGCCTCCCTGTGCCTACAGGGCCGATCGCCTTCTCCCGCACGGCCCCAGTCCCCGCAGCTGGGGACCAACTTGCGCCGCGTTCCGAGCTGCCGCCCCGGAGCCTGCCCACGTCCATCTCCGATCCGCAGAACGCCACAGAGCGGGCGCATCGACAGCCTGCAGCCTGACTCCTGGGCGCGCTCAGACCCTCGGCACAGCAAAGGGGCCTGGCGAGCCTTCTGCGGGAAAAACCAGACACCGCCTCAAAGGGAGGCGGGAGGCGCCCGCCCGCCCCGCGCTGCCGCCGGCCGCTCGCCCGAGCCGGCTCTCCCCCCGTGCGGCTCACCAGGGGCGGCCCCCTCCTCCATGCGGCCCCGCAGCCCCGGCCCCTCCGCCGCCCCCCGCCCTGCCTGCCGGGCCCCGCGGAGCCGCGCGCCGCCCCCACCCCGCGGTTACGTAACGCCGGCCGCACGCGGCGGCCCCGCTCGCACACACCGCGGCCACGTGCGCCGCCCCGCCCCGCCCCGCGCGCCGCGCACAGAGAGCAGGAGGCGGAGCCAGGGTCAGAGCCGCTTTATTGGGCAGCGCCGGGCGCGCGGCGGGGCGGGGCGCGAGGCGAGGCGGCCCCGCCCCGCCCCTCACGCGCCGCCGCACGCGGCCCCCGTGCCCGCGCCTGCCCCGCGCCGCCCCGCCCCGCCGGACCCGGGAGGGGCGCTCCGCGGTGGCGTCGGTGCTCGGTGGGGCGGCGCTTCCCCCGCCCCGCCCCCCGCCGGCGCGTCCCGGCTGGGCGGGGAGGGCGCGGGGCGCTCCCGGAGGCAGAGGTTAGCACGCAAGGCACAATGGCACCGAGGAGGGCAGGAGGAGGGCAGGAAGACCCCAAACCAGTCTGCAGCACCCGTGACGGCACCGTGAGCCAAGACAGCATCGCGAGTGGAATCCCAGAGCCAAATCCTCCTCACCAGCTCCGTGCCCTGGTCCGTCAAGGCACTGTGCAAGTGGTGGGCTGTGCTTGTTAGTAATTTATGACAGGAGTGTCTTAAGGCAACCAGGTAAAGTTAGTTAACATTTCAGTAATCAAAATAGTTTTGCTCAAAACAGCAGAAAATAGGCTGAAAATACAGCAGGTTTGAAGTGGAGAGGCTGAAGATGGGGCCCCTTCAGATGACTGGAGTTTCTTCCTGTAACTCATGGAGACAGACTCCAGACTACAAAAAGAAGAATCAAGTTGGACAAATGACAGTCTCATTCAGCCCCTCACCATAACAATCCTGCATGTTAAGAATTTAAGATCCTAGAGATTGGTAAAGAGGGATTTAAGAGTTCCTAGTGTTGGTTTTCCTAGTTTCAGTTCTCCCCTGTGCTTGCACACTGATGTTTCTCACCCAAGATCACCTGCCTGTTGCCAATCCTTACTGCAGTGTTTGTTACTGTATTACAACACAATCTTTGTTCTCCTTTAAAAATCCATGGGGATTACATGAGCATCCAGACTAACCTACATGCTCCTGAGTTGCTATCCTGACCCAACATTAATACCATTTCATCAAAGTCTCTACCTGAAAAAACCCTCCCTCCAACAGCAGTGCATGAGGAGCTGCCACTCTGAAGAGGACCACTCAGCAAGAAGCTGGGACCAATGAAATAGTTCCCAAATCAGGGAGGCATATGATATTTCTCCTTATACCTCTGCAAGATGCAGCTATAAGAATGAGGAACCTTCACTTTTTAAGTTCTTGCTACTTTCACCCTTTTCACTCCACACATGTTGGAGCTTCAGCTCCTGAAGCTTCCATAGTGACTGCAATTTACCATTCATGGCAGGAAACAGTTGTTAAAGCAGTCACTGCTACTTCTAATTGAAGTTGCACATACTTTCATTTGAGTATCCTGGCTTTACTTGAACTGTACCAGCCAGGGAATTAATACCATCTATGCCAACTCAGTAAGAAACCCCTTTTAGGTGGAACTTACCAATAATGAGGATGACGATAATGACAACAACAGTTATCAATATTGCCCACATCTGTGAAAAAAGCCACACAACACTTACTACAAACCATGCAGCAGCATTAACTGGCCCTTAAGCTACAGAAGGGCAGCCCCTGCAAGGTGCTTTTGCACTGTGTGCAAGTCTAAGAGTGCAAATACAACTTTTTCAGTGAGTGAGATGGATTCCCCGTTAGCACCAGGAGCTGGTGGGCTGTGCAGGCAGGCAGAGCAGCCCAAACCAGTGGGGGCTTCTGTAGGGTGCCTCCATGTGGGGCCCGCCCCGGGTGACTACACAAGCAGGAGTCAAGAACTATTAATCATTATTTCTACTCTTACCCCATGAAATATATCTTTCACTGTGTCTGTCACTCACCAAAATGATTCCAACATTCACCCACAGCTACAATCACAGGAGTCTGAAGGAGCTCCTCCTGCTTTCTAATACATCCTGCACACTAACTCAACGCTTGGCCTTTTTCCTCCTGTTGCCCAAGGCCTCAGATTGCTGAGGTGTTTCCCTCTGGCCATTACTATCTTAGCAAGGTCTTGCATCAAACTATACAGCTGGTAATACACTTCACCTAACCTCTATTCCATGTCTTAAAAAACAGATGCTATAACTTAAATAACATTGTTAAAAGTCACTTTTACTTCTGCCTTTTGAGATGCCAGTCCTAACAGTGTTAACTGCAATACTGCACAGGGTATGTGTACAAGCCATGGTTACCTTACAGTTCTTCCACCAGTACTTTCTTTTCAGCTTGGCTGCACTGGTCTCAAACTGGGAAGCTCCTGCTTGCAGTGCATCAGCACGGTCATCCAGCTCCGACAGCTTCTGATCACGCTCCAGCACCTTGTCCACGTTCACTCTCATGATGTCCACAACCTGCATCAGTTTAATGCTTAGTCAGTTATCAGTGGCATGACCCACTGTGGAGCTTAACTACAGGCAACAGATAACACACAGCTCTCTTAGTGCTCTCTTCTCAGACGTAGGAGCTATTGCCTTTCGGGAGATCCAGTCATAAGCTTTAAGAAATCCCATGAAGCTCACCTGTCCCTGGAAACTCCTAATACCTACTTTAAAAGGTCAGTACTGCCAGCTGTGCTGGCATTCCCTTAGCCTGGAATATAATTCCTGACTCTTTTCAGGAGCAGTTGAGGCATATAAGGATGATAGTCAACTGCACATCAAACAACGCTGTCAGTAGCCAACCTAGCCAAAATTCAGGCTGCCCAGAGGTCTGCACGAGTCATATTTAATGACCAGCCTCCATTGCTTCTGAGGAGAGAAAAGCTTGTTCTCTGTAAGAAAAAAAGTTTTTATCTTGACTTATGCCAAATCCTTAAGCACTGAGATTGAAACTATTGTCTGGATACTAGTAACTTCTTTCTGCTTCCCTACCCCAGCTGAAAAGATTTCTATTTTCTTTAATCTTTGCAAGAGTTAAGATGACACAAGTACAATAAAACAAGCTGAATGATATGAGGCTCCCCCTTTGTATAACAAAACCACTTTGGCCAAAATATCCGTTCTAGTTACACAGATTTTCTGAAGGAAAATTATTACACTGCTGTCAGGGTAGATTTTTACCTCATCTACTTGGTGTTGAGTCTGCTGGAGACGGCGATTACTGCCAGCAGCCACATTGGAGCTTCCAGGGACACCGGTCGACCTGCAGTACAGAAAGTCACCATTACTCTGTTTAGCTTTTGACAGGCGGTAGTTTTGGGTTTTAGTGGATATGCTTAAACAAGTTATCTGACACTCCTGAAAACAGGGACCTTGTACCCTTGGAATAAATATGGGGTAGTTTCCTGCTGGAGAAGTGAGGTTTTAACAGCTGTCAGTAGGTGTAAGTCCTGCAGTTCCCAACATCTTGCCAGTGAATTGCTTGATGCTAGAAGACAGTAGAGGCTTTCCTCCTGCATCAAAAGCATCTGCTGTTTAGTGCATGCTGATACTCAGAAGAGCTGAATCTGAGCATCAACTGTATTCACACATTTGCACGCTGACTTCTAGTTTACATTTTGTGACAACAAACGCATAAATACACGACAAGCAAACCAGGAAGCCTGTGACAAGGCTCAAGGGCAGCCCGCGTATAACACAACACAACTGCTCCTCTGTTTGGCAGTTAAGTCACCGCCTCGTGCTGTCTCGCTGCTGGCCCCAGGCTGAAACAGACTCGGAAATGACATCCCTTCCTGAGTGGCAGCTCCAGCAGCAATAACAAGATCTCTCACCAGAAGCTCGCTCAGCGCTCCAGCTGCGTAGGCAGTGCTCCAAGAGACCCCCGGGCTCGCGGAACTCCGCCCGGGCCACCGCCGAGCCGCCAGGGTAGGACAGCCCGCCCCAGCAGACGCCAACATGCCCGCTGCCCGGCCCGAGCAGCGGATCGCGGCGTGCCAGCGACGGCCCGGCCCGGCCCCCGCACCGCCCGCACCTCACGACTTCGCGCACTGCCGCTCCTGGGGCACCCGCCGACAGCGCCGGGCCGGGCGGGCCGCCCGCGCCGCACAGCAGGGCTAGGCCTGTCCCCGCCGCCCCTCCCCGCGATGCCCCCGGACTCACATCGTGAAGCGGGGTAGGACCCTTCGTGGCAACACGTCCGGCCAGCGCCCAACAGGAAGTGCGACAGCCCCGGCGGCGCCCCGGATATGACGGAATCGTGGGCGCGGCAGAGGGGGCAGGGCCTGGGAGGGGCAGGAGGTGGGGACAAGGGCGGGGGTGTGGGCGGGGTCAGCGACGAGCGGGGCGGGGCATCTGTTGCGCGCCTCCGCGAGGGGGCGTGGCGTTGCGAGGCCACGCCCCCGCCGCGCCCTGCGGGGTCCGCGCGGTCCCGGGGGGTCCGGGCGCCCGGCGCGCGGCTCTGGGCTCTCCCGGACGGGGGTGTCCGGGCGGGCCGGGGCCCCGCGTACCTCGTACTGGGACAGGCCGGTACCGAGGCTGGTTGATTTCCTCACATTTGTGCTTCCAGTTCCCTCCCCCGGCCCCCCCACTGTCGGTCAGAAGAGGGGACAGTGAGCAAAGCAGCTGCTTGGTGCGCACTTTTTTTGGCCAGGGTCAAACCACCACAGCACTAAAGGTGAACCCAGGAATTAACAGACACATACAATGGAAAATCGGGGAAGTATTTATAAGAAAAATCGGGAGTTAAATGCTGATTTAAAGAGAAACATCAAAACTTTTTTCTCTGAAGTCCAGAATAAACTCCCTCAATAAAATCTCATCTTCTATTGTGGCCCCAGGTTTCAGAAGCACTAACTCATAATAGTAGTAACAGTCTCTCACAGATCAGATGATCGATTTATTCAAGCTGTTTTTCCCTGCTAGGCTAGCGTAGAGTCAGGTACAAAAGTTGCATTACTGAGGGCTGGTTCATGTAACTTACTTATCTGTTCAGTGCAACAGTTGATTATTGTCTCAGTTATTAGCATTACTGTGTTATGAAGTGTGACCTCTTAGGTTTCTGCATATGCAAGCCTCTTGAATTCTATGGTTCACCTCTGCTTGGTGCACAGTGCAGACTTTAGCATTCTACTACTAGCTGTGCATGGTTCCTTGTTAAAAGTCTGGACACCCTCCCTGCCCTGCAAGTGGTTCTCTACTGAAGAGGAACGGAAAATAAATAATCTCAGAACAGCTAGTAATCCATAGATGAGTATGTATCCTCCATGTATAGACTATTCTGTAGTTCTGCTAGAAAACCTATTCAGAATTGAGGCCATGTAAGGGCTGGTGAAATATTTACAGATATGTAATATTTTGCCTCCTGACATAATTTCATTGAACATTTCCAAATTTGATAAACTACAGCATATTGCCTTGAAAACAAATTCCCACCAAACCAGGCTGCTAGGTGCAGCCAGGCAGAACTTGTGTTTTAAGGACAAATGAATTTATTTTTTTATTTATTAACAAACAATTTTGTGCAGGTGTAGTCATCTTGGCAAGCCTGTAATTTGAAGCTTGGATTACAGAATCAGAGAACATGCTGAGTTGGAAGGGACCCATGAGGATCATCGAGTCCAACTACTGTGCCTGTGTAGGGCACCCCAAGAATCACCCCATGTGTTTGAGAGCATCATCCAAATGCTTCTTGAACTCAGGCAGGCTTGGTGCTGTGACCAACTGTCCTGGGGCGCTTGCTCCACTGCTCAACCACCGTCTGGGGGAAAAAACTTTTCCTGATACTCAGCCTAAACCTCTCCTGATTCAGCTTCCTGCCAGTTCCCTGAATCCTATCACTGGTCACAGAAGTGATCAGGACCCGCCTCATCTCTTCCCGTGGTTAGGAACCACAGACTGCAATGAGGTCACCCCTCAGCCTCCTCTTCTCCAGGCTGAATAATCCAAGTGACCTCTGCTGCTCCTCATAAGTCATCCCATCCAGACCCTTCATCCTCCTCGAGGCTCTCCTTTGGACACTCTCCAATAGCTTCATGTCCTTTTTATATTGTGGTGCCCAAAATTGCAGGCAGTGCTCCAGGTGAGGCCGCACCAGAGCAGAGCAGAGCAGAGCGGGACAATCACCTCCTTGACCAGCTGGCAATGCTCTGCTTCATGTGCCCCAGGACACAGCTGGCCCTTCTGGTGCCAGGACACACTGCCAGCTCATCTCCAGTTTGCCAACAACCAGGACCCGCAGGTCCCTCTTCACCCACTGCTCTCTAGCCACTTGTTCCCATGTCTGCACTGACCACCAGGGTTGTCCCGTCCCAGGGGCAGAATCTGGCACTTGCCCTTGTTAAACTCCATGTGGTTGGTGACTGTCCATCTCTCCAACCTGTCCAGGTCTCCCTGCAGGGCCTGCCTGACCTCCAGGAAGTCGACAGCTCCTCTCAGCTTTGCATCATCAGCAAACTTGCTTAGAATTCCTTCAAGTCCTGCCTCCAAGTCGTTGAAGAGGACTGGGCCTAGGATGGAACCCTGCAGGACCCCACTAGTGACTGGTCACCAGCCTGATGTTACCCCAGTCATTGTCACTCTTTGTGCTCCACCTGTGAGCCAGTTGCTCACCCATCGTATGGTTGGCTTGTCCCAGCTCTGTGCTGGACATGTTGTCCCAGAGGTTATGGGGAGAGATGAGTAGATAGGTACCCAACATCTGTGGTTTTAAAACAGTTTTCCTTTCTGCTCCGAGTGTGGGCAACACTCAAAAGAAAACATTTCTGCTTGGGGTGAGGGCCTTGGGGGGCATAGAGGGGGGAAGAAATGGTGAGGGTTGCTGGTGTGTACAGGTTTTGTGGAGCAGCTGCCAGCATGGGAGCTGCTGGCAGGGCCTTGATTCTGAGCTGGTGGCACCAAGCAGGGTTGTGGAGCTCTGGGCTGGCCTTGAACTGGGACAGGAACTAGGCTGGACTTGAACTGGGACAGGACTGGGCTAGCAGTGCCACACCAGGGAACACCAGTGGGCAGCAGCTCCCTTCAGCAGGAGACCCAGAGAGTTTGCTAAAAAGTAGAGAGTCCCCCTCAAACATGCTGCTCTGCGCTCCAGATGAAGGCCACACTGGGACACAGCAGCACAAAGGGCTGGATCCAGGACCATGTTGTTGCCTTTTGTGAATCCCACCATGCTCCTGGGGCTGCAGGCCCGCTGGCACATAGGGCTGTGGGCTGTTCAGAGTACAATCTGTAAGAAATAAGACACTACTTACAAGCAGATCAGGTAGTGGAGAAAACACTTTTTTTTTTTTCATGGTTGGTTACAGTGAGTGAAGGACTACATCACTCTCAAACTAGGCTGGAAGAGACGTGCTTAAAAAAAGGCACACACTTTGTATGGGGAAATTTTCTTTGTTTTTAATTTACAGCAGAAAGAATATAAAGCATTCAGAAAACATTTTCCATATTTTAAGGGCAATTCAAAACATTTTGCATGGTTCCAGCAGCTGAGTTCTTCAACAGATCCATTGATTCAGTGATGCTTTACATGCACGGTTACAAAAATAAAACCTACAAAAGAGAAGACATCTATACTAGTTTTACATGCAAGTCTTGGGGACCCCCCAGTGGGCACCAGCTATTGTGTGGAACTGCCATAAGCGTGCAACCAGAGAGGGGGTTCATGTTATATTCTGTATTTCTTTCACACAGTACTACTGCTGTCGAATGTGTTTCACAAAGGAGCAATTCCATTATCAGAAGACAGAAGACCTGGCTCCTGGAACTTGGGAATTTGAATTTTCCCGGAAAGCTGCACTTACTTATCTTCCGTGAAAATATAAGTTCCACAACCAAGAGAAGGGTGAACAGAATCACTTCACTGCAAGGGGGTCGTTCTGACTCCCCACAGATACACTGAAGGGTTATGGCCCGACACAACAAAGCACTGGGAAGCTGTACCATGCCTCAAGCATGCAAGCAGTTCTGCTGCGCCCTGGAATTGCTTGCATGTTCAACAGCAAGTACAAGCTTAAATGTTTGGCTGAAGCAGGATCTAGATTAGTAGATACACCACCAGGCCCATGGATCTGGAAGAGTAATTTGAAATAGCTCTGTATATTACTGAATCATTTTCTGTAAAGACAGGGATTTAAAACATTTGCACTGAGGTCACTACTCTTGTTAGGAAAAGGTCGATTCTATATTGTCACGTATTGGTTAATGGGAGCAACATTTCCATTTCAAAATGTCAGATATTTTCCAGTATTAATACAGAGCATTTCCAATTCATTCCTAGGGAGATTCTTCGGCTTCTCCTGTTCTGTTTTTCCTTGAGAGAAAAATTTAATGGTTGAAGTCCCAATTCCATACAGTAAATGGAGGCTGTGAGGCTGCCCACGGGCACAGTGTGAGCACTAGGCCATTTGTTTTTCTTTTTTTCCCTTTTTTTTTTTTTTTTTTAATTGAATCAGGTCATAAAGCAGCAGTTCAGAAATGTACAAGAGAATTCTGATAATGAGCTATAGCACATCTACTGTAATTCAATGCTGGCAGTGAAAAGAAGTAATTAAAAACAGGTACAATTATAGAAAAGGCACCAAGAGCACTGACCCCAGTTTTTTTTTTGCCACAATCTTTGTTTTTACTCTTCTTTTAAAGACACCAGTTTAAAAGCTTCTTATGTGTGAATATTTTTAGGCTTCACAACAAGCCTTGCGTTTAAACATTGCAGTTGGTGGCCGGGATCAAGCAAGAACAACTATTCCAAAACTAGCAATCTCAAATTTACACCAGTCCATTCAGAGGTTTTAAACTGTCACGAACAAAACAAACACACAGGAGCAGTTTCTGATCTCAGACACACGTACACAACCCACGTTAACGACATGGACTTTAGGAGTTTCTGCCCTTACATTCCTGTGTAATAAAGATCAGAACCTCGTTCCCATTTTTGAGAATTTGTGACAGTTTTAAATTAGTAGTTCAATTTAAAAAAAATCTAATTTCTTTGGCTCCTCACTATGTGGAAATAGCAATATACCATGACACCCCTACAAGATCAGTTTGCATCTTTTTTTAAGTTTTATTTCATTTTTTAAATTTTTTGTGCAATTTTTATTACATTTTCTGACTTCCAGCAGGAGATATGAAAATGTGAAACATATTTTTCTACTTTCATACTATTTCTTTTTTTTTTTTTTTTCATTTTATGTTCATTCTAAGTGTTCTTTATTGGAGTGAGTGTATGGTGTTAAGCTAGATACATTTTTTTGTACTCTTATGATTATCTGCTTTGCAAAATTAACTTAATTTTCTTAAGCAATATTAGCATTCACATTACTTGGCACCATTGGCAAAAAAAAAAAAAACAACAACAAAAAAAAAAAAACGGGGAAAAAAAAAAAAAGGAAGGAATAAATTAAATCCAACCAAACCAAACTCCTGGTAGCCAAAATCAAATGTAAACATATCCTTTTTTTTTTTTTTTTTCTTTTTTTTTTCCTTTTTTTTTTAAAGTAATGTTGCTCTGCCTTTTTTTTTCCTAAGTCTAAATACAGTAGCTCTTTTTTGCCATTTAGTCATGCTTTAGCAAAAATGTTCTTCTAAAGAACATTTAAAATAAAGTTTCTTATAGTGAAATAAAGTTTTTGTTTCATTTTACAGACCATAGCCACTAATGCTTTGCTTTGTTCATTTCTTTTTCGAGTTCATGCACATATCTCTTTGTTTTAATATATACAATATGTACAAACAATACATCCACACTCTTCTCGTTCATTCAGACAAAACTATACAAATAATAATTTTATCTTGCCAAGTTATTGACCCTTTGTGAATAAAATATTTAGTAATTAATCAATATATTCCCTTTCAAATATTTTTTCTCATTTTCCATGTCTACCTTCTATATTTACAGAAACTGCCCAGATTTTGATGAAGTAGCCAAAATAAGAAATTTACTGGCCAGAATGCAGCACCACTCTGATCTTTAGGTGGTATAAAACGTCCAGGCAACATATGTATGTGACTCTGCAAAATGACAAGAGGTTTAACAAGTACTTAAAATAAAAAGCTACATGTTTTACAAATTATTTTAAGAACTTAATTAAAAAAATAGTACATGAAAGTAAGGCTAGAAAATAAAGTGCTGAATATGAGAGAAAGTACATGACAATTGATATGTTTGCAGGTTCTAGTAAAAATACCAAAAAAACTTTTTAAAACTTGCTCCAGCTGCTCTCTCCGTTCCTCGTGCATTACCCGTTTATCTCACACCAACCCCTCTTGTAAGTTCCCACGGGATGTATTAAAAACCTGCAGATTTAAAAAGTTGCATTAAGTGTGCTGTAGAGGTTTAAATAAAACACAACGGACAGAAGTGCGAAGGAAATGAGGATGCATGGACCCAATAAAGATGTACTGATCTAAGCCCCTTCACTGAGACTCTCAAAGCTTCAGTTTCTTGGAGATGACTGACAGGTGCAGGAACAGCATTCTTGTGTTGCTTGTGCATTCCCACCTTTTCTTAACAATATTTTTGGTATAATATTTGTACAGTTCCACATGTTGTTTAGTACAGCCCTATATGAAAAGGATAATTAATCGCTCCTTCCTTCTTGGAGAATGAAGCAACTCACAATTTCCTCCTGGTGTCTTTTGTTTTCCCCACGATCCAACAGAAGATTGAGTTCCAAGATGTCTTGCCGAACAAATTAAAAGTTGTCCATGAAAGTGCAAATGCAATGACCAAAACATTACTGTTAAAATACTGCAGCTGGTATTTCCAGAACTGCAGTGGGTATTTTTGTTGTTGTTGTTGCATGTCTCTGCTAAAAACAGAAAATGGAAACAGTCTGAAAAGCAATGTCACATTGCTATGGGATGCTGCTGCGTATCTTCAAGTTCCTTGGCCTTTTTCAATTCTTTCACTCTGAAAAAACAAAGAGGAGCTATATAACACTTCTATTGCAAATCTCTTTCAAGACAGCAAATTGAAAATGACTCCTTGCTCTAACCTCCCGTGCAAAAGAGCCAGCTTGCAGAGCAACGACAGGAGGGTAACATGTTCCTGACACCTTAAACAGTTGGAAGCGCAAGAACGAGCCACTGGAAATCTGAGACAAACATTTGCAAAGACAGATTTATGTCCAGCTACTGTTTTTTCCTGATATTTGCCACTGTAGCTGGACTTCCTTCTGGTACTGTCCTATTTAATTGCTCGGGTACTTTTTTTTGACTGCTGCTCATTAACTGATTCTGCAGCTGCCTGCTACTCCAGCTGTTATGGCAACCTTGACCTCTTCTCTTTGTTCATCGCTGAAGCAGCAATGCTTGCCTGTGGTGCCCACACAGCACAGGAAAACAGGGCAGCTTGGTGCTGATAGAGAATCTCACCTAAGAAAGTGTTTGTATGCAAGTAGGAAGAACTTGTTTGGGTGTGAAGAAAGATAATTTACTTCACACTTACTCCAGCTGCTAGCAGCTATGTTCCCTAGCACGTTGCTGGTAGTAAGACTTGTGGGTTTTTTCCCAGTCAGCAGTGGAGGACACTGTGTGCCAAGAAAGATGAACCTTCAAGGTGGAAAGAGTCACTCTCACTGGATGTGGCCTGATGTTTCAGTTCTCAACTCTTTGAAGTGCATGCAGTACATTACCTCCTCTAGCACTTGTTAGTGCAAGAACTAAATAATCACTGAAAGCTGAAATAAGTGAAAATTAAAAGATGAAGATAAAGGAGTAATTTCAATCCCATCAAGTAAAGCAGAATTCTGCATTGGTGCTGGAGTAGCAGCCATCCTCTGCTCAGGCTGACAAACCAGCTGCATGTCAGTGCTCCCTGCAAAAAAGCCAAAACACATCCACAGGGACTCCCTGTGCTGCCCCCAAACTTGAAGACAGCTGAGCCTGCAGCAGCTGGGTTCTGCCTTCTTTTGCAGAGAGCTCCTTTCTGCAACACCATCCCTTTGCCGCCTGCCTCCACATGTCCTTCCTCCACTGAGGACCATCCCAAAAGCCCAAATTAAGGTGATTTAGCAGAGCATGTACATGCCCAACTGATGTTGCAAAAACTTGAAAGAATAAATAATGAAGGTATGGTTCAAAGAACTGCGTTAGAACTGCAAGCTGGTGTAACAGAATCCAGCTAAGAATGAATTAATTTAACAAAGCCTAAGTAAATACAGATAGTAGAAGATGCTGGGAAAGTTAATCAGCAACAATGCCAGTTTGTAGCTTTTGTACAAAGACACAGACTCACATATCCTCTTTTGGCTCTTGCCTCAGCCTACCAATATAAGGATATAGCAAAGGCTATAAACTGACCTCTATAAATACACCTCCATTTCACTTTTGTTTTTTCTGCATGTACTATTACTGTAATTCACAGTCAAAAGGGAGCTGGCTGCTTTTAACTCACTGTTTTAGCTGACTCAAAGCTTTAGCACTTGGTGTTCTTTGTGAAACCGGGGGAAACAAGAGGCAACAAATCAATCACACTAACGAATATGCAGGTCGGATCTTTGCTTATTACCTTAATTCCACTGAACTGTTTGAGAATGTCACGTATGGAAAGACAGAGGACTCTGCTAGTCCAAATGCACAAGCTGTTTTGGAGCCTGACAACATACATCCAGGGGGCCATGGCACTCCTCCAAACCCCGTGTCCGGCAAGGGGCACCTGGATACAGCTCTCGCCTGAGAAGTGCTCTGATCCCTGGGCTGAGGAAGGGGCAAGGCAGCAAGCAGCACCACTGGTTCCAAAGTTCCACCTGGGTAGTGCTGTGCTGAGCCTCAATGCCTGCTACACCTTTATAGAGAAATTTTATATGGAGAAATGGTGGCTCTAGGGAAGCTGGTGTCTAAAGGACCCTGTTGGCATTGGGGGGTTTCTGCATTGCACAGCAGCTGCAGCAGCAAGCCTCTAGTCCAGGTCACTTCGTCATCATAGGAAACAGGCGGAAATTCTTCAGTGTAAGGGTAGTGAGACACTGGAACAGGCTGCCTAGAAATGTTGTGGGGGCTCCATCCCCAGAGGTGTTAAAGGACAGGTTGAATGGGGCTCTAAGCAGCCTGTTCTAGTGGGAGGTGTCCCTGCCCATGCAGGGGAGTTGGAACTCGATGATGTTTAAGGTCCATTCCAACTCCAAACATTCTGTGATTCTGTGAAACACAAGAGGACTGGTACAGTAAACTGAGAATGCTCATGGATTACAGCTGACCACCTTCAGCCTATCTAGTTTTCCCTCTTTTTTTGCAGCAGAAAAACAGCCTCTCCCGTGAAACTCCTACTCATATCTCTATTACTGCACTGCTTAAGAGCAGAAGGTGAACCAAGATCACTCCTTGCTAGAAAACTCTGCTTTGCCTCTGTGCACTAGGTAATTTTTAAGGCTTAGATTGTGTTCAAGAAACCATCTATTAATGCATGATTTGCAGTGCAACTTCCAAGTGTTTTGTGTTGCACTTCGGTACTGTAATGTAAAATTAATCTGTTATTGTAGATCTCTTACTGAGAACATGCATATTAGATAAGCTGGTGGCTCTTTTGCTGAAACATGCTATACCTTAGTTTAGCACTTCAACATGCAAAGACTACACTACTGAAGCACTTTTGCTGGAAGAATGCAAGACATGCTTTGCTTCACACTTCAACCTACAGCATGCAGTATCTGTACTGGTGCAGACATATCGAATCTGTTTAACTGCAGCACACATGCCAATGGAAGTTAAATACTACAGCACTCAACATTTGCACTAGTACAGATCTTATTAAGAAATATGCAACACTTTTCATTGGTCAAGTTTACTTTACACTGGCTTACAGATTTTCAGGCTTACAAAAATGTTGCAAGTGCAATGATAATTACTACTTAAATCCACAAGAACATACTAGTACAGAACTTCTCTACAGCAAAGTTACAGATTTGGAAATTTGTCATGGGTGCTTTACTGAAAGTTGCTGTTAAGTACATAAAACTGACTTAAACTCTGCGTTCCACAGCATTTACAAACTTAAGAATCAACTTAAGATGATGACCATCCAAATTTAGTAAACTACCACATTTTTAGAATTAACCTTTGCGTTCAGTACACATAACTCTGCATGTGCTGCACTAAAAATGGGAGAGCAGGTAGGTGCTACAAGTTCTCTACTCGTATGTACACTGCCCGGGAGGTATGAAGACCTGCAGCCTGTGGCTCAGAAGAGCTGGCACTGAGAGGCCCAGGAAGTCTCCCCTCTCCTGGCCACAGGCTCGAGGCTGCTCTGCTCAGCTGCAGATCTGCAGCGTAGCACAGCCAGAGTGGAACTGAAGGACCTCCAACTGCTACCAGGAACTGAGCAAATCCAAGGACAGACCAACACTTGGGAAGCACTGAAGTGTTGTTGGGAATGCCCTGCTTCTCCCCCAAACCAGGGCTAACCATCAAGTCCCAGAATCAGTGTACACATCAAGCAAGTTAACCCACCTTTTTATAATTTTAAATAACTGTTCTTTCAACAAGCCTCTGTATTGCTTTATCAAGAGAACCTAAAACTAACTGCTTTCAACTAACTAATTATTTATTGGATAGTCTGTACTGCAGCCTTTCCTGTGTCTTAGAAGTCCTTTTAGTCTGCATTTAACCCTTCTTTTATTTTTAACTAAGTTTCTTACTTGGTGGTACTTTGACTTGATTTTGTTACAACAATATAAAATGTCAACATAAGTGTGCAGCTAGTGTTTCCTCTCATTAATGCTGGGTGGAACAATCCCTCTAAATTTTCATATGCTGTTTGACCAGGGAAGAATTTTGAACAAATTAGGATCCTTGAAAGTAGAAATCTGCTGCGTGATGCTAGGAGAGGTTTTAAGTGAACAATATAGCATTGCCTTAATGCTAGAAGGCAATCTTCTTTGGTTCATACTTTTCCACTCAAACTCCGGCAGGGGAAGAGGGCCCAAGGGTAGCACTTGGCAGTTACAAGTATTAATAAACTGCTCTAAGAAGAAGAACACTACTGGAATTTACAGAATGGTGCATCAGAAGGGATGTTGCTAGAGAAGATGTTTCAATCCAGTTTGGTAGACTTACAGTGAGACTTTTTTTCTTTTTTAAATAACTGAAAAAATGAGAGCGCTAAGAGCAAGTCACACCAGCAGGCCACATGCTGATGGATGGTGTGCAATCCTCCCCAGAGGTCTACAGGCACTGGCATCCTGGTTTAGACTACTTCTGGAAGTGTCTCTAGCTGCAAGGGGGCTAGAGGTGAGGACAGGTAAAGTGGTGCATGGGCTGGAAGCCAGAGTGCACCAGGAAGGGTAACAAGCTCTGGCTGTTGCAAGACTCCAAACAAGAAGTACCATCCTACTTCAGCCACTACTGAAACCATGCACAGACTTGCAAGGACCATACATTTGGTTTTGCACTGATGAACCCTTCAACAAAAACCTCCTCAAATAACATTTTCTCTAGACACAAGGCACCTCCAAGGTACAGAGTCATTCCCCTAGCAATTGCTGAAGAGCAGGTGGAAGGAAAAAGCACGTGCAGTAGAGATGACCACTGATAAGGCGTCTGATTTCCCAGCTGTGGTGCTGATGCACAGAAAGGGAAAAGAAGATGATTTCAACTGCGAGCTTTGAACTCTGACACTCGGGAGTTACGTCCCAGTTCCCAGACTGCTCCAGCCAGACAAAGCTTCTGCTCTTTGAACTCTTAATTGGACACCGCACAGGAGGTTGCATCATCACGTGCTGAAGCAATGTGGAAAGCAACAGCCCCAGAAGCAGCAGCAGCTCCTGTCCCCATGTGCCCTCCCCAGTTGTGTATGGGATTGTCAGCAAATGAATCACACCTACTTAGAAAAAGTTACAGCAAACGATGGCTTCATGGGTAAAGCATAACACAAAGCTGCTTCATCAGATTTACTCCATAATGCCCAGCCAGGGAAATGTTTAATGAATCTGAATGCTGAAGATCAGTATAAAGGATGGTGCAGGAGCCAGAGAAGGCTGCCTGGCAAGTTACCTGTTGCTCTGAGAGCTGAAATGGCCTGTGGGACTTTTAAGAAAAGGGAACTCTTGCCTTTTTCCAGATATCTCATTTGGGCAGCAAAACAAAAAAGACAGAAAGGCCCAATAAGAAAGACACCCCAGAGCACACGGTCTGCGATTTAACACACTCATTTGAGCTCCAAATACCTTCAGCCCCTGCAAGAGGTAAATGAAAAAAAAAAAAAATTACTTTGAAAAACTTTTGTTGCAGGTATGGTGATGCACATCCCAATATGACATTCTCTCATTGTCCTGAACTTGAACAAATGGGTCTTTCAATCCTTAAAATTTTCCCCCCTTCTCAATCTTACTATGAGACATAAGAAACCAGGTACTTAAATGTAATGGCTGCTGCATAGCACATATTAAAAACAGAAAAAATTGAAGTCCTAGGTGCACAGGAGTGGGAAAGGGTTTGCTACTGAAATGTCAAGAGAGGGAAGGGTATGCAAAGAACAACACAATATAGTAGATGTTGATTATTCAGGTATGAAATAAAGTTGTACTTACCAGAGGAACTGACTTCAGGTATTACATGCATGCTCCCCAAAACAGAGAGCAGCTTTTAGTCAAGCCATAAGAAAGGGGGTAGGGGCAAGGGGATCTATTTCAAAATGAAAGATGCTGTGAACGAATACATTATTACTCATAATCACAGATAACAAGTGGCACGTGCTCTGCCCCAGAGAGGCAGAAGTTTCACCACAGGCAGAGACCAATCAGCCTGCCAGTGGTGTGAGAAGACTTAGTCCTTGAGATCTGCTTCAGACAGCCTGCCAGCCCAGCAGGGCTGGAGGGCTCACAATCCCAGCAGCCATGGGGTTTTGTTCATGTCCTACACTTGGACCTTGAGCAAAGCTCTCCTTCACAGAAGGCTGGAGCGGATGATTTAACTGATGAGCAGGGAAACATCTGAGAAGTAGGCACCATGCTTAGCTGGAATCTATCCCCTGGAATGGGTTTCCCCAACATGAAAATTATTACTTAAAGGCAACAATAACTGGATTCTTTTTTTTTTCCTAGAAAATATTTTAAGTTCTACCACAGAAAGACAGCAAGTTTTGTCTCTCATAAGCTGGTCCATAAAATCTCCACCTCTCCTTCTTTACCAATCCTGGTGTCATGTAACCCAAACAAATCCATATAAATTAGCAAAATCAATTTGAAAAGAGGTTTTCAAACTGAAACATGGAGGCAAATGCTACAGTCATTTATCTGCACAGGCAGACTGCTCAAGCACAGTGTCAGTGCACAGAATCCATCAAATCTGTGTCTCTGGGTGCATGTTTGCGTGCATTCCTGCAGCATATATGGATGTGTCAGCTTGTGCACATCTGAAGAGCCTGAAATACTGTCCTGATGTGCATGCACGCCAGCAGTGTATGCACCTAGGTTGCTATCAAAATGCAAAGCAGCAAAGAATCATTTGCTGTAATAGACTTATTTTGGCAGAACAGCAGCTAATACATTTTGTGATAGTTCACAGCTTCTTTCTTCCAGATAAGCAGAGAACTCCCTGACTTCCTGATCAATCCCACATCACTTGCCATTCAAGGCATAACCTGCAAATGCTCCCAAACTTCAAGAATCTGCTTCTGGCTAATGTCTCATACACTGTTTCACACAAAGCTTGAAAGCACAACAACTATTTCACCTCCAATCCTGACAATCAGCCTGTCAACTGCACCTAGAGCAGAATCCCCACCAGCACCTGCAGAGTGTGGCCTCAGGGGTGGCTTCCCCAGCTCTGCTCCAGTCCATGGTGCTGTGCACTGACTGGGGGCCTGGACGCTGCACTTGCTTCTCATTACAGTCCCCTCTACGAGTGCACTGACCATGCCACACAGACTAGTTCTAGTTCATCTTGAGACTGCAGCAGGCATCTGCTCTCTAAGCATGGAATCCTAGCCCTGAATGGAGAGGCACTGTAGCACAATTGCTTTATTCTTCTATGTTCAAGTCATACGTTGCACATTCCTTTCCACTTTGAATCCAACTAGCCCACTTTGGTGTGCACACTTTAAGTTTATTTTTCCTATTTACAAAAGAAAGGTCTTAAAACATAACCCCTCCTGCCTGACATGCAGTGCTACTCGAGGAGAGGGCAGCACAGCTCGCAGCCTGCAGAGCCAGGGCTGTCCTGTGAGCAGCTGCAGGTCTGGACATTGCCTGCTGGGGAGGGAAGGTGAGCTCCACAGCCAACCTCAGCCAGCTCTGCTCTGCAGCCCGCTGCTCAAGTGGCTGCTAAACAAAATGTCATCATTTGTCTGCAGCACCCATTACTGTCCCATGGATATGGTAACTGATCCCAAGATTACGGATGGATAAACTTGCTAGTATTTTTTCATATAGAAGTAGACACTTACTTATGTCCTTACAACAGAGGAAGGTCGACTCATCTAATCAGAATTATCTTTTTTTCAAATTACTTGCAGTGAATTATATTTTTCAGAAACAAATTATATTTTTTCTTCAAGAGGCTTTTGAAACCAGACACCCAACTGTAGATCAAAAACTACCAGCCTGAGTTATACACAAAGAATCAAATTAGTAAAAACATGTCACCCAGACTAACACTGGGAGAATAAAAGCTATTTTTATACAGTTCTTGAAATAAGCTTCTTCGGTTGTAAAGCACATTACCATGTGTGCCACGGTCTGGAGCTATAGTTTTCCAGATAAAGAGCTTCCCAGTCCTGGTCTCTGCAATCAGGAGTAATGATTTTCGTCCTCCATCATGGCAAGATCCATGAAAGCAGCACTTGAACAGTTAAAGCACATCTGGGCCTTTGTCCTAATTTCACCTAGTTCTTCCTTCATTTGTCATTAGTAAAGAACCCAAAGAGTTACTTGTAAAAAACTGAGGATATGAAACAGAAAATGGTAGCACAAAAGTCACAGTTTGGCAAGAAATGTCATTAGCTGTTGCTTCTTTGTTAGGCTCAACAATTAAAAAAATAATTATGCCTCCAGCAGGCATAAGCATGATTCAGATTCTCAGTCCTAAGTTATAATAATTATTTCTGCAATTCAAAGACAGTAAAACTCCATTACCAACAGTTTTATTTTCTGAACACTACGTGGAATCAGGACTCCAGGTGATCCCTCTCTCTGCCTCTTCCTCCCCTTGTTGAAGGGAGCAGTAATAAGCACACAAACGGTGTTATTTCCAACTGCAGTTTTTGACAAAAACCCTGCTGTCCCAGCCTCTCAAATGCAAGATGGTACTGAGCCATCCTGCTGCCCACTCGAGCAAGTGGCTGAAAGCCACAACAGCCCCTGCTTGCACAGGGACTGTGCCCTGCCACTGCAACGTATTCCCACCTCACTGTTGGGCAGCAAACCAGCCTGCAGCTGCAGCTGAGCACAAAGGTGAGTGGACTTTCTTCACGCCGAGAATGAGACTCCTGACAGAAGCTCACATGGCACTTCCTACAACACAACTATCGCATCTGCATTTCATTTCAGGTTTTCTGTTTTCCTTCCCACTACATAGATTAAACAGCTGAGAGAAGCATTTGTCAAAAAGCTGGGCCTAGTAAGCTAACAAGGCACGTAACTTACCGAAGACCAACTTCTAGAAGATGACCATTCGTGTTTAACCACCTTAGGGAGTAAAAAACAATGCGAAGAGCTCTTCTGCTTCTCTCTGGCTGAGGCAGAAACAAATACTCATCTAAAGTAGGCTGCATCTGTGCTGCCAGCTTCCTATGATCTAGCCTGAACACTGCCACGGTCCCATGACAAAGGACATTGTTACTTATGGTGTGTGAGAGCAGACCTCATTGAGTTGCAGAATCTACTAACAGACATTTTGGATACTGAAAAAATACCCCACCGACAATGCCGCCTAAGCATGCCCATGATGAAGATACATGTCCTTTTTCACACAGTCATGCATTGGTAACATCTACTGCAGAGCTCTGTCCTCTTACAAAAGCAGCAGTGTTAGTCATTGCAGTCGGGTTAGTTTATAAAGGATTCTGTTTTATATAATTAATGGAGGTGAAACTTACTGGTGCATCTCGGCTGCAGCCCCATGCAAGCAAGCAGAAAGCAAAAAAATTTAAAATGGAAGAGAGGAACTGGCTAGCAGGCAGCTACACTCACCCTTTTGTACAGCCTATGGTCCACCAGTGGGCTTCAGATTGCAAAACAATACCAAACAGCTATTAGCACACACATGGCAATCACCATACCTTACCTAGAGCTTCAGGGAGGAGGAGACAACACTTCTGCTTGCCTGGAGAGAAAGAACCCTTCCCACTCTGGCCTACTGGACTCCTCCTCTTTACCAGGGAAGAGCAGTCCCGTGTGTAGGTGTTTTAGGGCAGGAAGTAATAAGCAAGTAAAATAAACCCTCTACTGTCATCCTGGTGGCATTTCTAGCTGCACCCTGCCTTCCCTCACATCAATTGTCTTTTCTCTCTCATTCCAAATGCTACTCCACAAACACCACTGCAGATCATAACCACGGCCTAGCAATGGTGTAGATACTTCTCAGAAGAGTAAAATCATCCCAAGAATTGGACAAAGAATAGGAAATAGGTTACCTTACCAGTGAAAGCTGACTGCATATATGGAAACAGCTCAGCAAACCCAAACCCACTTCAGAGCTCTCCAACTTCCTTGCAGCTCTAGGTGTGTCATATCTGGAGATCACTAAGTAGGTGGAGTCTTCCCAAAAAACATTAAATATGCCAAGCCTTGGCTCTGCCTCACACAGGACAGTGTGACAAGAGACAGCCAACTCACAGAAGGTGTAGTGGCAAGTTTTAGAATGAAAGTCAAGTGCAACGGACACCACAGAAAGAGGGGAGAAGCTCTCCTGGGAGGCCAGGAAGTTTCTGTTTCTCATTCTCAACAAACAATACTTCAGTGATAACTCATGCTGATACCATGTTATGACTGATGCATGTTTTTCACCAGATTTTTGAGAATATGACAATCAATGGATAAATACATATTACTTTTTTTCAAAGTCAAAAGGAAAGAATACATGTCTGACTGTCAGAATGACTGCTGATGAATGACCACTTCTGTCTCCATGACACCTGATAGTATTCAGCTACTAGAGCTCAAATATCTTCTCTAAGATCATAGTTGACCAAAACTTACATTTCTTCTCAGATTTTCATCAACGTCTACATATCCATTACTGAGAGAGCTCCAACTGCGAAACCTCTCTCATTAACTCTCTCAAAACATCTGAAACACTGTCTGATCAGGAAACAATCCTAAGTTCAAGAGATCAGAAAACACAAGATCAACATGGCTGTGCACCTTGGATCCTCAAGCTGACAGGAATCATGTTTGCACTACTGAGCCCCTGTGCCAAAAAGCTAATAAGCAAAATAAGACAAGGAAGACCACTGAAGCTGTTCTAAATGCTAGCAGAGAAAGAGTTATCATACTTTGCTTGAAGTAGACTTTGATCAATTTAAAAATAGGAAAAAAAACAACCCCCATGGTTGCCAGGGGAAAGCTTGATTAAATCTTGGCTAAAGACTACAGAATTAGCTCTTAATAACAATAATTTATTGGCCCAGCAACAGAATCTGCTTGTGCACACAAGCCTAAACAGTTTCATTTTTTTAAGGTTGAATTTCTGAACCTAAGGAATTTCCTGCCTTTTCACTTAGCTCACAATCATTACAAGACCGCAAGTGGCTTTTACAGCCTCCTCCCCCACCTCTATCAGCTGACAGAAATCTGCTACAAGATCCTGTTTCTTTGATGTTCCTGTGCATGCTCTTTTTTCTCTCTCTCAGATTTTCCAAAAATATCTGTCATTTCCATTCCTTGTACTGACAAGGTACTGTGGTTTAACAAGTGGCTCCCCACTGCCATTTTTATGCTACAGAGCATTAATTAACATTTGATGTTAGTTGCTATGGCTTGACCCTAAATGTTCAGGAGCTTGGATGGCTGAAATACTTCTTTATGGAGCCTGCTGTGATGGGATTTGAACAAGCAGGGCTCCTGAATCAGTGTGTGGGGCTGTTAGCCCAAGTACTGGTCACAGCCTCAGCTGTACCCTGCATAAGCATCACACAGGATGCACAGCAGACTGAAATGAGATAAATAGGAGCTATATATTGAGGTGGTTTTAAACTTAACCTAACCACCTAAGTTTAATTACTCTATCCTTAGAAAGAGGTAAGCAAAAAGTCAAGCAGTGAGGAATAAATAAAATTGTTAAGACAAAGAAAAATCAGAGAGATTGAAGAGCAGATGAGAAGGAAGCAGATCCCTCCCCTTCCACCTGCTACCCCCATGTACATGCACCATGGGCCGGGCAGCTCAGGCAGGGGCTGCAGAGCCAAGCGTGGAGGGAACGGCTGCGGGAGGTCACGTCAGGACACGCTGCACTGGGGGAAGCACATGGACCTCCCAGTGTGGGGGCCAGGGAGCAACGGGTCAGTCTGAGTCAGGTGAGATGCTGAAGCAAGGGAAGCTCTATTTTAGTAAGTAGATCTGTACAATTTCAAGTATTATTCTTTTCCTTTGCAGCAGTTTATGTAAGTGAAAGACTTAAATCTGTTTGTCTTCCAAATCCTGTGTGATAATAAAGAGCCTGCTTTGTCTGCTGCTCTTCACTGAGCACAACCAAGCACACGGAGCAGATCTACCCAGCAGGCTCCTGCCCCGGAGATACTGCTGCTGTGAGATCCCAGGATCACAGATGTAGCAGATAGTGCACAGAGCACAAAGTGTTCTGGAAAACTTCTCTCCTCCCATCTGCTTGCTGGAGCTGTTTTGGCAAGGAGGAGGTGTGTGTGGAAAGAGGCCCCAACTTGTCACATTTCTGTAGGCTGGTAAAGTCATGTATTTTCCAAGCAGATTCTAAATGCTGGTTTTGTCATTTTGGTAAGTTTAGCTTTTATTTTTAGTATTTGCCAATGCCAGAATGCTTCTGGATAAATTTTGTGTCAATTATTACTATTAGTTACACAAACACAATTTTAAACCCTTATGGTTGCTTGGAGGATGTACCTGACCACAGATACGTGATCATTCTTATTTCAGAAGGAAAAGGCAGTTTTGGAACAGAGTTAACATCTTCAGTGGAAATAAGTTACTTTTTTCTTTGTTGCAACCTAGCCAAGAACCATTCAAATTCCCAAGTAATCACAACTAGTAACAAAGTGCCTATGGACACAGACAGGACTGCACTGTGGCAGAAATTAAAGCACTGCACAGTGTGACACAAGCCAGAGAACCTACTGACACCGGATCCCCTGCTGCTTTTTCTTTGCTGTCTATAATCACCCAAGACCTAAACCCATCTCCCAGAGATGCAAGGCAGCAGGGACCACACTGCAATAGAGAGAGGAGACTGGCTACAGCCAAAGGGAAGGGACTTGCCTGCAGACTTCAGTGATGGAAACAAGTAGGGTTTCACTTTACAAAGGAGACAGGAGACGCTGAGAACAAGGAAGGCCATGAGCTGAAGGCAAGAAAAAGTGCTGGATTCATGGGCAATTTAAATTCTGGATAGGTTATGTTACTTGACAGCTGGAGACTTAACTGAGTATGGTTGAAGCATGTGGCCCATCCTGGACATCAGTGGGAAACCCAGTGATACAGCTAATGGTGAGGGATCCTCTGGGCTTGTGTGTAAGGGTCGGCTGCAAGAGCCTCTGGCAGGTTGATTCCAGAGCCTTCATAGATGGAAATGGGCACTTTTCTTCCCCAGGGACTGCCTAGATCTCAAGCAGATTTGAGAGGATACAGAAGTTCTGAGCCTGTGCCTACTTCAGCAGGACATAGTGACCAACAAACACAAGAAAACAAACTTTTTGGTGTCTTCCCCATGCCCTGTTGAGAGCAAGAAGCCACTTGTGCTTCTTCATGAACAACTGTGGCTGTTTAAAAGTGAATTTGGGATTGGTCTGGACACTATAAAGCCCTCTTTCTTGTCCACACGTTACTTCCCACTTAATCTGCAGACAAGATATCCTTCCACAACACAAGCCACACTGACCTCCTGCAAACTGCAGCTCTGAAATCCTACAAAATGGACTGAGTACATTTGTACAATCAAGTTTTTCAGATGTCTCCCTGCCTCTCAGAACTCTCCTCATTCAAAAATCACTGGGCTGAACTAGAGATGCTTCAGAAGGCATCAGGTCTGATCATTTTCTGAGTGGATGAAATGCACGTGCAGTGAGAATGGAGGGAGCAGAGTCAGAAACATCTGAATTCACTTTTATCTCAGCAAAGTTCCAGTTTGCAACCTGACCATATATGTGATCCTTTCCTTGGAAAATCAAAATAAATGCCCTGCATGTAGCAGAGCCCTGGTATGGCAGTGCCAGTTGACTCAGGTGAGCGCTTCAGCAATCCTGTGCAGGTTCCCACATCTGCAGGAGATGATTCAGCTTTGTGTCTGTATTGCCAGCTTTCTGAGGTGTGTGTGGAGTGGCTGATGGGAACTAACTTGTCTGCTGCTCTGTTGGCACATTCCCTCTATCCACATTAAAAAGAACCAGTATTTGATCAAAGTATACCAAATAATCCTATGACCAAACTGAAGGCATTTCCAGTGTACACCAGATGCTGTCATATTTTGCACTTTCCCACATATCATAAATGCTTATGCAGCATTTACAAGCTGTAGCTCTGATTCAATAAGCTTTTTAAGTCATGTGCCTTAGTTTGCTCTAAGTTTCCTTATTCTGCATGTGCCTAACACAACCTGGACTGCTTTACTACATCAGCAATGGAACTGGAACATGATTACCTTTGAGCAACAGTTCTAAGCTAGAAGTTTCATTTTTGTCAGTATATTTTGGAAGCAGCAGGGCTTTGTTATTTGATTAAAATATATGTAGTGAGCTGGTTCTATTATCCTTTACATTGCACACATTGCAGACACACTAGAATATCGCTGGTTGCTCTAGTGAGGGGCAGGGATCAGAAAGCAGTGTCATACCTGTGGCGGCAGCGTCGTAAAAAACGCATAATCTTGCGAGCAGCTTGATCCTGCTTCTTGGTAAGCAGACTGCTTCTAAACACAAAAAAACACAACACTGAAATGTAAGCAAAACCAGGAAAAACAATACTAAAAGCAAGAACAGTCATCTTATCAACCACTGCCCTTTTCCCACCGACCTTTTAAAATTACAGCACAGCCCCGATGAGTGTAAAAACAATACATAAAGATTCTGGTAGCATCCAACACCTCGAAAACTCACCTGAGTTTCTGCTGTACAATGGTGGCTGCCCGGCGGTTTTGCCTCCTCTTCCCACACTCTTTGTAGCTGCGATAGTACTGCTGGATCAGCATCGCAGCTCGTCGGCTCTGCTGGAATTTCTTCTGCTCATAATAACTTCGGAATTTGCTCTGGATAAGAATGGCAGCTTGCGTCATCTTTTTATAAAGTGCATACTACAAGAGAAACAAAAAAGAAGCTGAGACATTCCAACAAAACCAGCAGGTTCCCACAGTGAAAGACTCACGTGCCACTAAGACACAATGAGAAATAGATGAGTGTCTACGGCTGACTGGGAACTGTGTGAGAAAAGGGTGGCAGCCAAATGGAGCCACTTGAGGTCACATATAGAACCTCCTCTGCATCAAGGAGACTACACTTAGAGTCACTGTTTGTTTCCATTGCACACAGGTACCTCATTACAAAGCACAGGATGCTCATTTCTATGCAATAATTGATTGTAAAGACTCATCACAACAGCAAAATATGCCCAACTAAGTGACTATAAGGATAAAGCAGCATGAATGACTTCCAAAATGCTAATAAATTAACTAAAATTAAAATACGCTCTTTTGTGTCTTCTTTTAAAAATATCTCTTAAAAAAATTACTTATAAAACCAAATTTGCTGTTCACAAGCATATTCCACTTTCCTAAGACAATTAACTTTTAAACAGATCATTTGTTGTTTCTGTGCTATGACACAATACTACAGAAGTTTTGATTACTCATATACCCACTTACATCCAAGCACTTAAAATAGAGTAACACACAATTGTAATTAAAAAAAAAACACCACACAAAAACCACAGCAGTTATTAAGCAAGTCTAACACTGAGCCTGTCTTAGACAAAACTAAATTTCATTAGAATTCTGTAACAAGCATCCACTGGACTTTCGAATTTGCATGAGCAGTCACACACATGCAAAATTCCTTCTAGCACTGAATTATTTCTAGCCCCAAATAAAGCAGGCACAAAGAAAATCTGTATTCTACATCCTTTTTAAAGCACACGAGTAAGTGGCTGTTTAACAGAAAGCATATGCATTCATGCATATATCTAAGAGTCCTTTTTAAGGTAGAGATGTAGAATAACGTATAGAAGTTGCACGCATACCTCAGAACTAACACTGCAACAGGAGTTTTCAGTGATCTTAATCTGAAAGTTTTAACACATTCAAAACTTACGCGTCTGTTTTTCCTGGATATTTTATCAACTATGACTTCTGCTCGCTTTCTCAGACAGATGAGACACAGAAATAGCAGCCACTGCCCTGTACAGAGTAATGTCCTAACACATACTAATGAAGTTTTCCTGTCTATTGGGAAGAAAACCCAAAAAGAAAACACACATCCCCATCTGCAACATCACCCCAAAGCAAAAAACCCTCCAATACCATCACAGACCACCATTTACCAAATTTCACTTTTTGGAATTGAAGCAGTCATTAGATGCAGTTATATTTTGCCATTATTAATTGTCTTTTTTTTTTTTTCCTTTTAAAATTTTGTTATGAAATGGATCATATTCTGGTTTTAAATTACCTATTTTAAGTAAGTCCACTCACAGGCTGGTCATGGCTTTCTTTCCCATTTCTAGCCCAGATGGGACTTCTGTGGCTGAGTTACAAACCCCTGAACAGAAGGTTCCAAACACAAGTTGGTGAGGTGAGCTCTGACTGCTGAGACCCGGCCGCACACCTGTGCTGAGCCCAGCAGTACAGTCATAACAGAGGAACAAGGCATGTGGAAGAAAAAACTCCAGTCACTGGACAGACTAGACCCCTGATATGTTTGCATTCAACTCCTAAGACCCATTAAGCTGACAAGCTGCTCCCTCTCCTCCTCTTTTCCTCTCCATCTGGAAGGAGACAAGCGGAGCAGTCACCTAACTCGCAGGTGGTCAGATCCAGCTGGTACTGCAGCCCCAGAAAGCTTGGCTCACTTGTGCTGACAGAACTTTGACTGGTACAAAACCATGGCACATTCCCCTGGGGACATGTCTTCTTCAGGAAGAGCATGCCTTGCCTCACAGGTAGCTCTGAGGGAAGCTCAGCTGATTCTAGTACTCGATGAGAGCAAGATGTTGCACAGCTGGGAAATCTTTACAGTAGGAAATTATTGGCAATCATGCCTCCAGTACGAGCGGCAACACACAGGAGATGGTGGTCTTGGGAATTTAGGGCACAGGTATTTCAGAGATGAATGTTCAAAAGCAAAACACAGAGGACACTGGCTGTATGGGTGGGATAAATGTTCCCTTGTGCCCCCTGCATGCCAAGGCAAAGATCACCAAGTGATGGCTAATCAGCAGCAACAAAGGAAAGCTTGTCCTCCAGAAAGTGGCTTCAAAACCTTTTCCACAACTCAGCCTGTCACTGCTTATACGAGTACCCGTAGAAGCAGGAGACCAGCTCTTGCTAGTGTACTACTGTGTCGACACACTGCAGCCCCTATCTCCCAAAAGGTTTGTCACTGATTTCTCAACCACAGGTATTTATTAGTGGATACTATTAAATCATTTCTCTAAATGCCAGGCTCTCCAGGTTTATATTGAATGTGAGTTAGTGACTCATGTGGAATTGTTTCCAAAATAGTGTTTGTATTCGTATTACCTTCAAGGCTATCCAAGTAAGCTTAGGGAGAAACAGAAAAATACATAGTTAATGTTAGTTCTGCAAATAAAGAAGGAAAAAAAACAAAACAAAACAGAAACAAAACCAAACTATCTTCTTTCAAAAAAAGTGATTCCAGGATCCAAGACAAAGAATGTTTTGAAAGGAATTAACCTTTCCTATCACAGGAAATATTACTCCAGAATGACAGCCACGTGACAGGTTGAATGTGAATCATGATGCTGTCACCTAACACTAGAAAGGCTTCCCAAATAAATGTTTTTGAAGGTTATAAAAGAGCACAGGAATCTTGCCTTTCACTTTATGTCACTGGCTGCCAGGCATCAGGCAGCTTGAGTGTACCAGGGTACAGTGAAAAGAGGAACATGGGTACTAGGGCCCAGAACAAACAAATCAAAACATAAAAAACACAAAAAAAACCCCCAAACAAACAAAAAACCCACACAAAAAAACCCCAAAAAAACCCAAAATCCAAGAACCAGAAAGGAGAAAGAAAAATTATCTTCTTTTTCTGGGGTTGAGAACTCAGCCTAAAAACATGTCTCCAACTAGAATCTGGAGAACACTCTCAGTCCTGGAACAACTTGTATCAAGCTAAAACATGTGACTTCCCAAAGTTTAGTATGTGCAAAATAAAACAATGTATTTTTCATCTTTGCCTTTACCAAAGGTAAAACCAACTTCAATTTCATAATGAAATTTGGCAAGCAACTAGTCAGAGAATAGTCTCACCAGTCTATAGCATTCATAAAGGCCAATATGGAACACATAATTGCTCTCTCTCTCATAGCAAAAATGCAGGTTATCATCACAAACAAGATTTTTCCAAGGGCTCCCTCAAAAACTAAGATTCAGGACATGAATTTTCTTCCCTTTTCAGTTTTGCCTGAGCAGGGTATTTCATTACTGCATGCTGAAAACCATACAAAAGGAACAGTGGGATATGGATAATTCCCATTACAAAAGGCTGGGTTCATGGCACTTACGCACTTAATAAGATTTCATTTCCTCCATTACCTGTTTGTATTTTCGGTAGCAACGCTGAATAACTGCAGCAGCCACCTCTTGCTGTTCCCGGAGAGGACGACCCTATGTGGGGAAGGAAAGGAACAATAAGTATACGGAGAGCCCCAAAAAACAGGACAGATGAGGTTAAGTGTCTCACAGCAGCTCACAGGATGCTGACTTCTAAGTTTCTCCCATCAGTGCTACCCACCCTGATTCAGGTCTAGGCTCTTCCTGGAGATATCTCTACTGTCAATTAATGTAAGGGACAAACCATCAAAACTGATCTTGACACCAAGCAGGCAACTAACCAGAACCTCTGGGGTGTATTTTGAGGATATGCTTTGTGAGTTCTGTTCCAGCACAGAATACATGCTATGGCATGCTCTCTCCAGTACAGTAGTTGCTGGGTAAACATCAACAAGTAAATGCTAGAAGCATTTAAAAGTTATGACAGAAACAGTATTTTTGTCCCAGGAGTGGGTATTACCCACAGTTTGTTTTGTAACAAATTATACTCTTTCAATTCTAACAGAAAGGCATTGGACATTTTGGCCACGTACCTTATACTTCCTGAACACTGTCTGGACGAGTTTGGCAGCTTCATAGAGTTCTCTCTGCTCATGATCAGACAGAGTTAACTGTGCAAACTCATTTTCTACCTTCTCGCTGGTGGATGCACTCAGAAATTCAGACCAGTCTGCTGCCGAGGGAAGGCTGGGTTTCTCAAAAGCTATTTCGCTGATAGGTGAGCCTGCAGGGCTCAAGCTGGTGTTTGAAGAAGGGGTCAAGGGTTCACTATACAGACTTCTGAAACACCAATCACAGTAGGAATTATTGGCTCACAAAGCACCTGAGTTGGCACAGACAAGGACTACATGTCTCAGTTCAAGGCAGAAGCCCCTACTCCCCTCCCCACCTCCAACCAACACCCACGTTCCTGAGCCTGCGCAGACTTGGCACTGGGAGAGAAGACACAAGTCAGACCTTGTGGCCACTTTCTCCTCCTGCTGCATGCACTCCCACCCTTCCGTGAATCTGTAGCTGTGCTAGCAATGACACGTTTGACCACGACAGCGTGGCTGGGCTTGGAACACCAGCACTGAGCCGCACTGGGAAAGAGCATCCGCAGGTTAAAGAACCAGCGCATGCTGCCCAGCATTGAGACCACTCCAAAACCCACCACAACTTCACACCTCTTACTGACCTTATCTGTGCAGCACTGGGCGGATGATCGACATCAGCGAGGTAACTGGCCAGCCAGCTCATCGTGGTGCTCATGGCAGCACCGTCCGTTCTCTCCACCAGCGGTGACTCCATTGGCACAAAATTCTCCCGCTTGATCCTGTCAGGCGTAGCTTCAATAATGTGCTCTGCAAGTGTCATCATGTTCACCTGGGAAGGAGAAGAGGAGAGCAAACTTTTGCTGCCTGGTAGCAGTAGCCTTGTGCTTGCAAGTTATAGCCCCATTTTCCCCAAACCTGAGGTAGCCAGAGTCTACTTCAGCTTTGTCTCAGCATTGGAGAGAAAGTCATTAACCAAAGCTCATTTGCTTGTGTCTCTTCAGACAAAGAACTGCAAGGTTTCATATTCCGCAGACCTCTTTCTCTCTGAGTGTATGGGGAGCCCAAATGATCTACTGAAAGGTGTCATTGGACCTTTGCTGTACACAGTGACAGCTGTCACTGCTATCTTGTTTCCAAAGGAACAGCGATCTTGCCCATCTTTGACGGAGATGTGCAGTAGAGCATGACAGGACAATAAAGGCACATCAAGAGAAGTTAAAAACCCTTGGGACCACAGCTTTGTCAGGAATCCTTCTGAACCATATCTCCCCTGCCCACCAAGCTCCACAGGAATTTTTAATAGAAAGAACAGAAAACAGTTTTTGTTTTGCAAAGATCTGATTCACCCATCTTCTGCCAGCAAGATGAGAACATTGAGATGCCAAGGCAGTGCTCCTGCTACTATTTGAGCTCAGACGACCAACACAGTATCTGTCCCACCATGACTACTTCTCATTGGTCTTTCCTACTTCTGTCATGGTTTTATTTCCCCTATTCCATACCTGGTGGGGTTCTTCCTTCCTCAAACCCAGTCTCTCCCCTTTTTCACTCTTATCTCCTTGTCCTTTAAAGTGCAGCTGCTTGGCCTGCAACCACAGCACTGCCTTTTTCACATCACTTTGTCTTCATGGGGACTGTTTCCCAGTTCCCAAAGGACTATGAAGCCACCTTGGTGTCCTGTACTGACAGGACCAGGAGACTACATTTTCCTTTTTCCTTGCAAAAACTGCAAACACCCTTCTGCACTCAGTACACTGTTGAGGCCTACACCAGTGCATGACCCTATATGCTAAACATCAGCTTTTGTCTCTGGCTTGAGAGAATTCCCTTTGATACCCCAAAAAAGTATATGCGGACCATCTGACCGCCTCTTTTCACAAAGCACAATTCAGAGTCTCCAAAGGAAGTTTCTCATACTTAGGCTCCTCTGTGCAGCCACCATGTTCTCTGAGACTGCTGATCTTGGTGCTACAGGTATGATTACCTGCAAGTCATCCATGTGGTGTAAGCAGTCCTCATCCCCTGCATTGTCCCTATAGGACAAGAGCTCTGCATCCACCATCTCCCTGTCAGCCATCATCAGCATGTTCATCTGCTCCCGCTGGCGTAGTCGATGGGCCACAGTGTCCTTTCCCAGTGCAGCCCCCTTCGGGCTCCCCGGCACCTGCACTGCAGACACACCAATATAAATGTCTTTTGGGCTCCATTTTACGCCTGATTGGCTGCCAGAGCCCCGGTATCCAGTAACTTCTGGGATGTGCTGGGAGAGCTCCCGGCCATAGTCCCTTATCCCTTCACTGGGGCTGATTGTCTCAGTGGTGGATTGCTTGGAGCTAGAGTTCTGCTTCCTGATGCTCGGCTGTTCCAGGCTCAGTGCAGTGGAAAGCAGCTTCTCCTGCCGGGCTTGAAAATATTCAGGGCTCAGCTTATGTTTTTTGGGTGCAGGGTAATCTTTCTGAGTCTCGCTACTGTAGTAACTGGAAGGTTCTGATCTTGGTCGTCTCAGCTCTGGAAACAAAGAGATCATTGGTCAAAACAAAGGATGAAACTCATGATCAAACAGCAGCTTCTGCTGCAGAGCTGCAGGTGGAAGTTTGTGCTGTGCTCCAGGACACCTGACAATATGTGCAAAGGGAGTATTTATCACCCAGGGAGGATACCACCCAACCACTCTTAAGATACACACGTCTTTCTAAAGCAGAAATCCACTCCTCTTACTCATCCTTATGCAAATGCACAGAGCACTCAAGAGATGCATAGAGAGCCCACAAGAAAAGAATTAAGCATCAACAGCAGGGTTACAGGTAGCATCTGCCACCCAGGTGAGCTCCTTGTCCCCAGTTTTTCACATGTCAAACATCAGCAAAGCAGGGCATGCTTTCAGGGTTGTTTTACCTGTGTTTGTACTGGAAATCACAGTGACTCCCTTCTGAGGCTCCTGAGAGGCAATAAGCTCACTGTGCCACTGGGACACCCAGTTCTCTGTGTTGGAGTCTGTGCTTGAGGGGCACTGAATCCTGGGGTTTTGCCCAAGTTGAGTTTGCTCATCTCGCTGCAGCTGCTCCAAGCACTCTGCCAACTTCACGTGGCCCCGAGACCGGGCAATGGCCAGTGGCAGCCTCCCAAGGGAGTCAGGAATAGAGATAGCTCGGCGGTCCCACTTGTACAGCACAACGGCTGCATCCATGTGGCCCAGGGCACAGGCCCACATCTGAAAAGGAAAAGACAACTGACCCTTTGGGCAACCTGCCTTCTCCTTCCCTTCCTGCTGGTCCCCAACTCATAGAAAAACAACTCTGATAAGCAAGACCACAACATGCCTGAACCCCAGCAACAAGCCTTTGTAAGTGTCCTATCCCCACAAAAGGCCATTACAGAGGATTAGATACATGCTATTCTCTCCTATGACAGAGAAACCTTAATCTGCCAAATGAAGCTGACAGTTTGACATTTTCTTGTTTAGTAATAAAAGGTTTTTGGTTTTGGCTTTTTTTTTTTTTTTTTTTTTTGACACTGGCATCACTGCAGAGACAGAACAGTCTCATAGGCAAAGGAATCTGAGATCAGAAACACCCAGTGTCCTGGTTTGAACCAGGACACGCAGAGAGGAATAAAGGTTGGTAACAATAAAATCAACACTCTGCTATTGTAAACTGGCACTTATGGTTTCACCTGCTTTGTCTTTTTGCATCAGTTCTCAGTCATGATTTTGTGATTCCAATGACCAAGATATTGTAATGACTTTATAACCTCTGCAGTCAAAGAGAACAACTTGAAAGAAGGCATGTAAAGTCCTTTCCCCACCATGACAGCAGAGACTAGATTTTGGGTAAAACACAAGCCAGAACCACCTGTCTGTCCCCTTTCTTCATGTTACTTAATAACATGTTTTTTTCTGTCTGGTCTCTAACAAAATACCAGGATGCTGATACGGCTGTTTCCTACCATTTACACAGTAAGACAACTTTCCTCTTCAGAGCCTGAAATGCATTAGGAAATTAACACATCAGGAAGAACTCCAGAGGGTCCTCAGACTCTCAGAAGTTTCAGTCTCTGCTCTTACCAGCGGAGTGCAAGAGAAATGATCCACATTCAAAGGGTCAACTTCCAGCTCCAGATCAATGCTGTCTGCATGTTTGGTGCTGCAGAGGAAACAAGAGAACCAGTGATGTGCTGTAGCCATGTTAGGATCATTACCTAAATGCACAGCTTTACCTAGGGCACTGTACCACCAAGAAGTGGCCACACATATGCCTGTGACACACACTTTTACTACAGCTGATGCTCCCACCAGAGATTTAAAGAGCGTAACACATCCAGTGATTGGACTAGCTCTCTCAAGAGACAGGTCCCATCAGATCAAGGGACAGGAATGAGTTCAGGGACTTGGCTGTTTGTAAGGACAACCAGAAATCTGGACCAAGCAGAGATTACATGTGCTTCTGCCATGCCTGTGTTGGGTCTTACCGCCATTTGATGAGGGTCTGGATCAGTGTAGCATAGCCCTGGGCAGCAGCTAGGTGCAGCAGTGTCATTCCTCGGAAAGTCTTGGAATGGATCAAGTGTTTGGACTTTGCCCAGCAAGCACGACTCATCATCTTCTCGCACACCACCACCACACGGCTCTCAAAGCAGCTGCCCAGCGTCCCCGTCCCAGAAACGCACTGAAACACCACACACATTCTAGTTTATCCACTGAGGGGAGCTGCCACCTGCCCTGAGCAGGCAGTCTCCCACTTCTAGAAGTACTGAGACCGCGGCACATGTGAGCGAAAGCCAACTGCAGCTAAAGACACCCACAAACCAGACTTCCTGTTCAGGAAATGCTATAAACCTTTCCACCCCCCTCCCCCCACTCAAACTCTGATAAGAAAGCACAAAGCTGCTGTGTCTGGGGACACAGTGGGATTCATACCTGCACCTGCGTTCCTCCGTTCCCATTCCCATTGCTCCCACCTCCTACTCCTTGTTTGTGCTGCTGGGAGCCTGTCATTTCAGCCATTCTCCTCTCCATCTGCTCAAGTCGTTCCAGTATTGACATCCTGAACTGGTTATCTAGGTTGGAGAGAGCCAGAATAAGGATATTTCCATGGAAAGAAAGCTCAGGTTTTGGCAGCCTACTGCAGAGTTGCTCTGTTTAGCAACGCAAAGGGACACTTGCCCTGCACATCCTAGCCCCTTTGTCTGCAATTCCAGAAAACTTCCTTAAAGAAAAACAGGCAGAAAAATGAAAAATGCAGGCAGACTGACTGATTTTCTTGTGATTCTAGCTGTATCCATACAATAAAGGACTGGTGTAATGCAACTTCTTTCAAAACACAGGTAAACCCTAAGCAAATGCAACCATTCAGATAGCATTTCAGTAGGATTATATCTGCCAAAATACTCTCCGTTTTAAAGTCAATCCCCTACTCTACATGAGTCTTGAACTCAGCCTAGCTTGCCTCCTAAAACTATGTAATAATGGTACCTGGAGGAAAAAGACTGTTTCCTTCTGTGCTTAGAAAAAGGAGCCTTTAAAAAGGCATTTGCTCCTTCTCTGACAGGCTTCTTTTCTTGGAAAACAGCTTGAGCCAAGTGCCAGAAACAGAACTACCAGAAATCACAGAGCATGGGCACTGATAATCCAATGACATCATTCTGAAAAGCAGTACAACTCTTGAGCCTACCGGTCTCTGCAGAAGCCCAAAGCCTGTATTAGTATTTTATCCTCCTTGCATTCTAACCTACCACTGTGATACAGCCACTAATGCTTCAACAGTAGAGCAGGGAGATTCAGATAGGTTAACAGGGCACTGCTAAAGCCGATGCTCAAGCAATCTTTTTGTGTTTAGAGCCAGTCAGTGTAGATCGAGTGGCTGCAAACGCAGCGGGCTCCTTCTCACTTATGACCCATAAGGGAGAAAGCTTCAAGCAGCTCATGTGAAGTTGGGCAGGATAATTTTGTGGACAGGGAACATTTAATGAATCTTGCTGTCATTCTAACTGTATATAATAGGGGGTGGGGAAAATAAAACCCTCATCCTGTTTGGTTTCATGCAGTGTCTCTGTGGTGCAGAGCACTGATAACCCCAGAACAAAGCCCATGGACAGTAACAGGAATGCATGCATAAAAATGAAGAAGCTCTCATCACGTTTTAAAAGAGAAAGTATTGTCCAATTGACTTGATTACACACAGAGTCCTCCCTGGAAGGCTGCAGGAGTACCTGTATCCTGCTCTTTGCAAGGTACAACTCTCACTGGAGAGTACTGGAGAGATGCAGACTTCCCTACTGTACTGCCCTGGAGCCCATATTGCAGTTCATTGATAAGAGACACTCAGATCCACTGGCTAGAGACATCCCCCTCTCCCTAAGAGGCTGCCATGGCTCGATTTTAGACAAGAGCTCTCTGCTCCCTTCTGGCCAGCTCCAACGGGTTGTAAAATGCAGCGTCCTGCCCTGCAATGCAGTGTGTCCCCCTGCCGTGCAGTGTCCCACCCCACGCTGCAGCACGTCCTGACCTGGCTGCTGGAGAGCCAGGCAGGGACAGAGCAGTGTCACCAGCACCTTCCCTCTAACCTCATTTCAGAGGCGAGCTCACTGTTGCCTTTTCTCACCTAGTCCAAAACACTATCACTTATTATTGTGCCTTATTAATAATTAAGCAGTCCTGTTAATTGCAAAGCCTCTGGGAAAATGACTGGTAGGCAGTCGTGGCCTCGGGCCCCGTCTCTGCCCGGACCAGCGCCCAGCAGCCGGGCCGGCCGTGCAGGGGCTGCGCGGCGAAGGGCGGAGCGGCGCGCGGAGCGGCGCGGAGCGCGGCACTGCACTGCGGTCCTTGCCATCGCCAGGCAGAGCACGTCTGCTGCGGGGACCCGCGGAGCACCGCAGCACCGCGCTGCTGCTGCCCAGGTACCGGGCCTGACACGTCTGCCACGCAGGCTAACAGCTCCGCTCTCCTCATTTAATACCACCCTCTCTCGTTGGTGGCCAGCACTCGTATTTTATTACAGCTACGAGCAGCAACACACACCAGGTATCATATCTGAGCCTTCAACCCCGTGCAGGCACAAGTAGCATCTTTTTAAAAGAATTGTACGTAAACCAGTGGTACAGAACAAGAAGCCCAGGGCTGCGAAATCCTGGGGATTTGCTCCTACCATTTAGCTGTTTCTTCTGTACAGCCAGAAACAGCAAGATAAAATTATTCCTATGAGATGCAGAATTACACTGTGCAGATTATTTCCCTCTCCCTCCCCTTTTTTCCTTCCTCCCCCCCCCAAGCTGAAACCATTTTGGAACAAAAATAGAAGACCCCATGTTTGTGTTAATTTTCCAGGCTCTGTGATCTCTAATGAATGATTAGGAAAGCCTCCACCTTTCCTAATACTAAGCTAATGACACTGAGCGCTTCCTAGAAACTTTTTGTTGAAGTTACTAAAGGGATGTCTGTTACCACCACTGTCCCCAGATGGGAGCACTAAAACAAAGAAAGAAAAGCAGGGAATTTTTCTTAGGAAACAATTTAAGACAGCAATCTTGTGCTCATACGTATTCCTCTTCAGACACCTGGACAGTGCTCTAAGTATTTAGGGCAGGACTACCTGATCTTAGATAGCCAAGGGTATTTGTTTTACTATAAAAGGAGTTTGAAGGACAGACAAATTAATCACAGTCTTAAATATGTAACCTTCAGCATCTTACCAAGACAACAGTGTTTTCCACAGATAGTTGTAAATTGCTGCTCAGTCTACCGGCAGGTCAGAAACACACTGCTATTCATAAAATGAGAAGTGGGAAAAAAAATTCAGGAGCACCAGCACAAAGTGAAGGAAGCCCTTTCCATGTCTAGCAGAGACTGACAGCATTTACCCAGCAGCAGGGCACACCCTTGGATCAGAAAGCTCGAGGCAGCAAATAAGGCGAGTGAGGCAGTAGTGCATTGAAGAGTATCTCTATGACATCCATTTTCCAGGTGATTAAACTTGCTACCCAAGTAGCTAGATCAAAGCCCCAGCTGATGGAGATTTCAAAATTATTTATGTATAGCATTTCCATATTAAATTCCATGGTATCAAGTACACCAAGTTGTGCCCTTCAAAAGTGACTGGTCATCTCAAGTGCATACACTGCATCATCTACCAAAATAAAATTTAAAAAAAGGGAGAGGAGAGAGGGAGCAAGAACAGCAAAGGGAAGACAACAACTGCTGCAAGAGTTGGTACATCTTTAACAAAACAGAACAATAACATCCAAGCACAGTGGAACAGCCAAAGGGAAGGACACCTTCTCTGGAGGTTCCCCCTGGACTCAGTCATGAGACGAAAGGTTCCCCTGCTTCCACGTGGAGGCCTGGATGCACAACAGATTACTGGGCAAGTCTTTAAGTGACCTCCTGTGAATCAATAACCTGTATGTCTCAAGTTTGCCAGTTTGTATCAAAACATTATCACTTCTGTATTCTCAGTAACAGAACTTGTTGAAAATAAAAGCACAACTTATGCTATAGAAACTGGCATGAAAACATTTCCTTTATATAGTCCTGGGTTCAACAGGGTCAAAAACAAAGTCAGCTTTACATATTACAAGTCATATGCAATACACCCAGTTTATCCTTAAACTTATGTATCTGTATTCATTTTGGCAGCACATGTAGAGGGATGTTTGCTACAGCTGTGTAAAACTTAAAGGCACTGGACAGAAAGGAAACCTCTGATGTTTTGGGAAGCAAAGGGTTACTTTTGTGTGTGTGCACCTGTGTGTGTTACAGACTGAAAATTAAGTGCAAATTTAAAAATCTCTTTACCTTGCTATAATTAAAAGATGGGCTATAAGAGCCACAGGGTGGAACGTTAAAGTATCACTCTGAGACATTCAAGACCTTTTATTCCTTATTATTCCTTATTTTTCTAATCACACTTCTGTCTTGCTCACTTCAAAGGGTCTGTGTAGAGCCACCTGCTTAGGCAAAGAAAATACAGGAACCACAGTTTCTACATTCTTGGCTTTTATATTCAACAGAGGATCTCATGACAAGGATCTATCTCACAGTGCACTGAAGAGCTCAACAGCATATAAATCAAGTTGTCAAAAGAAGCTTTTATCTTGCTACATTATGCAGGAAATCTAAATGGCTCCAGACCAGCAAAACATGTCTTGCACAGAAAGCACCCTATCTCTTTCCAAAGGCAGCAAAGATGCACGTGGATACAAACATATGCACATTTGTTAAGGAAATATATAAAATCTATTCATGGTGGTATTTATTTACAGGGTCCCATTGTCTTGTGAAAACCAGTTGTTTCAGTGCCATGTCAGGACAGGGCTGCCCAACATTGCCGGCAGCCCAAGGGGAGGCTGCCTGCCCCAGCAGGGACTGCAAAGAGTGGCCTGATCCAATTTTGACCCGCACTAAGAAATTGGCTTGACTATCACACGCATTTCCATAAAACATGAAAAATCACTTGAGTTCAGAACAAGATTCTTTTTAATTTGTACTCGGAGGGACTTTACTGCTGATTACAGTAATGATAGCAAGTTATGGACAAAACATTTCTAGAGACACCAAACTGTTCTAGTACAAGACTTCTAAGGATGGTGCATGGTTATTTACCTCTGTTGCACTTTACAGAGTGTCAGTGTGTACATTTCTACAGTTATGTCCAGACAACCTGGATATAGTTTCATATTAACAGTTTCTTTTGGCAGGAATGGTTTAAAACGGTGTTGTTTTCTTAGCCCAGAGCTCTTCACTGATGGATTTAAAGCAGACCTGAACCAGTAGCTCTATAAGCCACTGCAGCAGGCAAAGAGAGCACAAAATGCCACGAGCAGAGGAGTTAACCTAGTCACACCTCCATTTTCTCCCCTAGCGTTCTCCAATAATACTGAATTTCCCCAGTAAGAACCTGAATGGATGCTAGCCATTTACACTACACAAGCTTTCATCTGAGGCTGCAGAAACACCTCCCCCGTGAAGCCTGCTAACAGATCGAGACAGCTCCTGACTGCACATGTATTAAACACACATCTAAAGCACAGCACTTGCAAACCTTGTCCAAGTTTTTCCCATGCAAGGAGGCAGCAGGGTTGCTAACGGAAACGTGTGCAATTGTAGATAGTGTCGGACGTTCCCTGCAGAACTACCAAAAGACACGCCACCACCCCTTCATTCAGCTGTGCTGTTCTACCAGAGAAGATAACACATGTGAGACTTTCCTAAGGGTGGAGTCCCTACCCTAAATGGTACAGAAAAACAAGGACCAAATCTAAATGCCTGCGCTGCAGAACAGCCCCCTGTGATGGTCCCCTCCCCTGCATGGCCCTCCCCATCTTCTACCTGAAGATCTCTTCCAAAGAGACTGCCGTATTTCTGAGCCATGCAAACAGTGCTTCCAGTGGGCAGGCACTGGCTCAAATCACTGTCTCCCACTCACACTATTACAAACTGCAGTAAATCCACATTAGCAGACATGGAGCCTCAGATCTTGCACCCTCCGGGTATCTAGAACACCACTATGGTCCTGGAATGGAGGTAAGGGGATACCAACACACAGCCATGAGTTACAAGACCTCCTTTGCTTGGCAAGCCCCATTTAAGAAATTAGCAGAGAGCACTGCTTTTCTAATCTCTGCAAGCTGCTTTACTGGACCAGCCAAGTTCCAAAAAGATCTCTTTCATTCCTTTACCAAGCCAGCTCCAAACAGCAAGAAACTCTGTACCACACTCATGGCATGGCAGTGCAGCCAGAACGATTACAGAGGAAATACTGCTTTGCACTGATGCAAAACAACCAGCAGTTCTTAGCAGTGATAAGTGTCTAATCCAACTTGCCTTTTTTTTTTTTTTTTTTTTTTTTTTTTACACAGTCATCTGGAAATCTGGGTTTTTGCCACACCACACAGTATTTGGATAGACTGAAGGATCAGGATTTGTGATCTCCTGCACATTCCACCGGGCATTATCTGCCCACAAGATAACTATTTCCCCACAGACTTGTAACCACTGAATGAACAGTGCTGTGCAAGATCTGCATCCGTACATGTTCACAAATGTTGTCCTTAAATACTTAAGAGGTAAGAAGCCACTCTGAGGACACTGGCTTCTCAGCACGTGCAGTTCCTTTAAGTGCAGTTTCTGCATTACAGCATTCACTGTATGAACACACACAAACTGAATTTAACAAATATGGCAGCCAGGCATTGCAAAAAACCATGCAGCACAAAGACATTTTTCTGTTTTTCAGAGCAAGTCAGACATCCCATATTCTCTCATCCAGTGCAAGATGTGGGCGGGGATAGAAGCAATCTAAGGACATATCACTCCTCTCAGCATCACTCCCTGGTCCTATTTTACAAATTATCTGTCACTTGCCCATAAAATCTCGCTCAATTCTTCTATACAGTAAAAATCCCAAACACCTTGTATGTCTTGACATCAATTTGGTCTGGTTTAATACTTATTTCTGAGGTGTCATCATTGCAGAAACACCTTTTTCTGAAATGAAACTGCAGCAGCATCCTCAATGCATGTTACAAAAAGCTCTGTTTAGCAGTAAATTATTACAGGTTATAGTCTCTACCACAACATGACAACATTTAACATTTTTACTCAATATTCTAAGGCAACTGCATATCTGCGCTAGTGAGGCAGGTCACTTCCAGGCCTTTTGATTAGTGAGAAATGCCACAACTACTGAGGCACAAGACACTGTGAGCCTAAGTGACAGCTGAAGAGAGTCCACGCTTTCACAGAAGAATAAACACTACTGGGCATGGGCAGGAATAATGAAGTAATCCAGACCTGCACGTACAGGCATTGTCATTTATTTTAAGCCATTAATCCACCTACCAGCATAACACTTCTTACTGACAACACTTTTCCCATAGTTCTTCCAAACCTGTAGGACTTCAGCTATTACTACCACACCATCTGGGACTACCTTGTTCCTCTCCTTCACCCCCAGCAGCCAGTGCTCCTTCAAAAGACAGCACATTTCCCTACTTCTCTTCATCATGCCATTAGAGGAGAAGGGGGGTGGTTCAGGTGGAATTTTTTTCCCCACGTGGCAGTCGCTATACCTACAACAATAAAGCACTTTATGCCTTTTTTTTCCAGGCTTCTCTTCCCTAGAGCTTAGGGGTGGCAAGATTTCTAAGCTACCCAGGAACAGCTACTTCAGCAAACCAGGGAAGGTTTTAGAGGTAGGGCAGACTGCTAAAGATGTCACTTCCTGTGCTATTTGGTAATTTGTATAAAAACAGTTGGCTGCCTAAGGTCATTATCTGCACCTCAGGTCAGAATTGGCTCTGCTTTCCTGTAAGTGCCAACACTATGAAAGATGTTTGTGCTTTTGGATGTATGAAAAGAGAAACAGCCTAGGAGGACATGCTGGGCTGCTGCTCAGTGCTACCCAGTGCTACCCAGTGCTCGGAGACCACCTTCTCCAAGGGTTACAAGCTAAAGGAGCTGTAAACAGGAAAAAAGCACCTCACAAGGCACTAAGCTGTATCTGTGCTACAGTACTGTCAGTGCAGTCAAAACTCTGCAATTTTTATGAGAGAAAACTTAAGTCAAAGTCAAGAAATCAAATATTCATGCAGAAAACAGACTGATGAGTAGAATGATAGAAAATTGCCTCTGTTTGCTGTGAAGTTAAAGAAATAAAGACTGCTACAAGCTACAAAACTGCAAAACACTACAAAAGCAAAAGAGACCGAGATCTCCTTCACTGGAAGCTTTCAAGAAATCTGTCATCAATCATGTTTACCCCATCTCTAAACTGGGAGTGGCCTACAGAGTCTTCTGAATTCACCTTCCTAGTCCTACTCTTTCTGACAAAGCGCCCTGCAAAACAAGATTTGCAATACCCTGGCATGGAGCAGCAGTGTGCTTCAAGCATCCCTAAGCGATCCATGGAAGGTTTGGGATACTAAGCTCATCCTGTACTGAACCCACTCAGATTGTCATCTAGAGGTGTTAGGATGTGATCTGTTCTTCTGCTTGCATGATGCTACAACAAAAGTGCTGTCACAGCCCTGAGCCTGCTTCATAACATCAGCCTGGAAGGGCTGGGGACCAACAAGGGAGGACAAGGGGATGGGAACGTGATCATGTCCCACAGCTGGGGGCACAAGGAGAAGGGGGAGGAACAGTGAGCTTGAAAAGGCGCGCGTGTTCATGCTGTCAGTACAACAGAGGGGCAGACAACACAGAAGCATGCAGATTTAAACCCAAATACTGCACAACACATCATCCTCTAATACTTACTGGAAGCAGTACTTTGTCACATCTGCACATCCACCTGCAAAGGGCGGGGGTCCCCGACCTGTAGTGTCTCTACCTGCTTCCAGGTAAATAAACTGACAACATCTGGCACCAGAGGACTGACCTGGGAGTCTACAAAGGCATCAGCAGAGGCGCCGGCCAGCATCTGGTGCAGACCGTGCGGCAGGGGTGAACAGAGCAGGCTCCCCCCCCCCGACCCGGTTGTCGCCTCTCGCATTCTCGCAGCCAGCTGGAGCTCCCGGGTCCTGCCGCAGCGCCGGCGGGGTCTCAGCTGTGCCCTCCCCGCACCGCCGTGCACAGGCTAGCGCTCGCCGGCATCTCTGGGGAGGGGGCGAGTCCTGCCGCCTGCAGCGGAAGGCGCCGGGCAGCGTTCGGCGGCCGCGGGCATGGCGCGGCACGGAGCGCCCGAGAGCCGCGGCCGAGGGGCTCCGGTCTGCAGCCGGCTGCGAGGCCGCCGGTCCTGCATGCGGGAGATGTGAGAGTCCGTAAGCGCGGAGTGGGGCCGCGACTCGCCCGCTCCGGGCGGGCACCGGCTCAGCGCTGCGGGACGCTCACGGACCGGCCGCGGCTCCGTCCCCCCGCCGAGCGCTGGAGTCTGCGGACGAGCCCACGGGAAGAACGGCGGTAGCGGACGGGCAGCAAAGGCACCGTGTACGGGGCGGTGGGTTGGACGGGGGCTCCCGTTATCCCGAGCGTGCCCAGGGGCCCATCGTCGCGCCCGACACTCTCTCGCACTCGCAGGTAGCGGAGGCGCCGGTAGGGAGCCCGGGCAGCCCCAGACCCCGCCGCCAGGCGCTTCGGCTCAGGCTGCCTCAGCGGGGCGCGGGATCCCGCCACCCTCAGCCCCCGCCGGGGCCTCCCGCCACCGCCGCCATAGCGGGATGCCAGCCCCGTCCGCCGGCCCCCCCCAGCCCCGCGGCGGCCTGAGGCGGGCGGCGGCCGCCGCCTCCCATTGTCTGACCGGCGCGCCCCGGCGGCCCCGCCCCACCCAGCTCCGCGCCCGCGGGCCCCGCCCCGCCGGCGGTGACGTCACTGTTCCTGCAGGGCTCGGCCGGTGACGTCACCGCTCCCCGGCGCCCCGCCCCGCCGGCGGCGCCTCGCGCGGCCCCGAGCGCGTCCCCGGGCACGTGCGCGTCCCTCGCGAGCGGCAGCGACCCGGGCCGGGCGGAGGCTCCTGCGGCAGCTCCGAACAGGCTCTCACCTGCAGCTCTCACCTCGCCATACACAGAAGAATTAAATTTTTACTAATTGCTCTAAGAAGACAAATTGGCAGAGCGTTAAAACCCCACGTAAAATCCCTGAAGGTCTGTGCAGTTCCTCGATCCAAGAAGGAACCGCAGGCTCCTGCACTGACTCACTCAAGCAGTGGAGCATTTAGTCATTAGCCCGAGGACAGACTTCCCAGAGGAATCAGATGTCTGACCATGGAGTCAGGCTGGCACAAAAGGCAACATCCAGAGCAGAAAGTTAAGTTCTCCTCCCCGAATTTCAATCACATTATAGCCAGAACAGACTCGACAGCCTGGGAAATGCAGGCAAAGCAGTGGAGCAGAGAGGGCTGAAGTTCACAATGTAGGTCCGAGGAAGGAACAGGCATCCATGTCCTGTACCAAGGCTCATGCCCCCCGGTGTGTGCACCACGGCACCACAGCATACACAAAATATTCACCCCTCCTCCTGAAGAGAACCCAAAAATATAATCTTCTATGATAAAATCCAAGATGTAAAGTTAAACACACAGGTACATCTACCCAGATGGAAAGAGGAGTGATAAAGAGTGCTATTGCTGATGGACACGGGGGTTCTTCTACTCAAAGTGGCAAAACAACCTTTCTAAGGACCTTACGGGTAACTGATCACATCTCGGGGTTGTCTGCATCTCATCACATCTGCATGCTAGAAAGGCTGTCCAGCCCCAGAACAGAGACCTCCTCTGTGGATTCTGGTGATGAATACCCAACATCTTGCATGCTTACCACCACGTTATGGAAAACATGTACCTGTCGGGCCATGGAATGCCACAGGCAGCACATACACATCTGAATGTGTGCAATCCCATCCACCTTCTCTGCGCCAAAATCAGAGTTTGGGTGCCATCGGTACGGCCTCCTCATGCTAACATGAGTGAGCCATCACCCCCTCCAGTCTTTTTTCCATTTTCTAGATGGGAAAGAGAGCCAAATCCTACACAGAGAATCCAACAGTAGCTACAAGGCTGCCTATTATGCTCTTTTGTGTCAGGACCATTTACATTCAGCACCAGTCACCCTTGTCCATCCCATATACACTGGACTCATCAGTTCATATGATGCCTGCCTGTATTTTTAAGTGCTGTTTGGGCTCCCTATGGCAGCACTTATTCCTCCCCTGCTTCTCTCCTGAAGATGCATAAAGCATAATGCCAAGGAGCACTCACACCAGTCTCTCTGGAATTTCTGATCATGTCCCCATGCCAAGGAAATGTCATGTCTACAGACACATTTTGAAAGCAGCAAAGGCTTCAGTGGAGGGCAAACATATGTGCTTTCCCCTGGAAATCTGTACTAAAAAGCCCTTCTAATTTGTTATGCATCTGTCATTGGAAGATCTCTGTCCTTTGGCTCACAAGGGGTCTAGTTTGCTTTTTGTTTTGCTTACTTAAGAGAACCTCTCTACAATCAGAAGCTGAAAAGTGAGGTCAAATGCCTTTAGAAGCACATGATGGCTTCTGAAAACTGTCAGTTTTACTGAGAAAGAAGAAGCAGCTGCCAAGTTTATCAGAGGAGATCAGCATCACATGGGAGTTCTTCCTTTACAAGAAAGACTTTATTTGAAAAGAAAGACCACCACTGTTCTAATTAACTAGAAAAAAATAAGAAAGAACATCAGCAGCCAGTGTCCACCATCCATTTGTAAAATATCTAACTCATCTGCGGGGTAAAATAAGGAAAACTCAGAATAAAACAAGGGTGGCTGCATATAGTTTGGGAAAGGGTGACTATCATCTATAGCACAGCATAGACCCTGCAAAGGAAAGAAGCCCTTCAGAGGACTGCCACCCACCTGCTGCCCCTAAGAACTCCTCCTCTGCACATTCCTCCACGTGGCTTGATACAGTCCTATAAATAGGAGGCATGGAGGAATAGGGTCTCACAACACTTTCCAGTAGTTTGCACTAAATTCTCAAGAAGAGCTTGCAGAGAAATTGAAGCCACTGCTGGGCATGGTCAGGCAGTTAAGGACTTGCCTCCTTAGGAAAGAAACTGGCTAAAGGCTAATCTGAATTTGCAGAACTGAACAAAGGCAGCAGATTAATTTTTGTCTTAATGTAACTGAAAATACAGAGTTCACATATAGGATATCTTTGTTTTAAAGAGATTTATAGAAGACCATTGTTTGTCTAAACTTACATAAGACAGAAATTGCTTATTCTTTTACTACTCCATTCCTGGGGTATGGCTGTGAATCCTGCCTCTCTTGCAGTGGTCATACTAGCTGGAACCATCAAATGTATTTTAACAGCATAGTGCAAAAGAACTCAGTGTCTTCCACTGAGTTAATTAAAAATAATTTTTAAATTCTAGTCAATATTTTGGGACTATAAATATTCCTTGAAACCCTTCCCTCAAGACTACATAACAGGCAGTAGGGCAAGGATTTGAAGCAGGGCAGTTAAAGTAAACAGAGAAGACATGGATTTGTGTATTTATTCTATTGATAGAATCAACTCACATTAGCTTATACCTTAGCTAGCTAAGCTAACATTTGTTATCTAAGAATAAACGGCAAGATGTTGATAGTCTTTTAAATAAGAGTGTAATTTTCTCCCTTTGGAACACTGTGCGTGAAGGCAGAGGCTTCTGATAAGTCATGGTTAGTATAATTATTCAGTCTCTTTCCCTGAAGGGCCTCTGCAATGCAGCGGTCCTCTTACTTTTTTTTTTTTCCTCCTTGTTAGCAATGCCCTAGTTTGTTCCCTGCTGCAGTCCCCCTCCCTTCCACCAGCACCACATTGTAACAATCTCTAATTGAGAGCTCACCTGCTAACTAGGAGCTCGCAGACAACCACAGAACACCAGAAACAGCACTCATAGCCACCTTCTCCAGCTTCTCCAAATTCACCCACACTGAGGGAATTGTCAAACAAGGGTTTTAAAACCTACCCACTTTGCAGGCCACACTGGAGAGATTCCTAACAGCTGAATATCAGTCTCCATCCCATCAGCATCAGCTGTACTTCGTATGCAACCTGCAGCCTCAGTAGCAGAGCAGATGAAAAGCACCTGCAGACTCTTCCAATACTCAGAAATCAAGCAAACTCAATTTTGATGCTGAACAAAAGACTATGTCCTCTTTAAGAGCTATTTCCATTCCTGTTTGCAAGTGTGCCTCGACAGCCACGTCACAAACCTCTCTTTCCTCCTGCCACAGTGATCTGCCTCTGTTCGCTCCTGTCAACACACATTGGAAGCAGTGCTGCCCCGACCTCCTTGAAATGTCCCTCTTGTATGTGGCACAAGAAACAGAGCAGCTACAGGTCAGAAAGTGGAGACAAGCTCAATGTTTGTGTTATGTGACGTTACAGGGAGGGGGAGAGTCAGGGAAGGGTGCGTCAGTCTGCTGCTAATACCAATGGATAACCTTGAACAGCTTGATACAAGTACTGTGCCACTGAAATCATGCCTGATGCTACTCTGAAGGACATTCTATCATATTCTTTCCTCCCCAACTGTCTCCAAAAGCATAACCTCAGACTCTGCACATGTACACACATCGTTCTGCCAGAATCCAGCTAAAAATGGCTCCTCCTCACCTATCCCTGGTGCTTACATTTTACAGATGCACTGTGGATGCTCTAATCAGCAGTGCTTCAAAATCTCCTCTGTAAGGACAGCAATATTTAAAAGGCATTAAACTGATATCAAAAGTAATATTCACAGCAGATTTCCCAAAGCATGTGCTGTATTACAGGTACCGTGTTTGCAGCTGGCAGACAAAACAGGATGAGGTCAATTGACTGAGGAACAAACTACATCAGTGTATTAGCTCACTATTTCTCTTGCCTTCAGTAGCACCTACAGAAGCAACTACTCCTGTGACTTCTTCCGTGTAACACTTTGTAACATTAATATTAGTTTCTCAGCCATGAAATCCCTCAAGACTAAGGATCTGACCTTAACCATACTTGTCTCCTGTATTTAGCAGAGAAAATAAGACACTTAGCAAATGAGTCACCAAGCAGGAGTGTTGGGACTTTGCTAAGATGGTACAAAATGCAGTGCCCCAGCAGCTGACTCTCTCTGATGAAGAAAGATGAAAGCAGTATTACTGGGTCCTGTCTCAGTGTGTCATATAGACCAGCTCTTTCCCTGCATGTCCTTGATTTGCATTGGAAGCTGCATCTCTCTAGCAATCACACTCAGGAAATGGACAGAAAGGGAAACAAACGTTTCAGCCTCCTAAATTCCCCTGCTATCCTTCTCATTTTCCTTCTTTATAAAACGCATTTTAGGGGCATAGGGTTACCAAGTAAACCTGAACCTAAAACTTGCACGCACAGAGTTGTCAGTCAAATCTAGAGCCTGTGTTCCCATCCTTCAGTGTGACATTTAGGTACTAGAGATCTGTTCTGATCAAACATAGATTCTCCTGCCAACTGCCTGGCTCAGAGCTAATGCTCTCAGGGTGTCCATCGCATCCCCGCAAGGCACAAGGCATGCTCTTACGAGTTTAGAAAGGCAGATTGCAGCTGTGATGTGCCAGATGCTGGGTTTGCCATTAGCACAGACTGCTCCGGCACTGAGACATTATTCGACAGAATCTGTACCTGCCCCATTTGGTACCTCCTAGGTAACGAGGTGGGATGTGGGCATGACAGCAGTGGCTGACGGTAAAGTTCCCTCATTCCTTAAATTGTCCCACCATCTTCCCATTTTCGGCTTATGTAAATACACGTTTTTCTAGACAAGCTCAAGTGTCACAGTTCCCAGGGAAGACACCTGGAGGGTAGATGCTCTTCTGCTAGGGACTGGGTAGTCCCTGTTTGGGGGAAACAATCAGTTTTCTATTCAGACAAAGAAAACACCCCTGTGTCACCTTCCCATCAAATGCAGCCACATTTTGTTCACATCAAAAGAACTAATAAGAAATTACAGCAAGAGGTCTTTGGTTAATTGTGCAACAGACCTTCCCCACAGTACAAACTTACCCCTCTACAGCCCTCCCCCAAACCAGAAGCTGCTCCTTTCATTCACAGTCCTACCATTTTATGAGCTTCGTAAAAGAACATCACATGCTTCTTACCATCCAAGGACAGCCAGTCATGCTGGGAAGAAGGCAGGGTTGGCAGAGCTCTGGCTTTGTATTCAAACACCACAGAATTGGAGATGATCTGATTGTTGAAGGCAACTTGCAAAGTCACAAGCCCAGTGTCATGAGCTAGAAGAAAAAAACATTTGGTAAGACACAGACCTCCCCACAGAAATGTAAGGCTGGGTATTATCCTATTGATCTCCCCTTGTGCTCAGCAGCAGGATGAGAGCAGATGCAATGAGAGAAGAGGGAGCATTTGACAATATTTTTGCGACTAGACAACTGAAAAATCCAAAATGCCAACCTGATTTTCAAATGTGAAGGTTGTAAGATTGAGAGTCATCTTACAGGTTGTTTAGGCAGGAGGCAGAATCACATGTTCCTAAAGATTAACCAGCCTCACTGCGTTTCCAGCAGGAAGCTAGGGCCTAACAATGAAGCTAAGTTATTCTCCACACACCTATATATCCTGAGGGCCAGCACTGCTGAAACTCTCTGCAGGAAGGTTGGAAGTGCTCTCATCCTGTGAGTACCAAGGACATAGTGCAGGATATAGGCAAATTAAAGAGTCAGCAGAGCAGTGACTGCACCCCTGACTAACAGTTGCTCTTTAATCTCCTATTTCAAAACTAAATAAATGCTTAGAATTATTTTAAATTATTGCAAATAATTATTTTAAAGCTAATCCAGAGCTTCTAAATAGTATTTGTTGTGATTTGTTGTCATATGTCAAGATCCTAAATTGCTGTTCTCACACTAAATAGGTCAGAGAAAAAGGAAAAGCTTTTTGATGTTTATGCACTAGTTTTCACAATATGTCCATAAGTTTAGTTAACACACCACCACAAGGCTAAGAACTTGCTCTGAAACCACCAGCTTTATGAGACAGGCTTCCTTACCTGGGCAGTAGCAGCGCAGTACCCCTGGCTGAATTAAGGATGCAGGCACTGAGATCTGATCAAACAGACAGCTGTAATTATTGCTGGCTTCCTGCCATGGACCGGTAATTAGGACTTTCACTCCTCCCTGTGAAGAACAGAGCGGGAAAAATCAAAGCATTACAGCAGTCATCCCAGGGAGGACCATGCCCTGGAACGGCAGAGTGGCAAACAGCACTGTGAGGGCCAGCACAAGCGCCAAGCCAGCTCAGGTCCTTGGCACCAGTCAACACCGACAGGCCCAGGGGCACTGGGGCGGCCCCGCTCCCCGGTCTGGCGGCGGCACCGCGACCCGCCCGCCTTGGGAGGACCCGCCGCGGCCCCGCACCCCCGCCGGGCAGCCGAGGCCGCCCCAGTGCCCCTGCAGGACCCCGCAGCCGAGCGCGCCCCTGGCAGCCGGGCGGGCAGTTCTGGGCAAACACCGAACAGGGTCGGGTCGGTGCTGAGGGATGCAGCACAGCAGGACCTGGAGCCCGGGTAGCAGCCCACACAGCTACAACACAATCCTGGGCCCGTGCTGGTTCTGAAAACCATTTGGTGAGGCTGTGCGGATGAACAACTCATTAATGTAGCAATGAGTAACAAAAAAAGGTTGCTCCAGTAGAAGAAAAAAACCGAAAGATTTGGACCAGAAAGGGTGCAGGCTTGCTAGTTAAGGCTTTCTGGTGACTTTTGGGACCTTCTACACAGCCAAGAGGCAGACTGACTGTCCAGAAAATAAGACAGCAGAAGCAGTGTCTGTAGCCCTACATTGCCAGATGCCCCCAAAATACTGTGCTCCTCGCAAGCGAAGCCTCACTGGGTTCAGTTGCTAACAGGCCACCATTGTTCCACGTGAAATAGTCATTAGGTTACACCAGTGCTGACACTCAGCTTGTACTATGCCCCAGAGAAGCAGGACTGGCACAGTCAGACCCTGTTTTCCATCAAGACAAAAAAAAGGTGAACTCCAGCTTGTGGTGAATGCAACTGATTTTGATGTGGGATGGAGGTAAATGCTGAACTCATTAAGGCGATGCAGGTCAGGAATTATTCTACCAAGAATGTCAGACCAGATTTAAGGATCAGCTCCAGTTTGCAAACTCTACCGCTCTAAGGTGGCTAGGTAGCACCTAGCATGAAGCCATTATGTGGGAAATGCTTTCCCCTTCATTGAAACAAAACATTGATGTTTGGATGCTTCCTAAGTAAAGAAAGAGCCCTGTCACAGTAATGAAGTACTTCATTAAAAGCATACTGAGTATAGTCAGACATGCTAATGGCCTTGAATGCTCTGACTTGTACAAGAAATATTTTTAAAGCCTTGTCAAAGCTTTAACAAAACAGCTCTTAGGAGCCTCTATTAACAAAGCAATGAAAGGTAAACCGGAAAATGTTAATGTGTAAAATCCCTAGACTTACCTCAGGGTAAGACCATTCTGGTGAATAATCTGTCACCATGAACAAGCGCCCACTCTGCTGTAGCAACCCCAAAGTGCCTTGTGCCGCAGCCGCTGAGACCACCTCAGCCACGTGCATGTAGGCCATGGTGCTGGCTCCGTTCTCCGTGCTGCTGAGCTGCATGTTGGCTTGCTGAGGACTGCAGCAAGGAATGCACATTTCAGCCTGGTTGTAGGATGCTCTGTTACTGTCTTCAGGCTGAGACAGCCCGGCACTGTCACCTGACACCAGCTGGTGTCCATAGAGAGCATTGCTCCCACCTTCCACTGATATGAAATCATTAATTAGATCAGAAAACTGGTTGCTGAAGGAGATGTCAAAGTGGTCCAAGTTAAGCTCCATGTTGGAGGAGTTATTTAAGCTGGGATGGGCCACAGGATATAGTCCTTGTACCATGTTTCCTTGGAGAATAGGGAGATTGTTCCCATTCCTGATACCCCCATTGGCTTCAGACTGCAAGTAGTGTTCTGTGCTGCAGGCCTGAAGATCCCCTGATTTAAGTAGATTTTCGTTCCCTTCTGCCTGCTGGGAGGTCTCCATGGGAACTTCAGCTTCTGCAGTCATAGCCTGGAAGTTTGCTTGGAACTGCATGAGCTGGAGAGAAGAGGTGGACTCTATTCTGGTTTCCACTGTGCCATTACAGTTGGAAGTGGTTTGGGACGAGGACTCTGTTTTCACACTGGGGATTCCTAATGTGCCCACAAATGAGCCGCTTGTGTCATTCAAATTGTTGTGAGCGTTTTGCTCAAGAGGAAGAGGTTTGCTGGCATCCTGCAGAAAGAAGCTGGGGGAAGGAGTCTGATGAACATGAGGGCTCTGGACAGTCTGATTGAAGCTGGAAGAATAGTCCTTGTTGGAGTCAATGGCACTGAAGTCCATCTGCTCCAAGGTGGTACTTGGGCTCAGACCTCCTCCAGATGGAAGCAAACCTGAACCAGTAGTGAGGGTGAGAGTGTTAGATGCAGAAGTGGAGGAAAACGCTTCTTTGGACATCTGTTGTTCAAAAGATGTGTCCTCTGTTTTAATTTCCTTTGTGAGGGTTGTATTGAAGTTGAAGCTACGTTCTGTTGTGGGTGACTGCCTTATGTTGGTACTGATGCTGTCACTTTTCATACCTCCTCCACCATAGGTCTGCCCTTGCTTGGGATTGTTAAGAAAACAGTCTGGGTCAAAATTCATGGTGGTTTCTGGAATTTTTCTATTTCCATCTAAAGTTGTGGAGAGCACAAGTTCCTCGGAGACAGTGCTGGGTAGCATCGACAAGCTCTCTGAACTGCCAGTTGTTGGAAAAGCAAATTTGTGTCCATCTGAACTCACAGCAAGTACTAGTCCTTGTGCAGCTGCATCTGAGGACAGAAGGTGTTGATTTGGGCCAGAAGTGGGTGACATGGTATACACAGCTTCACTGGTGACTTCTGACATAAATACAGTGGCACTTTGTGACAAGCTTCCCATAACTGATGCTACAGCCATACTGGACACACCCGTGACAGCTGGGCTATCTGCCATATCTGGGTCACTGTTTAACCCACTGCTGATGGACACAGGAGAATTCTGGGTTGTGTCAGGGACCTCCACTTGGTTGGTGGAAGAAACCTCAGTGCTGTTTTGATGAAGCAACACTGGTTTTGCCACTTTGCCATTCCTCTTCTCTCGGCTGGAGGCCTTGCCATGACTGTGCTCGTTCTTGCCTTCAGAGACATCGTTGTTTTGCACCTCTGAGTGAGCGCTGTACCCACCTGTCCTTGGCTCGACCTTTGGTGAGATGATGCGATGTTTGGCACTGTTACACTTGTGATGCACGCTGCTTCCTGCCCCTGTGCCAGAGAAAAACAGCAGTTGCCATTCAGTAAATGCAAAATTAGGACTATGCCAGGTGTGTATCATGGCTGCAGAAAAGGAGAGCTTTGCTTACATAGAGGGTGTGTGAGAGAGTGAGGACACGTTCGAGAGAGCAAGAGAGGCTTCAGAAATCAAATTAACTTCTCACCAGTGCCAGATTTACAGCTCCCTTTCTGTATAATGCATAGATCCATTGCACACATGCGCACCCTTCTCCCCTCCTCACCCCCTTCCTCCCTGCCCCATCAGACAACATCTGTGAGAAGCTTCAGAGTTATTTAAATGTGCCCGATCTCCATGTAGAGTCTGTAAAGCTGCTGCTGTCAGCTCCAGCAGAAGGTTTCTGCCTTGCAGGCCCTGCTCCACCTGTACCATGGACAAGACCTCAGCCTCCTGGAACAGACGTGCAGCTCTGCACGCTGATGTTGGGGGGTTTGACAACCGCTCCCGTGGGCTGGATGCTGACTGGTAACCTGGAGGTGACAGATGCCGTATCATCTCTAGGCATCACCCTGCTGCCTAGAGTTCAACCCTTATCTTCTTGCCATCAATGTGCCTATTACAGCTGCCAATCACATTATTAAAGAAGTAGTACATTAGCCAGCACAAAGTTTTCCCTCCCTAAGGATGCAATGGGTTTCTCTTGATCTAAGCCATTAATATCTGACAAATAAGCATTTTGTACTCTTGAGACGTCACACACAGAGCACACGGTTAGTATTGGAGTGGCTGAAGAACATGCAAACAAAGGTCACCAGGAGACAACCCTCCAGGGAGTTCAGTCAGCTGGCGCCTTTACTGGCCCAACAGAAGATGAACATCACCCAAGTTCCTGGGAGCTTGGAAATCAGGTAGGATGAAGGAAACAATTCTGTCTGCAAAGGCATCTCGGCCACAGACTCTGGCACTGGGACTGCTTTTGTTGTTTAAAGAACAACCTATGAATTTTTGATGTTTCTTTTCTTAATTGATTCATTTTCCCTAGAATGAGGTAAGAACATTAATTATGGTACTGTATAATGACTAAAGGGGGAAAGAAACCTCCTTGTAGCTAATGGCTACAATTACAAATGCCAGCTTCTAGGTAACAAAAGTGTCCATGTAGCCGATACAATTTACTAAATCTTCCGTTCCTTGCCCTTGAAAGGGAACTTCTCTATTAGGTGCTCAAGATTTGAATCAGGTCACCTAAAGTAGTTCAGGGCAGAGCTGCTGAGACTAAATGCAATATTTAATCTCTCTATTCTCCTAGGTGCAGAGATGAACAAGAAACAAAGAAGAGGCTTTCATGCTGTCATCTTTGCAGATGACAATAAGGAACTGGGAATGTGTGTGCCCATGTGTGAGCTGTCACAAAACAAAGCAACACTGCTATGTTAAAAAGCATGCAGCAGACTTAGCAGAAGACAAAACATCAAAGGGAAGAATGAAAGGATTCATGTTCAGATCTGCAAGCCTGGATCAAATGCTGAGCCTTAAGGGTTCAATTTTAATCCAAACTCAGTATTTCAGAGGTCATCACTCTTACTTAAATCTTGATTGTATAATGCAACTGCCCCCCCAAAAAAACCAACCAAACAAAAAACAACAACAACAAATAAACTCATTTAGGCACTGACAGCTTTCTTTAATAAATTTTGCTAGACTAATTAATGTGTCATATATTTCACTTGACCAAAGTATTAGGCAGGGGTGGCTATAAAACAGATGAGCTGAAAAAGTGAATCACTCAGCTTCCCACACTCTCTAAAATGCTCATGCTAAGGTTGCTGTCTCTTGCTGCTGTAGTCTCACTCAAAACAAAGCCATTTTCAACAGGAAAGAAGTTTCCTGTATTCTCATGATAACGAAATAAAGCCTGTCTCATCCCAGTGATACCTTGAAATTAACCACCTGAGTCCGTTTTCTTCAGCAAAGTGGGCCGCAGGGCAAGAAACTCAGAGGGTAAGGTGGGAAGAACATAAAATGTTGAGGCTTCAGTAACAAAATTTGATCAGGTAGAAGAGAACACGCCTTTTTGAGCAGGTCACACATGAAGAGCATTTATTAGAACTTGCATAGTGCAGACTGTTGCCATTTTTTCCAGAAGTTCCAGCGGCATCTTCTGCTCAAGACTACTCCTGTCACGCCTGAGTTGACTGCTCTCAGTGTTTCATGATCCATCGTTTTTAGCACTTCATTCCTAACAGACCCTACTTGAGTCTGGATTAACCTGCATAATTTTGTGCGCTCCCGAGGTACTCACCCAAGGTACCAGTGCAGAGACAGTTGTGTGTTCGAGGCTGTGGTTTGGTCTGGTGACTATCAAGGATCTGCTGCACGAGCTGCTCCACTGAGAACCCTGAACTGCTGTTCCCATTGCTGCATGTCCACTTAATGCCATGAACTGCAAAGAGAACAGTCAAACTTCCCATCAGAAACTTCAAAGGCACACCGAAAACCATCAAAAGCCACTCAAAGAACAGCAGAAACCCACTGCTGATACTTTCTGTCAGAACTGAAGGGCTCCTATAAAAAGCAACATTAATGTTTATTGGTTTACTGCTCTCTGCTCCCTGATATCCATAGGTTTCTCCATGCAATTCCCAGATTTGGTATGTACAGAGAAGAAAACGCACTACAGTGTTTCTTCTATTGCAGTTTGCTGCTCGTGGCGGCTCTCTAAGCTGAAAAATTGTAAGGGCTGAATAGCACATGTAACCTTCAATAAAACCCTGAAAGTGACGCAACACTTGTGCTTCACTGAAGGAAAACAGTACAATTCCAAGGAGCATTTTGTAGTCTTTTTCTGTACAATATGAAAACAAAATTAGCTAGCTTTATAATAAAATCAGCAACACAAAAAATATACCAGTATAATAGCAGATACAAATCTTTTGCCAAGGTCTTCATAGTCGGATACTGCCTGGCAGCAGTGAAGCCTGACTCATTCTCACGGAGTCACTAATGCACACTGTGCGAGTTCCTCCGCAGATTTAGACAAGCTTTCAGTAATTTGGGAAAACGAACAGGAGGGTGACGTTGCAGAACATGTTGCAAACTGAAGATCTCTTTTGGCCTGTAGCTATTTAAATATGAACGCTAAACTATATGCATGTGAATTATTTGAATAAAGGATTCCTCTCAGAATTTTTAGATGCAGAATTTCATATAACATTTATATTCTCAACCTGAGTTACAACGGAAACATAATTTATAAAATATTTTCTCCATAAAAACTGACTCAAAGCATCTTCTGTCTCCTTTAATGTCTCTCTACGTTATTTATATGTGTGTCTATTATTTATTTATCCTTTGTGTGCACTAGAGCTCACTTGCAGATTTTGGAGAGTGCTGGTTGGTGGCAACATCATTTCCAAGATGTCCCTGTGCCTGGCAGCTCAGGCCTGGAGCCCTGCTTCTTTTTAGGAGTGTCTCTGTCATACTCTAACAAAACAGGTTGCATTATAAAATCCTTAACCAGAATATACCAAATCAAAGGTAGAAGTCCCACGAACTTCAGCTTTGCATGATTAAGCTCTAAATATACAGATTCCTGTGTGGTGAAGGTCCTTGATGTGAGGTTGTGAAATGCTGGCAAGAGCCCATTGGGCTAATAATTGCTATATAGCCAGAAGTATCTGCAGGCTCTGGAGTCTCAACAAGCTATAAGCTGCTTCATACAAGATGATCAGAAACAAATGAGGGTAGATTGATGAAGATAGTAAGTGTTCTCAAAGAGGCAGGATATTGTGTGAATCTCCTGTTCTCCTCTTTGATGATGCTTATTTAGTATGTAATAAGCAGCCAGTGGAACAGAGTTCCTGGATCTGCTCTGTGAAGCAGTTTTGGTGCTTTTCTAATCACCTGTTGTTGTGTTGCCTTATCACCCACTGATGTTACTTTGCCTAACAGCATCTCATCTTGACCTAGTTTTAGATTACAGAATTCAAAGTTTTTACTGGTGAGGCCAAATAACTTGCAGAAATATTGTAAATAAGAATTAAAACTATTGTTCCTCATATGACTATTTAAAGTGCTGCAATTAGTTTAGTAATGAGCCCCTCTATGCTTGCTTGACAACCACATTTATTGTTACTGTACCCAACAGATTTTGCTTTCTAGTACGTTCACAATTCTGAATTTGCTCTTAACATGCAGTATGTTATTTTGTCTAAGTTGAAGTTTATATTTGCTCACTGCTTCAGTACCTTTGTTTACATTCATTTTATTATGCTAGGCACATTATTCTGTCACAGGTGACATTATGCCTAACAGCTGATGTTCAAATAGCAGTTTTGCAAAAATACATTGACAAATTAAAATGCACTAACGTATTTGGAATACTTTTGGCTATACTTTATATAGTTACCAAACAATAATTATTATTCTTCAGAAACTTTGCATCAAGTTATTTCTGGTTACTTTAGAAATGCTTTGCTAAAGAAGTGAGCTCAGATCCACAGTTAGGTATAGAAGCCTGTTTTACTGCAGTGTGTCAGGGTTTGCTCCCTACTCTGCTGCTAAACCTGTGATGAGCAGCATGTTACAGGGGCAAGTCTGGTAAGTGAATCATGTCTCATGGTCTGTGTACATGATGAGGGTTCTTAGTCTGAAACAAGCTGTGAGCTGGAAGCTAAGAAATAGCAAACAGCTTTATAGCTGAATACATATAGCACCCTGCCTGTTATTTTCAGGCCCTGCCAGCATAACACAGTCCTGTCATGATCTATTGCTGCTGAGGAAGGGTCCTTCTCTAGCTTGGCTCCAGCTGATCTGAAAGGGCTCCAGTTTCTGTCCATGTGGTGTGACTTTTTTTTAATGTTTATGCTCCCTGTACATTACAAAGGTTATAAAATAAAAAGCCAGTGAAGGGTGACAGATTGCAAAAAACCCCAAAACGTCTGGGTGCTGAATGCAAATTATCCACTATCTTGGCACATCCAATATGCAGATTTTCTCCCTCCCCCTTTTAAAGAAAAACTCTATGAGCTGGTGAGTTGTTAGCACTGAATACCAAATGCTATCAAGATGGCTTTTAACATGTCATGCTTGGCTTCCTGACACACAATGAATCAGCAGGAAAGGAGATTTCTATAGGGAAGTGCAGTGTGAAAGAAAGATTAATAAAAAGCATACACACACTCTTCCTGTTTCTTATTGGCTCAAAAAGTTAAACCACTGTAGAAGTACGTTTGATTACATATAGTAATAATATAGGAACAAAAAAAAAAAAAAGAAAAAAAAGATTGAAGCTTAACAGAAATGCTGGGATGTGTTTTTATCTGGATTTCTGTTCAGCTTCCTTTTGCATTTCCTTATAATATACAACGAAAGCTGTGAACTGCCTATTCTTTCCAGTGATACCAGGAACGGGTCTAAAAGCTGCTGCATTACAGCAGCAACGTGTTCCCTGCCATACACCCTCTGCACGGTGCCTGCAGCACTGATGCAGCACAGCCAGGGAGAATTCCTGGTATTTCACTGGGGGCTTGGAGTGGAGAAGTGAGGATGGAGGAAGGTCCACAATTCAGAGAGCTAACGCTGCTCCTAGCAGTAATGCTTCCAACCTCTCCTTGTGGATGGCTCACACTTTTCTTCTGTCTCCTTTTGTGAAGAAAATACAAGAAAAATGACCTTTCGGTATTGCCTGAGTACTCCTCATTCATTAGCACCACCAGGACTTTGTCTGACCATCATGAGCAAAGGCATGAAAAATTATCTACAGTACTAGGAAAAAGGCAGCTTGGAAGCCAAAGGAAACACACACACAAATGATTGTCCAGGTTTCATGTAACACTCTGGTTCTTTCTGCCTTCTTCTGTTGCTGGTGGTTCCCAGTCCTCCCCAGCTACCAGGTCTAGCGTTCATCCCTAGCTGCTATTTAAGAAGAATCTCTTTATAATATCAGTAAAAGGAAAAGTGGCTTCATCCTGGCTCAAATCAGGACACAGCTATCTTCCCCTTCCCCATCACCTCAAGCCTACCTTGCTGCCACACCTTCATTCCAGACTGAACATTGTCAATGGCTAAAACCCTGATCATTTTCCTCTCTGTGAGTTCCTCCACCCTAAGCAAAATCAGCCCCTAAAATACATTCTTACATTTAAACTTGATCATTTCATCCTTTCTGAATGCTCTTAGACACTCCTCTTTGCCACTTCATCCATTTTTCACTTACTGATTCTATTCCAAAGCTTTTGTTCTTCTGTATTCCATACATACAACACAGCTTACACATTATGTATACATACAGTACATAATGAAGCCATTCCCTATATCTACATGCTGCTCCTTTGCTCCATTTTGAGAGGTAAGGATCTGTCTTTTGTTTTTTTCAGTAGTAATAGTAATGATGGCATCTTCCATGTGAAGGAGATAAGTTGGGCAGACTGACAGAGCTGGAATATTTGGAATAATCAAGGTCAGGTTTCTGTTGGCTTCTCCCTCTTGATGCATCTCAGATGGCCCACTGCAAACCCCTGCATCATAGTCCTGCCTCTGGCTGCTCCTGACCAACAAAAAACACTCAAAATCCTACAAGCACTGACCATAGTGCAAGTGGGTCCTTTCTCCAACCACTCTGCTAATGGGACCAAAAGCCTGCTTTCTTTCCTACATCCTGCTCCACCAGGAGGATGTTTCCATGGCAATGGTCAATTGAAAATGGCAGCCTTGTTCCTTCCCTATTTGCTGCATTGCTGTTGACAGAAGTAAAGGTCTTGCTCTGAATTCTCAATTTGAATGGAGGAAATTTCTGTTAGATTTATCCCTAGTATCCAGATGCCCACAGACAATTCAGCTTTGATTTTCTAACCCTCCATGTCCACTCATTACTGATGGAAAGATTTCCCAAGCCTTGCTGTTGGGGATGCAGGCAAGGAAAATCACCTCGCACGTTCGCCGTTTCCTCAAGACACTCCCTGAATTTTAACGTCTTTGTAAGGACTTGTAAAGATGTTTCACTCTCAGCTGGTCTTTAAAGAGAAGTCTTTCTTCCAAAATGAGACCTTTCCTTGAAGGTCTGCTCAGATGCAACTGGAGGCTTAATAGCAAATGGGAAATACGTGTGGTTCAACCACGCTCAGAGAGGAACAAATGTGACTCTTCTGAAGCTGCTCAGAGCGAGACTCCTGTAACTTTTATTTGCAGCTAAAGCAATTTTTACTCACAGCACCTGAAGTCCAAGGGTGCTCACACATGAAAGAGCAGCGCTGCAGAGTGAACTGTCAACCTGTTCTCCTCACCTGTAACAGGCAGAAGATCGTTCTCGGAGTTCTTGCCTTCGACGACGTTCATCAGGACAGAGCTGCGCCCACCGGGCCGTTCCCTTCCGCAGGACTGGGTATTCCTGGGGCAATGTGCTGAACAGCCGCGGGCTGCACCGCGCGCAGCGTAACTAACGCACCGAGGAGCCTGTCCCTGGCCGAGCCTCGGCTGGGCCGGTGTCGGGAGCCCCGCGCCCCGGGGGCCGCAGCCGCTCGCTCCTCCGGCCCCACCGGCGCCGCCAGGTGGCGCCAGCGGATAAGGAACGGGCGGGGCGGGCCCGGCGCGGCCGCCGCGGGGGGGGCCGGGGACCCGCACACGCCGCGGGCACGGCCCGGACACGCCGCGGGCATGGCCCGGACACGCAGAACCCCACTTCCATTTCAAAACTCGTCCCATGCTTAGAGCAGCGCCCGTGCAGTGCTGAAGGGCTAAGACCTGCATCTTGACGAGGAGAACTGGAGCACTGGCTGATGTGCAGCTGGGGTGTCCTCCAAGTCCCAGTTGGACAGAAGAACCCATCTAGCACCTACCATTGCATTTTCTGATAAAAAAACACACCCAATTCTAGTAACATTCCAGATACCATTCCAGCAAAACTGGACATCCACATTACTAAAACCAACTCTTGTAAATAATCTAAGTTACTTTTTACATGGAGATCAGCTGGAACTAAGCTGGCAAGCTTCAGTCTCCATTGGGGGCCACTTTGTAGCTCTGACAAACTGGTCGGGGAATGGTAAACACCATCCCACATAGCGTTTTTGCACTATTGACCTTCTAAGATTATTTTAAAAACCTTAATCACAAATCTAATTGAAATTTAATACAAATCTAAGTAAAGTCAAAAATATCCAACAACACAATTCTTCAAACTGTATTGACACCAATTACTGCTATTTAAACCTCTTTCTGGGCTACACACATTCAATGCCCTCTCCAGCTGTGACAACACAGGGATGCAGTTTCAGTTCACCTCCAGGAGCTCCAGATTGTTTCACTGACACAGAACAGGGGCAACTGGTGACTCCAAGGAGAGGAAAGACCTGCCTGTGCCCAGAGGTGTCAAGGCTGATGGGTGCCCATGAAACCTCCAGCTCCCCCAGCTGTGGCTGCATGCAGGTGGCACAAGCAGGAGCAATCAGTTTCCAAGTAGCAGAGGAATGAAAAAAAGCTTTTTTTCCCCCCTGAAAGAAGGATAGCTCTCAATTACAGTGGACCTGAAACAAAGATTGCAACATAGCACCAGCTGTGAGCTTGTAACTCATACTTTGCCAGCTGACGGATGAGAAAGCCAAAAGGGAATGAGTTGGAGAAACCCCCAACATGAGCTGGCCCACAATTTGCTGATCATATGGAGTTTATATACGGAATTCTCCTGTGCTGGATTCTGCCACTGCATTTTGCTTTTACCACCAGATGCCTCTAAGGACATCTGCTAATCTGTTCAGAGAAATCTCAAAGCAAAACCATAATGGGGCACAAGAGGGGGGGAAAAACTGAAAGCCATGCCAAATGGAGGCTCACTCTTCATACCAGGCATCCTGAAATGACTTACAGGTGTCTGAGATAACATTCACACAGAATTTTCATGTATCATCGCTATTCATTTTGCTCAAATATCCTGAAAGGTTGCATTCATACAACAGCAACACATAATGACCCTTCTGGTTCAGACAACCAGTTAGGACACTGCCAACAGTCAGAGTATTGCAGCGCTACTAGGATGTTTCAGTGGAGACTTTACAGCCCCCCCCATGCTCCCTGACTTTGCTCACACCTCTAAGACAAGCTGCTCCATCTCCTAGCTGGGAAGGAGAGAGGAGTCATCCTGCTGAAGGCCATGAACAGTCTACTCAGCCCTTCTAGGCTTGCCTGCTTCAGTCTCAAGGATCATCAACAATGACTGTCCAGACAGGACAATCGAGCTCCTGATTGTCCCAGCATGAAAGCAGGTGATAAATACATCGGAACCAAACCAAAAACCCAAAGCCATGAAAACTGAAGTCAGGCTGATTAGTTATTTACAGTCTCAACTCAGTTGGAGATGCTGAAAAAGCCCAATCTTTTAGAGCATCTACAGTGAGCATTTACCTTTCATGGATATTAAAGTATGTTAATTTTAGTCTCTTAATTAGTTCACAGACCAGAACAAGTTAGTGGTGTTTCCATAAAGCTCTCAGAGCTGTATGCCACCCTGCAAGGATATCTTTTCATCCACAACCACCCATGCAAGCACAGTCACAGCACTAGGACAGATCACCCCTCAAGCCAGTCAAAGAAGCTTTGGGTTTGCAGAGGTCTTATTCAGGAGGGGAGAAGCCACCTCTAAGCATCCCAGAGCTCAGGGCACTGCTCTGCTCATGGAGGTGCCACAGTTGGGTACCAGGAGCAGGAGATTGTCCAGGATTCCTGGAGAATACTTGCTGGAGCATGGACTGGCTTTGGGGTGATGAGTGGGGAAGAAGAGGGAGCCAAGTGAATTATGGATGCAAGAAACACAAGCAAACTCCATGCTCATCCCAGTCAGGGTCTCTCTGCATTTCAGGAAACACAGTTTGATGTATTTGTCTGGCTCAGACTCTCAGACCGATGCCTCTCTCCCTGCCAACCATCTGCCACATCACTTTTAGTTCTCCAGGCACACACGGCCAAGAGAACATGCTTCCAGCCTTTGGCTGCCACACTGACTCTGCTCTCCTAGAATCTGATATGAAAGCTTTAATACCTGACAGAGGTCAAAAACTTTAATACCTGACTCTGGTCCAGGCTAAGTAGGACTTGAACGAACAGCATTTGTTCTCATCAAGTCAAGAACTAGTCACAGTCACCAGCCTCTGACCAGGAGGAGGCATTTTCCCCAAAGGTAGAACTAGTATCAGCTTCTCCTAAGTCTGAATTACATTCATGGTCTGAAACAGGATCCAAAAACATCCATGCACACCCTGGCTGTATCATTATTAACTCAAATGTGAAATTCTCATGAAAAACAGCAACCAAGAAAACAAAAGAATCAACAAAAACCTCACACAGCTTACCAACCTGAGGAATAAAACTAGAAGAACTGCAACATGGAACAGGTAAAAGGGCAAGACTGTCACTTCACCATGCACAGGGCTTTGATTAAGTCATCAACAAATCTGCTTTAGGGGAGAGAAATTTGGAAACATCAGGCAATCAAACTGTGAAGCCTGTGAAAGAATGATTAATGCAAAAATGTGATGAAACTAATGTGTTTGGCTCCAGAATTTCATGGCACACCCAACACTGGAACCAAATCTGATGGCTTCTTGGCGCACAGTGCCCCTCTATGTTCCCCGAACACCGTTATCCATGTCTTCTTTGTTTTCTAGGTCTGATCAGAATCTGAAGCTTTCATTTTAACTACATTTCTAATGCTGCGTTTCCAGGATGTGTACCCATAAACAGAGACATGTACATGCATATATACTCTGAATAATTGGGCAGAATTTCACTCTTCCCTCCTGAGACACAAAAGAGCCAAGTGTCATTAAATTTATGGTGAGTTTGTTGTAGTTTTCACATAATTTTCTTGATGCACTGCAGATTTTTTAACAGGCTGCCAATTCCTCTCTTGTTTAATGTTAAGGCACTTGTCCAGTCTCAGCTACACCTTCAGCATCTTGGATTTCTGGTTCAGGTTATCAGTCCCAGGGGCAATATTCTGTTTAGCAAATGTGTCTTTTTCCCTCTTCTGCTTGTCTACTGCCCTCCAGCTCTGCATGGAAAAGGAAAACAGGGGCCTGCAGAGCTCAGGATGCACCAAAGGAGTGGTGCAAGCTCAGACCTTATGCTGCAGTCAGCATGAGACTGATCTTTCACTGAAGGTTGAGACACATCAAAATGTACCTCAGGGCCGCGACCTCTGATTACAGAAAGCCAGGCATGACACAAGCATCTGACCAGGGGCAGGGCTGAGGAAGAAAAGCAGACCTGGTATTTGTTGACTCAGGTGCAAGCACCTAGATTGGACATTGTGGCTCCTGCAGTTAATCTTCTCTTGCTTACAGACCCATGTTATATACCTAAATTTGCCTTCTCTGCAAAAAGATGTTTGTGTGCACACTGGGACATATTCTCCAGAGGAGAACGTGCAAAGTAACTGTGATGTGAGAGAAAATATACTCGAGGGCAGATGTGGAGAACTCCACAGAGCTGCCTGTTTGCTGAGCAAACTTCCTGATCACTCTGCACATCTAAGCAGCCTTCTTTGCAGGCTGCAAAGTCTAGAGCAGCAGTAAAGGATACCCACTTTGAAACACTCCGCTCCACAGAGTCCATCTGTAAACACCAGCAACACCTTCTGATCTGACACTGAACCACACAAACATGGACTTGCCCTTGGGAGAAACCTACCTTCCAATACTACAAAGGCTCCTTGCAACCAAGTAGGCACCTGCAAATGGTGCTTGAAAATGCAAGACCTAGTGTGTGGAGGGGACCTTATTTTGGATAAGACCTTTTTGGGGACAGTCTGGGCAGCTCTCATCCCAGAAGTGTTGAATATTGGGAAGAAAGAACAGGCAGGCAAGTGCAAGTTGATTTTGAAGGTGACAAACGACTCCCTTCTAGTTAAGATTGATAGCAGTGAGACACACTGTACTACAAATTAACCCTTTGTAAAGCCAAAGAGCAAAAAAAGCCTCCAGATACTCACACATCGGTTTGAGCTGTCCAATGAGCTCTTCTTTTGTCCACTTTGCCCATTCCTTCTTGTCTGTGTTTATTGAGCACAAGATAGGGCCGCACGGTTTCCCGCAGTCCTCGATGGCAGGGACGTTCAGGTAGTGCACCAACACAATGTCTGGGTTCTGCAGGGAGAGCAGAGCAAAAGTTACATTGCTGGGCCTCTCCCTCTGCTCAGGGCCCTCTGCATTTACCTTCCTAATAAAAACTGTGCTAGAAAGTGTCATACTTAGATGTCAAGATGTACCAAATTTCCCTGAGATCAGCGCTTTCTTTAAATGAGGTGGCAAAAGACAAGGACAGCTTGCATGTGGCTTCAACCCCCACCCTTTGTGTGCGACCCTCCTGCTGCCTCTGTGTGCTCAGGGTGGATCTTTGCTCCAACCCACATAACACCGAGTGCTTGTGAGAGTCCTGCAGTCCTGCAAACACCAGTCTCAACAAACACCAGGCAATTTACTTTTGTTTCAGGGACCTGTGGGCTGTTGGATCCAATGCTTTCATCAGTTCTGATCCACATCGGGCTATTCTGAACACACAGAAATTCACCCAAGAACATCAGAAACAGCCGCACTTTCCATGTGGCAGCAGGAGGGAGGGAAGGGCACAGAGGAGGCTCACAAACAGCATTACAGAGTGCCCCGTGGGCAGGCTCTTTTCAGACAAGCCCAGAATTTCTTGTCTTTTGAAGACCGTGCAGCTTAATGATGAAAACAGCTTGCAGAAGGTCGGTACTGGAAGACAGCAGATCCTTAGCAGAGCCCCGCAAGGCGCTGGCTCCCCCCTCCCCGGCTCCTCCCGAGGGGCCCGGGCGCTCTGACGCACTGCGGTGCCGTGCCCCGACACGGCAGCGGAGCAGCCTTCCCCCCGGCCAGAGAGCCAATCACCTCAACAACTCTGCTGGCTTCCCAACACCATCCCAGGGAGATTGTACAAGAGATAATAACAAGATTGAGAAGCGGATTTCTTTCCCCTAAGTAATTTACTCCTAAGTTCACAAACTTTAATGACTGCTTTGGAATTATTTATAAAAATAAATAGGATAATGATGTAATTAAAACCCTAATGTTTCATTAATGCTGTTAGAGCCCTGTTCTGAGTGAGAGAGGGAACACAAGCCATCAGTCGTTTGCAAAGGTTGTGCTAATGGGAGTGCTTGCTCAGAAACCCGCCGAGAGCTGGAGCGGCCGGTGGGCTCCTGCACCGCGGGAGGTGCCACAGCCCCGGGGGCAGCGGCGCCGGCAGCCACGCTGTCCGGGGGCAGCAGCTCTCTTCGGAGTTAGGAGGTGATGCAAGCAGGAACTTGCATTTTCCTCTACCGATGAAAACTCCAAGCAAGGCTTTTCAGTGAAGTTTCTGCCAGGCTGTAGCATCAAACTCCCGCAGCCTGTGTTATAAAGACATGCATTGCACAGGGAAGAGGCAAAGAAACATAGCAAGGAATTGCTAACAACTTATTTCAGAGCAGTTTCGGAAAGTGCTAAAGCAAAGAAAACCGTCAACTCTTCTATTCCCAGGAGTCTCCTGGAGACAATGAATTGGACCTTTTATCTTTAATTTTTACATATTCACAGCCTTCTGTTTCACAGGGCACATCATCTTCCCCAGAGGAGAGGCAGACAGAGAAGCACACAGTAAAACACCGTATCCTCTCTTTCCAAGTTGCTGCAGGCTTCTCCCTCTTTCCACACCGCAGAGCTTCAGTCACCACACAAAAAAGAGATGTGTTTTCCTCTTGGCCTTCCCATTTTACCCTTTAAAGGTGAGGGAGGAGACACCTGGGGCTCTCAGGGAATTAACAGGGCAGCTGAGCTGCTTCTAACATGAGCAGCCAGTGCTGCTCCGGACTGGGGAGACTGAGACATTATGGTCCTCGTCCATAATTCAGAAAATATTCAGATGATAAAAGTGATTAGCTATACACCCAGTGTCTATCAGCTAACTTAACAGAACTAGTGATTTAGATGATGAAGTAATAAAAAGTAATATGCTTCACAGATTTTGTGTAAAGACACCTTTTGCTCCCAGAGGTTTCAGAGAAGAGAGCAAGGACATGGTGCTGCCGCAGCGTCGAGCAGGCTGGCAGTTCTGCAGATGCTGCTTCTGTCGTTTCAGATAAACTGTATTTTTCACAGCTGTTTGTCACCAGACAAGTGAGGACAACAGGGCTTCCTGGCTTCATTGCAGCAGAATTGAGTGGACCTAAGAAGCGGGCTGGCACTTTTATATATAAAAGCATATAAAATAAACACAAAGCCAACAGATTTGTTTCTTATGTCTACATCTGAAAGTTTATCTCAGGTTGTCAAGTCTCTTGAATGGCAATCTATCTAGTAAAGTGTTTTGAAACAAATTAAGAGATGCATAAGGTTTTGAAAATTCAAAATCAGCAAAGAATCACTATTTCTTTGTGGAGACCCACCAGTGGAACAAGAGAGATGTGAAAGACTAAAAGAAAAACTACAAATTAAAAAACCCAAAACTTCCACATGCGAAATGTGCCAGGAAAGTGGACGTGTCACAGCAGAGGCCCTTCCCCTGGGAGGTGCTGGAATTTGTTCCAGTATCCCTGTATGGTAAGCCAGAGATGGAGCAAGAAGTGGTTAAAAAAAAACAAACCACCACACAAAAAGCTGTTAGTTTTGATAAAGAAAAATGCAGCTGCAACATCTGTCTGACTCTTGTTTGCAGCTTCATCAGCACTAAGTGGTCAATAAATCAGACTGGCATGGCGTTGTATTTCCTCCATGGCTTAACCATTAATCCAGTGATAGTTCTCATGAAAAATGAAGGTGAAAACCTATGTGATAGCAAAAGTGTATACATTATCCAGAAAGTAATAAGAGCATGTAATGGTGCTGCAGACCTCACTCCCAGCAGGATGACTGGAGCAGAGGCAGCCCCTGGGCTACCTGCCATTCACATGAGCCAAGTACATCAGCTGCTGTGTGTCCCACCAGCTCACTCTCATGTTTATATTTTTCTCATAAGCAGAAACTCAAGGCTGAAGCAATCTGGGTTGCTCCAGCTCCCCAGTTCTGGCAGGAAGGGAGAGCAGAAATGCAAAAAAAGGCATGTCCAGCCTGTGAAGGGCTGGTTAATGCTCGATGAGGGACTGTCAGGTACCACCAGGACTCCAGGGCTGCCAGGGAAACCTTCATCTCACTTCAGCAACCACCTTCTGCTTGCTTGTTACTACCCAAAATCAGTCCCCCACACACTGGATACTCATCTTGTTTCTTTTATGTTGAACTTGCAAGGTGCTGTGCATTATTAAAAACATAGAGGGGAAAAATGGTCATTTTTCGGGGGCTAAACCACGAAGCAAAAGGGCAGAAGGAGCAGAGGAGTGTGGCAGGTGGACACAGAGGTGGCTCCTGCGCCCCCTTCCAACCCTGGAAATTATAAAAGGGTTTCTTCTTTTCCGATGGCTCTTCATTCAAGATGTTTGCTTTGTATTCCTCAAACCATCCAAAAGGTTGAAAAGGAATCTGAGCTTTCTAGGAACACAACTCACATCCATCCATGTGGGGTGACTGGATTAATACCTAAAAGATTACCACACAAGAAAAGATAATGCCAAAAGGTTTCCCTGTTTTTGAGAGGCTGCCATTACATGATGCTTAGTACCCACAAGGAACTTGGACATGGTGCTGGGAGCGTCCGTGTATCACCTACATATTGTCTAAAAACAAACCAAGGAATGAAACCATTCCCAGATATATGTAGGTGTGTGACACTCTTCTATTCATAGCAGTGTCTATCTGGATGGTTTCCTCTGGATTTTTAAGGGTCAGAGCAGTGCCTGAGATACCTCAAGTAGGAGGCACAAAACCACAACACAGATGTAAATAGGATTTTTTTTCTTTTTCCAGAGACTAAATGCTAGCTTGGGACAAGATTACTGGTTTGAATCCCAGCAATTTATTTATCCTTGAACTAATTTCTAATTGAGGTCATGCTATGAAAGGCAACCTGGTGGTTGATGTATTAGAATATATCCATCTTTCACACTAACAGTGACAACCAAAAAAACCAATCTAATACTGACTTTAAATGCGCAACCCATTACCTCAAGTTATATTGAGCTAGCCATGTTTAATTAGGGAGAACAAGACAATTAATAGACACATAGCACAGCCCTAGCGCCCAAGAACCAAAGAACGTCTAAGAAAGGGGGACTCCAGAGCCAGATGATAAAGCAGAACTCATGCTGCAGAGGGGAACTCCTTTTCCTGGGAAATCCATTTTAGCCTGTACAGCTCTTGAAATTAACTTTTTATCCAATGCCTCTGTTTGCACAAAAGAGCTGGTGAAATGCATGCCCTTTCAAAAGCTTCCTCAGGAGGAGAGGACACTGGGGTCAGCCCAGCAGAGAAGAGACATCAGTACATAAATGGTTTTAAACATGGTTAAAATCAGCATCCTGACAGGCACTGGCTTAGGAGTGGTTGCTCAGTGTCATGGTCCCTGCCTGGGCACAGGAGCAGCGGGTCCCCTCTGGGGCTGTCCCCCCATCCTCCATCTACACCACTGCTGATCCTGTCCATGCCTGAAGCCACAGGATTTACACCCCATGGATACCACAGGTATCTTCAAAGGTCAGTTGGTCCACAGTTCCAAAACAGAGTAATTTTTCCAGTTTTTCAGCTCAAAGCCTTTTGAGATTTGTTGTTTAAATTCACTAATTTTTGAGAAAAGAGACTGGTGACAGGCCAACAGCTCCACAGACCACAAGCAAGGGAACAATGAATCGTGAAAGGCTTAGAAAGCTAAGAAGTTTTGACCCTCATGTAAATAAAATGTGATTTCCTGCAATGGTTTTAGAAGGAATCAAGACTTAATACAGTTGTATGCTTTATAACGTGCTCCCCAGTTCCTCTTCAATACCTTGGTAAGGGAAGATAAAATGTAATCAGGAAAGTAATTGCACTCTGTTCTACATTTCATGTCTCAAAAGAACAACTACAGGGTACAGAGCCACCACAGGGCAGGGTTTGGATCAGAAAAATACAGGGTTTCTTTCTTTTTTATTCTGTTTTTATCTTTCTTCTTCCTCTGGCTGCTCCTGACATTCCTTGATAACCTGCATGTTTCTCCTCCAACAACAAACTGTGCCTGTCCCATCCCTATGACACCAATGACAAGGGCAGATTCCCACTGCTCCTTGGGAGCTCTCTGGTCCCCAGCTGCCAGCCTGCACAGAGCATCATCCTCTGATGTAAGGATGATTTGTTCCCCACATGCTGGTGGCAACACTTGAACACAAACAGGAGCGAGAGCCCCACCCCAAGCAGCCCATGGCACATCTCCAGGGGAGCCAAATGCAGAGGAGCCTGCTGGACAATCTCGGGAGAAGGCAGTAAGGGAGTGGAAATGGTCCTTAAGTTTTTTTTTCTCTCCCTTGAAAGAAAGCTCCAGGGTGGTGTTCAGCATTTCACAATATAGGTGGTTTGATTTGAATTTCCCCAAGACAAGCCCAGAGACAAGCGGAGTCCTGTCCAGAGAAAAGTCAGGAGATCTCTGAATAAGCCTCTGTCTGTAGGTGAGCCTGGCAACCAACTCATGGGGTTACCAACTGCACATGGATCAGCCTGGTCACCATCAGGCAGCATTCACATAGTGAAAGCAGTAAAGTAAGTGTCTTGAGATAAAACAAATACTGAATACTTACTAATGTGTCATCAAATGTGATATATTTGAAGGTATTTTATATACAAAGAGCTGCCTCTGAATACTCCTAGGGATCACATTTACTTAATAGGCACTTTTAAAGATACAGAAAAATACAGGGCTGTAATTTCTGGCCTCCAAATTTCCAAAAGGAAATGGATTTCCAAGTTGCTTATTATCTTTCATAGCAATGCCCCTTGTGCTAGTAAAAGGTATAACCGAAGGACAGTAACACACAACTAGAAGCATGCAGCAAAATAAAACAAAGAGCACTTCTCTTTCTCACATAGGTATTATTCTTCTGGACAATGGAAATGTCTTTTCCTGTGTGTCACGGCTCCCAGCTAGAAGCTTTAACTTACACAGGCAGCTGACAGGGACAAGATAATTCTACCATGAGCTGGGACTGTTTCTGTTTCTAGATAAACAATCAGCAGAGCTGTTGATGCTGATGCAGAAGTCCCGTGTCCTGGTGCCCAGAGACAGAAAGGCTGCAGGGAAATCTGCCCTGCTTATTGCTCCAGAGCAACGAACCCAGTGGAGATGGTGACAGCGCTCACCCGGGAACGGCCAAGAGGAACTGAGCTTTGGGCACCCAAACGCTCATGGCATTGGCAACACCCTGCTTGGAGGTCAGGGGCTTTCCCAGGGAATGGCACCAGCTCCAGGCTTCAAACCGCACAGCCAGGCAGAGGAACTGAAGGAGCAAATGCTGTTCTTGCCTGTTTCAAACCATGGTTTTTACTGTTGCCACTCAGTTCTTTATGACTGTACACCTGGATTCTTGAACAACCATCCTGACACTTTCATAGTCATTGAGCAGGGTCACAGGAGGCGCCTGGGCAGCTTTTTGAGCAAGGGCAACAACCTTCTAAGGCTGAGACATCACTCACATATGAAAACATAACAACAATAAATGCACATAGAGGAAACGTACAGACAGCAACTTGCTCTATTTCAGCTTGCTTAGAGATATTCTCTCTTAACATACCTCCCCCCTCATGACAATCACATGATAAGGGCAACAGATCCATTTAACCCAGCTGCTGCATCTTGTATCGACTGCCTTTTAAGGGAGACAAATTTGCCATGGACATCATCAAAGCATCTCCTCCTTTCTGTCATTTGCTCTCTCCACTTGTCCAAGCTTTTGCAACTCACTCTGCAAAACCCTTGAGGTTCTTCAAACAGTAACTCTGAGGGCAAAGCAAAAGCTTCTTTGGGTCTGAACTCTTAAGAGGCTCCTTCCTGCCAAATGAGGATTCCTACAGACATACACACTTCTTGCTATCCTGCACATACGCTGCTACTCCAACTCTCCACCTTTGAGGACTGACACTTAATGCCTCTATTTTCTTATATTAGACCTGCATATCGCAACCCCTTCCAGACTGGTATAATTTCTTCTGCATGGAAAGCAGTGCAGAGGAGACAGTCAAGGACATCCTATATTTCAAAGTGTCCTACGCTTGAATTATGCTTTTCATTTGCAGAACACCTCAAAGAATTTGCTAACAGATACCACCAAAAATATATACCAAGGTTACTTAATAGCAAACCACAGCTCTTTCTAGGGTAAAACAAAGCAAATGCTTGATAGCACACAAAGAGTCAGTGAGGAACTTCAAGGCCACCAAAGCTGAGGATGCAGAGTTCTGCCCTGCAGTTGCATTAATAGTTCAAACCCATGTCACACCATCCACACCAACACAAACAAAGCCAGTCAAATCATCACATACAAACATGAACACTGAGGTATGAGTACGATTTAATGGTGCCAGCCTCTTTGCAAACTGTTACTCTGTCAGATTAGCTACTGCATTCAGACTATTTTCCCTCAACAGATGTGAGCCAGAGGTCCCTCAGCTGACATTTCTGAGGACTTTTTTTCTTTTCTTCATTCTGAAGCACAGAATCTTTTTCCTCTTTCTATCACAACCTTTACATGGGAATTCTGTCATTGCATTTCAAATGGGTTCAGATAGAGCTGAGCTCTAAACACTTCCACCCTCATCACCATCCAGAAATGCCAGCATTATAATGTGTGCCCCAAGTGGCTTCTATCCTTTTCCAGCTCACCCAAGCCAGAGATGCAACAATAGCTGGTCTGAAATAAGAAATAATTTTCATTTCAAAGCTCTGTTGACATTCACCAAGTGCTTTCAAAGTTTATATCAACAGAATGCACTGCTTCAAATTCTGGTTTGAATGCAGATGGCGCAAGTTTTTTCTCTCTCATGTGCTGATGGCCTAGTTTGCCTCAAAATCACTATTAACTTAAATATTAATGCATTTCTGTGCATTAAGAACCATTCAACGTGTACCTGAGGATTTCTCACTTTTTGTTGTTGTTGCGTAGTTTTGTTTTGTTTTTAATTACTATTGTTGTAGGCAAATCAAGTAAAAGAAAGCTGACATTTCCAAATACCAAGTGAGAAAACCCTAGGAGAACATACCCAGAGCAGTAAGCGTTCCCTCTAGGGATATGCTGTCCCTCAATGCTGCTCCTAAAGTTTCACCAAGAACTAAACTGTTTTTGTACATATGCAAATGTGTTAAAATAATTTGAAAGTTGGTTGCCCCTCAAAAATCGTGTATAACCCCCTCAGCAGCAGCGTGCCAGCATGCAGGAACAGAGGATATAGGACTAAGGATGTGCCCAAGGGTTTCCATGTATGTGAGACGGACAAGATCAGCAGCTTGGTGTTTCACAGGACACCCTGGTCACCCAGCCCTGTACAGACCCCACACCCATGCTGGCCAGGAGAGGGGCATTCTGCAGCCCTGGAGGCTGCTGGGACTATGCTAGGCAGGCTCTCCCGCTGCTGCTGTGCCTTCCCTCTCATCAGGCACCATGGGCTCCCCATGCTACTGTTCTGTGACTGCCTCTTATTTCTGGCTGGTGTCTGGATGGGGTGAACAGCCCTGACAAGGCTGATGGGGCCGCGCTGCCCCTCACAGCATCTGTCACTCCTTCCCCAACCAGGACTCAGGACACACCAGCCTTTACCCCTTCACACATGTCTGCACAAGAGCAGCAAGTGCAGAGACACAGGGCCCCAGGTGCCTGGAAAGGACATTACCATGACCTCGATGCCTGCCTGGAGGAAGAGGAGATAAATGCTATTTAATGTTCCACGCAGCCTATATGGTACATGGTAAGCCAACAAATCCTTTTTATTTTTACACTTTGCTCTTGCTCTAAGGGCTTTGTCATTTATAGGTTCTTTAAATTTCCTACTTTTGATATCAGTGACTGGTAATACAATTCCCGGAGGAAGAACATCAATAACGTTCAAAACACTTTCATAATGTTAGCTTTGATAGTCTTGTAACACTTCTGTTCCTATGGCGTAACCCTTATGACACTGCTATACAGCATTCAGGTTATTCATTTAAGGTTTTGTAGTGCCTGGATAACCTTTCCAAACAAGAGTAAACCCCAGTGCCAGGGAATCCAAAGCTCTCCTCCTGTGGTATTTTGGAGTCCAACTTTGTGTTGGGCATGAAGGCTCACAGAGATGCAAGAGTCCAAATTACAGAGACAGAAGGTGGCAGGACTGGAGTCCCCAGGGACTGAGAGGGGCAGGCACCCGGGATGCATCAGACTGCCACGTCAGAGACAGGCAGGACTCCTCCAGTCTTAATACAGTTGCTGGCTTTTACTCGTTAGCACGGTGCCCTCAGGAGGACTCAGAGCAGCCAGCTGGGAACTGACACAGCACTTGAGACTGGAAACATCGAATCCTTAGGCAGAAGAAAGTATCAAACTTGATTTTCTTCTGAATTGCAAGAAAGAGATTATTAGACACCCTTCTTCATTTTTCCCTATCACTCAGAAGCCTCAGATTTCCCCAGATGGAGATTAACAAACAGAGATTAGCATCTAAGAGCTGCTATAGGCTGTGTTAGACTGAGCCCAGTTCTCCAGGCCTCCTATATATGTATTTCTAGACTCCCAAGTGGGTTCCGACCAGCACCGACCAGGGCTGTTAGGCAGCTCAGAGTGGCTTCTCTGACCTGCTGAGGAGAGCAGTTATCTCCTCATGTCCTGGTTTGAGCCAGGATAAAGCCACTTCAAACTCCCAAGGTAGAACAAGCAAACTGGCTGCTAACTAGAGATTATATTATTATTACTATTATTATTAGCAATGAGCAGAGGAGGTGCTACAACCTGGCTAAAGCCAAGTCAATTACCCTTCAGCCTAATCCATCAGCCTCAAATCCACTGCATGGGAGCAGGCTGGTAATTTCCTGGCAGATGAAGGGCACCAATAACCTGAAAAGCTGTGTTATTTAAGCAGAAGGTGAGCTTTGTTTAGCCCTTGGGCTCAGGCTGAGCAAATGACAGATGCTGACACTACAACCAATTAGATTTTTAAGTACTGAGAGGAAATTTATCAGGTGAGTGTTTGGAGATGAGGCACGGGAGAGTTACCAGCTTCTTTGGAAACACCATGGCTGTCTCTCACTTTGTTCCTTTGAAGGTTTTCCCTGATGTTTTTATTTCACAGTATGCACTTATAACAATAGTGAAGTTATAGCAATGCCTTCTGAAGTGTAGAACAAATACCAATGCATTTGCCATTATATGCAGAAATTCCCTTTTTCTTTTTTAAATTTACTCACAAAAAATGTATATAAAGTGGAGATATTTTATAAATCAAGTGGTGCTGCCTGTGGTGTACACTCACATTAGCAAGAGAAAAGCACACAAAATGCCAACAACATTGCACACTTTACAAAATATGAAAAGGCAGGGAAGCTGCTAAATTTCAATAACAGGCACAGACTATTACACATGGCAAGTCATTATTCATTTTGCCTATCAGCTACTTGACCCAGCTACATACACTGATATCTTGTGAGACAGCCCAAATAAAGCAGCCATAGTAAGAACATCCAGTGCCAGACGTGGGAATAAAGTTTAACACAAGTACTTTTAAGTTTGTAAATGCTGGGGAAAGTGAGCACAGATCAATGGGTTTTTTCCAGCTTAGGCATTAATGCATCTAAAGCAGCATCTAAGAAATAGGTAACTCCAACAAATGAACAACTTATGGAAAGAGTCTTTGAAATCCCAGAAACAGCAGTATTCTCCACTATCCTAATTTTTGAGAGGAATGTTAACGTTTGTCTATGTCTACCCTCCTGGCTGTTACTGGACACTCATGCTACAGCATTTATTTTTCTCTGCTGCTCCATCTTCTGTTCCCTTTCACTGGGACAAATCCGAGACCCCTTGTACTGGTTCAGCTCCACTACAGTCCAGTTTAAGGTACAGGTACATTCCTTATATTAAGGGATGGAATTCATCAAAAGGCTTTTTGCAAAGTTACCTTCATAGCACGATCTACCTTGAGCAAACACATGGTGTTACACTTTGCCAGAAAATGCCAATACTTTGCATGTTAGTGTCTGTACAAATCCTCCATAGGTTTTCTGCCTGGAAAACACTTTCCTTTCGCCAGCACAGTCTGCCTTTTTGAGTCAGAGACCCTGCCCAGATGCAGTTTGTTGCTAGGTTCGAGGGTCTTCACTCATCCAGCCACAGATCCTTGCTCCCTCCGGGGAGAGGCGGTGCTGACTCAGCAGCAGCGCCATTTGGGGTGACTGCATCGTGCCCCCTCGCCAACTGCGCAGCGGAAAGGAAGATGTCCATCTTGGCAGAGACCCAGGAGCCCTGTCCCCTGCCACGGCTGCGAAGCGCGGACCCGCGGCCACGGCCGCGCCGGCAGAGGTTCCAGCCACGGGGGTTCCCGGGACCGCCTCTCGCTCCCGGACACGCACGCCCCGACGGGCGTACCCCGGGACCCCCAACCCGCCGGGTGCCCGCGGGGACAGACACAGCGGCAGGAATCCAAGGGGATCCTGCTCTCCTTACAAACGCCAAAGCTGGTTACGATCCTCCTACGCCCTGGGACTGAGAAGCGGCACTGCCCGCCCGGGGGGACACACCGCGTCCTGCCCTGCCAGCCCAACGGGAAAACGCTTCCCGAGATGCTCGGCCGGCCTATCAGGGAATACGTAACGAGACTAAAGCAGCAAAACCAGCGTGAGGGAATTCCCGGGCTCCCCGCAGAGGCTCCTGTTGGCTCTGAATCGGGAGCGCAGCATTTCCCTCCTTAGGCAGAGAATCTTCAGTGACGAAAGCCCCTGCACAACCAGAGGAAATCCTCCACCACAGCTGCTTGGAATTTTGTCTTCAGGTTTCCTGATGTTTCGGCACTATGACAGAAAAGTTTCAACTGGCTCAAGATTGCAAGTACCTGGAAACCCTGACAAAAATCCTCCCTCCCGACTTACACACACTATTTGGAAACGGCCAGAACAACTACCATGCCTAAGGAAATTAAAGTGCGACTGTCACTGTTTGCCAGAAAACCAAAGTACATCCGTGCCACACAAAAAGCTGTGAGGTACCAAGCAGGGTTTCTGTCATGACAGGTAAGTCCACACATCATCACAGTTTGGTGACGTGGGGATGGCAAAAAAGCAGAACCCAGACCTTGAAAGCAAGTTCTCAGTAATGCCACAAACTCCCTGTAAGTGCACTGTGTCATCAAGTCATTCTTTTTTATAGCTAGAGACACAAGGAAAAAATGAAATCTAAAAAGCATTGTCAACTTGAATGATTTTCCAGGTTCTTGTCACTAAACAACGATCATCCCTCAGAGCATAAGAAAGGCAATAAAACCAATAGAACTAATAAAGGAAAACTGTGTGGAGCTTGACAGATCTGGCTGTCCCTGGCATGTGACAGCCTATTTTACCAAGCAGGCAAATTGAAGCTGCAGCAGACTTGTCCACTGGATAAGTGAGACCCTGACAAGACCTGCACCGGCTCCTAGCTTTCTAATGCTGTTAAGTTCTACTAAAAAAACGTCCATTTTGAAAGACCATTCAAAAGATTTGGAAGAATACATTTGCAGCTGATGTAACAGCTGCTCAGTAATTGCTGTTTAACTGTTCTGCTGAACATCAGAGCCTGTTCCTGAACACTGGTAATTTTTCACAGCTGCTGAAGGGATGCACCTCACCTTGTTAATATTGTTTGTCCACATATGGAAAAAAACCTGAATTTTTATTTGTAACTGAAATAATCAGGGGAAACCAAACTACATAACTTTAAAAAAAAAAAAATCAATGTGGAAGAGATACACTTCGAAGATACAGACATTAGTGGGAAGATAAGCAGTGTACTATTGCTGACGCTGCACCTCAGATGCTAGTACATCCTTTGCCACATTGATGAGATAGGGCTCAGTCTGTCCACAGCTATGAAGGAGAAAAACCCACCCGAAGTGGGAATGCAGCCAGTTTGCATTTTGCTTCCTCCTGACAGTTGACAGCAGCACAGGGACCACATCCCCAGAAGGTGCCCGTGGGGGGGTGTGGGAAACTGTTCTTTTCTTCCCCACATAAGTCTAAACAGGGGGGAACAGGTTGCCTTCCAATGTGTAAGCCTGACAGGCTGCAAGTTGGGCTGCTCCAGTGCTCAGCCCAACTGCTCCCTTGTTACCTGCACTTCTCTGGACACTGAAAACACAGCAGAGACCTCAGTTGTTCTCCAGCAGTTGTAATCCTTAAAGCAAGCCAAACCTAATGGTTTGCAGCAAGAGTCTGCTCCCAAATTCCAGACTTAATTTATCCAAGAACTTGTTAACATTTCCTCTGTGCACTCACTGAACTAATGCAGTTTTGAAGTCACTTATTTACCAATAAATTACAATAGTCTGAAATCATTAGCAACAAAGTAAATTGTTTTAATTGATCTGAACTTTTTTACAACGGAGGAACTTCGCTTCTATATAATTGCACTTCTAAAGGACTAAAATAGCAAATTAATCACTCTTAGAACTTGCAATCTTTAAAGGGCTCCATACTCTGAAAGGCTGTATGGTTGAAGCGAAGAATAATTCCACAGTTCTGTGACTCTCTCATGTTCTTGTTGGTAATGAACCTTGAACCTGCCTCATGAACCTTGTAATGGTTCAAGGACTTTTCTATGTCAAGGGATGCACCGAGACAGCAAGACATGGGCAGGGAGTTTAGCTGGGATGACCAGCATTTCAGGACATGCCTGCTCTTGCTGCACTGCTCCAGCTTTTTTGGGGATCAGAGTAGACAATGACTATGCAGATTTAAATAATTTTGAGATTTCCTTTAGTACAACCTTGGCTGAATGCAAAGATGCAGAGGTCCTGTTAATGAACACCTAAACCTGGATCAACCCCTTTCTGTCTGAGCAAGGGCAGCCTCTGCAGACAGCAGCAAAGCAGCCTTCTAAGACAAGGTGCACTGCCAAGGTGCACAGCATAAATACATTTTCTATTCAAATTGGTTGGGGGGTTCAGAGGAAATATTCAATTTATGAATACAGCATAAATGGCATCTTTCAAAATAACAGTTTTAGGCACAGATTAGCTCTCTATCCTCATTGCTTCCGATAGGGCTAATCACCGCCCTAAATCAGTGTTTCAGCTGAACCTGACATTGGAAATCACATATAATTATACTGATTAATTTTGCTGAAAACATACAGCATTTTGCTATAGAAACATAAACACAATAAGGTGGAAGGGTGATACAAATATCAAAAGCTGACTGCTGTTCAGAAAAAAACATTCAGGTGCTAAAGACATTTGAGTGACTGCATTTATTAAAAGCAGTACCAACTCCCACATCTGCCTGCTGAGTTTGGCAAAAAAAAAAAAGCAGAGGAGAAATGGTGGAAGTATGACTCAGGAGTATAACTGCATCCTACTAAAGGCATCCCATTATTTATATACACATCAGAATAAAATGAAGTGGAGCATTATAAAAGGACTGTTTGAAACAGCACCAGTCCTGCAGACCATCTGCATATTGAAGCGCCTGATGTGGCCAAAGGAAAGGGTAGATCAAACAGGGGAGTCTTGGCAGAAGGAGCTGAAGAGAGAGGCAGTGTGGAAAGAGGGAACACCAGCAGCTTCCTCGAGTGAGTTATTTCACAGCTAGTAGGAGAAATGTAAGAGGTAATGCAACACAGAGAGATTACACGAGGAGAAAACCCCTAAAATTAGGAATTCCTCCTTTGTCATCCCTGTGCAGCATCAGTGTTTCAGAAGAAGTTGTACCAGCTCTAGAAACCAGTGCCTAACGACAAGATAACTATTTCTACAAGGGGCGAATGGGCACAGAATTTCAACAATAAGGCCCAGAAAATTCACAAAAGAAACCAGCATTAATACATAGCACTTGAAACAGAGAGAGATGCCTTTCTTCATGGCTGCATTTTGCTGCAAAAAGTTCTGAAAAGCCACTGGAAGAAAACTGCTTGGGTTTCATTTTTAAGGCTGCACTTAACCAAATGCTATCTGTCTTCAGACATATTGGCAAGGAAAAGTAGCAAGTTACTCGGTTTTCCTGTAGCACCTAAAATTACAACCTCTATCTTATCAGTCACTCGTTACCTAAAATCAAGACTTATGGAGCTGATAAATTGCTGCAACTGTTCTTCCCTGTTGCCTTGTGGGGTGGCAGCTCAAAGCCTTTGGATTATTTGCCTGGATTGGTTTATTCACTCACAAGCACAAAACCACCCTACAGAAAGCACCCACATCCCACAGAACTGGTCTGAGCAGCATTTTCCAGGGACCTTTCACAGGCATTACAGTGAGGCACGTCCTGCCCTCACAGAACAGCACTGCCCTGGCATGGGGCAGCTCTCTGCCTCCCCCAAGTGCTGGGACAGGAAGTCCCATTCTGGGTTCCTACAGAGCACCTCTGCCTCAGGCAGCTTTGGGTAAGCAGGACCAGGGTCTGCTCTGTCCCAGCACAGAGCCTGAGGATAAACGGAAGGGAAAGGCAAACACAAGCTACAGCTGAGTAAGTAACATTAAGTCTGACGTGAGGAAGCTGTGATGCATTACTCACCCTGGTAAGTTTAATGTATAATTTAGAAAGATATCACCAAAATGGAAAAGAGAAGCTCTGAAGCAGCTCTGAAAGGTACTCAGCTCAGGCATCACACACAGTTAGTGTTGCAGGGAAGCAGCTAGCACCATGGCAGAAACCCACCCCCCACCCAGAATTTGATTTAGTTGTGTCTCTGCACTGAAGCACTTTAGCAAGAACTCATTCCTTTTCATAAGCCAGATTTAGGCATTTTATTCAGTATTAGGTATTACATCCCTGCTTGATAACCAAAAGCCATCAGACTGGAAAGCCCATATTCTCCATCTGCTGCCAAGTGTAACAGGCAGCCTCAAGCAGGCAGTTTGAACCCACACCTTGGAAGCCACAAATAATCTCAAATTACATTAGAAAAATCTTAAAGGATACACTGCCACCCAAAAAAACCAAGCCAACCAAACAAACAAGAAATAAAATAATCACATCTCACATAACACATCAGGTGATACTATTTTAGTTTAAAAGAGTGTGAGTCACCTTGCATTATAATTTTGAATAGATATTTATCTCTGGCAAAATGAGAGCTTTGCCAGGGTTTAGAAATCTTCTGGTCTTTCTACTTCAGAGGGATGGTGTGGACGTGGGACACTCCAGCTGCTTTTTGAGGAGGGCTGTATGTGGGTGACTGTGCAAGGTTTGATGTCCCTTCTGGCAGTCCCCCTAACAAGGCTGCTTGTTATTTCTCTGGATGCTTTCACCATCCGCACAGATTTTTGTTCCATTTTTCAGTTTACCACATTCAAGAACTGATTAACATCTGGCAGCAGTTTCACAGCATTTCCTTTCCTTAAACCAGATTTGACTTTCATTGCCATTTAAAATTAATTTGTCCCCTTATTCAGTATCATAAGATAAAAGGGACTAGGGAGGATCTTTTCTACAATTCTGAAACAACTCCCCACCTTACACAGTACCTGTATGACAGCTTCTCTTCTCTTTTCTTAGTCAGTTAATATTAAGCTTCCCAATTCTCTTTACACAGGACCTTTCCAGAGAGCAATCTCTGCTGCCCCCTTCAAATCCACACCCGACTCTCAGAACGAGAATGCCCAGCATCACCCACAGTGTATCAGACAAGGCTACACAACCAAGCTATGTAACAGTATCATGACAGACTTTGTTGTATTCAATCCCTCTGCTTTTTATTATTATTCAAACATTTTTTTGCTTCTTGACCTCAGTCACACATTAAGAGAAACAGTGACAAACCATGACTGCCTCTGAGATCTTAAAAACAACAAACCCAAGCACCTCTAGGATTAAGAAACAGCTTTCCAATTTTCTCCCTCTTTCACAGCTTACCACTTAAAATACACATTATAAAAGGTCTTGACTCGACAGCACAGTATCCAGAGCATTCCATGCTCCAACACCCTTCTGACCAAAGGAGGTGTTTTTCTGTCCTGGTGGCATGGCTCTCCTGGGCTCCCCCAACCCCAAGGAAGGCAGAGATGCTTTTCAAGATGCATCATCACTGTAACTGCTCCATGAAGTGCTTTATCATACACATATTTTAAACTCTTGATAACATTCATGCAAAGATAAGGGAACAGGAACTCAGGCCACAGTTTTAAAACATTTTCCTGATTTCTAGCAGTTTATCTCCAGAAAATATCAATATGTCTCCCAAATCCTTGCACATTAGTACAGCTGGTGATATCAGCCTCTCTGACCTCAAACAGTACTGCAATAATTTACTCAGAGTAATCTGCTCAAAAAGGGAACCCTTGCACCAAAAGCAGTCTGCCTCCAACACTCCAAACACCATGCACCTGTCTTTGCAGTGAAAAGCAGAATTTGTTGTGCTGATATTTACTTGAAGCAATGACTGTCCATGCACCTTTCACCTTTGACATGCAGGAGAAGAGCAGACAGGGACCCCAATTTCCATCCTTTCAAAGGCTGTGGTGCGACCAGGAGTTATCTTGCAATGAACATTTCATGCTGCTGTACATTTCATGGTCAGGGCCATTAAATGCCTGGAAGGAAGATCCTGGCTGCTGCTTCAGGCAGCTTGTACAGACCAGTGCTGGACCCTAGGTCCAGCCAGACCATGCAGGACACAAAAAGGGGTCTGGGACAGAGAGATACTGAACCCAAGAGTAATCCAAGCCAATTCCTTTAAAAGCACACAGTTGGACCTTGTAATTCTGGATACAGCAGAGAGTATCTGGGAGCAAACTCTCCCCTTGCCACCCAAACATCCTGCGGCTGAGCTGGACCAGCACCTGACTGCACGGGATGCACGGATAATCCCTGGCATGCTACTAAAGCCTGTGCTCCCTCTGGGTACAGAGGGTCTAATCCCCAGGAGTGCTGGACAGAGATTTGCAAGGGGCTGTTTTACTTTGCATTGAGCTGGTCATGCAGCCAGAGCCAGCCCAGCCGGTGCTTTTTTGTTTATTTTTACAAGCACAGACTGTGCCCACAGAATCTGACATAATTTTAGTTCAGAAATGCAGTAAAAATAGCAAACCCTTCCTAGAGCTTTTAGACTCAAAATCTCATCAAAAAGAAATGTAGTTTTATCAATTATGCAGCCCTACCCTGGCTGCTGCATAGGGTCTCTTCACCCGACAGTGGTTTTAAATTACAAGAGCTCCTTGGCTCCTAGAAAATAAGGAGGGCTCCAGTCTCACGGGCAGCCCCGCCCGGGCTGTGGAGCTGCTGGAGTCAAACCCACTTCCTGCCAAAGACGACTATTGTTTTTGCTGCAAATGCTCCTGAATGGCCATCTGGCTCAAAGGGGCAACGTGCTCATGCAGCAACATGCTGGCCAAAGCATCCTCCTGGGAGAGGAAAGCAGCTTTCCCTGAAAACGTCCCCCGAGGGATGCCGTCCCGGGAGGCGGGCAGGCGCTACCCGAGCTCCCCCGCCAGCGGAACGGCGCAGAGCTTTTCATCAGCCACATCCTGGCATGGCACACGATGAAAGGCTTCCAGCATTGCCAGCGTGCTGATTTTAGCAGAGAAGGGAACTGGGGAGATGGGATTCCTACACACAAAAATAGAAGGTTTTAAAGCTGCAGCAAAGAGAAAGACTGCTGGAACATGGAGTCCTCTTTAGCAGCATCCAGCCAAGCAGCAAAAACCAAAAGGAAACAACCTATAAATAATATAGAGCAGTTCTCCTCTGATCCACTAACCTACTTTAGGACAGGTTTACAGTGAAGAATAAAAAGAATTTACGCTTGATTGTGGTGATGTAGAAAGCGTCTGTTCAGTGTTGATGTATATTCCTTGTCCTAGTTTCTCATCTGGAATTAAAACAGGTAACTGACTCCAAGCGAAGGAAAAAAAAAAAATAAAAAAATCTGTCTTCTCTGTTTTCTTTTTTTGGAGAAAGGGAGAGCACTGTGACTGCCAGCTCAGTATGCTGCACAGAGAGGCATGTGCTTCCCTCCATGGCTCAAGGAAAGTGCCCTTGGAGCAGATGAGATCCTGGATGCTGTGACAAAAGCATCCTGGGATTAGAGCATTCCCTCCAGCACCACAGCACCCCCGTGGGAGAGGAAAGCCAACACAAACATGGCACCATTTATCAGCTCCCAAGAGCTGCCCTGGGATACGTGGCACACGTAACAGTCGTGTACTAACAGGACATAACATCAAATAGAATATGGGTTATTAGTTTCCGTTATAGAATAACTGGTGCTTCTTTATAGTTATTTGACAGCAGGAGGTGGGGAAAGAAAAGCAAGCTCACCTTTCCTACAGTATGCAAGGCCACACTCGGGCATTGCTGAATCCTTGTTTGCACTATTAGCAAATTCCTTAGGATTGCCAGCTGAATGTGGGGCATACCCCTACAACAGCAGTACTTTGCCAGAATGTCCTCTTGTGATGACAAGACTGTCGGGAAACCAAGAGAACAACCCTGATTTTACTTAAATAATTCTGAGTAGTAATTTCCTGTATGTTTAGATTAAATGCAGGAAAATGGTGACCTGTAACTCTTTGCAGGTGCTGCTGGATGCCTCAGACAGGAAATTCATGGCACAGAGACCCCCAGCCTTATGTTGCTACATCCTGCCCTCCCTGACCCTAAAACTCTTGAATGAGGTGCCAGACACCACTCAGTCATTGGCTAAAAAGTTCTTCAAATAATACCTCCACATTGCCAAGTACCCTTGGCCTAGGACCTTCTACTCCTCTCTCCTCTTTTTCTATTCATCAGCAACATCTTAATTTTAAGCACATTCTGCCAGGGTGGACTGAGCCTTAAATAACCTTATACTTCATCATTTCTCTCCTTTCAGCAGCTAACTGCCATTGGTACAAGCAGAGGCAGCCAGCTCTGCTCCATCCGAGAGGGGAAGCCATTTGCTGTGTTTTGCGTAAGTGCATTTTAATAATGCATTTCACATGTGAGGACCAGCGAGCCGAAACGAGGCCGGGGTGCTGGAATGCACAACTAGTACAAAAGGAAATCTCAGGATGAGCAGCACTTCCACAAACTTTGAAGATTATTAATTACTGTTACTTTCCTGAAAACACTCTGGAAAATAATAATGAACATGGTTTGGGCTTAATGAGCCAGTATCTGCTGTCTTGACTGATACGGGCCAGGTTCTAGACAACCAAATCAACAGCCTGTTTACCTGTTGATCATGCCAGACTCCTCCAACCTGGTGTACCTTCTTGGCTTCCTCCTCTGCCTATTGCCCATACACCTCCATTTCCTTTTGAACTGAAAGAGAACTTCTGAAGAGCAGAGATACCCAAGAGACACATAAAATCTCCCTTGTTCTTGGGACCAGCACCTCATTCCAGAGCCCAGCAGTTCCCAACCACACACCGCGCAGAACCACATTGCCCCAGAGGCTCCAATCCACATCAAAAGCACCAACCCAGCTTTGCCATCAGGTATTCTTCTTCAAGGGAATCAAAAAGTCCTATGTTCAAACCTTGCTTACACTCCATATGGAAGCACATCCAACCATGTAACAAAACATTCACTCATGTAATTACGGTTTATATCCCATTATTATATATTTTAACACTCAACACCAGGGAGTGGTTCATCTAATCTTACTGGCATATGTTTCCATTCTCCAGACTTTTAACAAAGTTGAAGCAGACACTGCTGCTTGGGTCAGAGGGTGCCAATGAGTGCTACTACAGAGTGGCTCTTGCAGCAGCAACACACCTTGGCTCACCAGGGGGTAAACACTGATCCCCTCCAAGGGCCTTTGGTGGTTCCACCTGCCATAAATGACACTCCAGCATGCAGACCTTTATACCTCCAACAGGCTGCAAGATACCCAGCAGATGCAACAAAGGCTGGGAGGAGTTGTTCTGCCAGGACCACACTTGCCTTTCCCTAGCACCCAGCCACCCAGTCCCACCTCACAGAGCAGGGCTTGGGATGCCTGGCCAGCAGCACCTCAGGAAGCCACAGGCTGCTGCAACCAAGCTTTTATGCACTTCTATAAAACTAAGACTGCTTTGTTTTGCCTACGTGACATGCAAGCGTGCACAATTGCGCGGGTAGGTAATTTCTGTAAAACATTCCCACTGATTGTACACGAAGCCTGACACTTCTCAAACAGATTCCTGCCCTGCATCAGCACCTGCATCCCTCTCCTCACCTGCTCCGTGCCAGTTCTGGGGCATGCTGCTTCCCTTCGTCCCCTGTATGGGATGAGCTTCTTAGATTCCTGTCTGTACTGCTGCTGAATTTGCCTTCAACTAACGGTCCCTCTGAATAACCAGCTGCAGCACAGTTACCAGCACCATACTTCGCAGACCTACAGATGGCACGTGAGGCTCAAATGACATCCTGGACCAGATACCAGCATCCAACAGCCCAGGGGAGATTCCATATTTTCCTTCTGGAAGAGGCCATGGCCACATGTAAACACAGAGCGAGCCAAGCTTTACGCTTCTGGACTTTTCTTCAAAATTAAAAACAAAGCCATGACCACTTTGGGGTAAGAGGAGTTAATTTTCAATCCGACCATGTGGGATTATGACCCTAGGGAACAGCGTAATGAAGCTCTGGTGTTGGTTGCAAAACAAATAGATAAATCAATGTTTCAATTTGCTCCACCAGAGTGAATGGGCTCCAGTTGCTTAGCAATTCAAGGGACGTGGCTGCCGGCTCCTCACGCACAGTCAGAGACGCCACCAAAGGTGCTGGGGTTTCTACCACTGTAGAATTAAAATAAAACTTACCTTCCTGATGACAGCAGAAACTCCAGGCTGAAGGAAGATGCTATTTTCATGCACAGCTCCCTGAAATCCTCAGCTCACAGCTGAACCAAGCAGCAAATACCTTCTGAAGGTATTTTCAAGTGCAGCTTGCATGCTGCAATTAAGGAAGCACCAGGTTTCTGAGGCTTTTAGGAAAAGTAATCTCAGTATCAACACAGAAACTCTATAACCACACATGTCCAGACAGAAGAGGACACCATGTTTGCCGAGTCTCCCCCTCAGGGCCCTCTGGGCACTGGACCAGGGCAGGGTTTATAAAGGTTTCACAAAGCTATGCTCTGAATTACAGTAATTAGATCTCTTAAATACTCTAAATCCACTCAGATGCAGCGATGTTGGTAAGACTAGGGGCTGAAAGCAACTCCAGGTGCCTGCTCAGACAAGCAGACCTCTGATGAAGGCAAGATCTGCCTGGTACTTATGGCTGAGGATGGGGTCATTTCAGACAGGCTGATGATTTCTATGTATTGAGGGCAGGAGGGAAAAACAAACAAACAAAAAAACGATCCTAGGTGTTTCTCTGGTTAACAGGTTCTAAACCGTCTTGGCTCTACACCAGTCTTGTACTCAGTGCTGCAGGTAATTTACTGGGTCCTTTGGCTTTTACTGCCTGCACCACAGCAAGGTTTGCTGGCTCTGTGCAAGCCATGAGCTCATCTGACCCTGTGCCCCCCTGCTCCAGGCTCTGCCATCCCTCCCCTCCTGCCTGCCAGAAGCAGCTAGGGAAATTGCTTGGGTACCTCCACTTCCATCTGAAGGTGTTGGATTTTTTTTTTCAGGATCCCCACAAAGGTATTGCAGCCTACCTCAAGAACAACCAAACCCAAAAAAGCTCCAATGCACCCAAAAGCCAAATGACCCTTCATGGAAAACAAAATCCCCCAAATTTTAGCTATGCACTCCTGGCTTTTTCTGATTAGAGGAGCCTGTGCTAAACACTTTTAAAAACTCTTTTGGCCCCAGGTAATTTCTGACATAATATCATTGCTGGTAAATTGGTTTGGGGGGAGGCAGGGGACTTGGTGCAGACTAACTCCCTGCATTTTGCTGCCAGGTCTGTAATAAAGAAATGCTCCATTGTTCGAGAATACGGTAATCTCTCTCTCTCTCTCAATCAAACCTAAAATCACAAAAACATATTCCCCTCTTAATTCAGTTTGAACCCTGAGATGCTCCCCAGGTAATTAATAATGTTTGCAAATGTGCCTCCTTTGAAGGAATATTATCACAGTTTAGGTGACAAGCCCAGACTCATATTCCTCTTTATAATTCCTAACATCTACTCAGGCAGCATTAATTGGATTCAAAGCAATTACACAGGAGTCATGTTGGCCACTTTATATCAAATTCTAGAAGAAATTTTGCTTTGCACTGCTTTGAGCCACGGAGCCAATTCCCAGCCCTTTCCCTCTCAGCTGCCTGCAGGGCACCCAACAAAAGGCACCAGGGCAGGTTGTGCCTGGGCTTTGCAGAAGCAAAGGAGCTGAATGTATTGACTAGATTGATGCCTGTAGTGTATGTTTCATTATTACATGAGGAAGGACAGCAAGATGGAGACCTGCCACCTGAGGCGATGAAGGGGCAGCCCCCTTTCTGTGCAGCCCCTGCCCTAAGACAGGGGATCACCGCAGCAATTCAGGATGCACACCATGTCATTCTGTACGTGGGGACAATGCACCCCACATCTGTGTGATCTACCTTGGCCTGGAAAGCTACAAAGCATTTTTGCACAGTCCAGGAACAGACTTGGCTCTGGAAAAAAACAAACAACAAAAATCCTGCAAAAAAAACACAATGAGAAAGAATGTCTGTCTCTGTATAGTGCTGACCCATTTCCTTGGGCTCAAACCAGAAAGTTCCTCAGTTGCTTTACTGATGTACAGACACACACACACAGCCAAGCAAAATAAAGCCAGCACAAGGGCCCGATGGAAGCGTGCCTGGGAAATGTCTGGAGCAGGGACTGCTGAGAAGCACATAACATTGGAAGAACACCAGTGTGATGCTCCATTCACTTATTTCATAATCATGAAAGATATCCAATACCGATTCCAACAGAATTCGAGGATCCTGGCTGGTACTAGGAACTGACAGCCAAGCCTTGTCTCATAAACTCTGCTGTAGTATCTCTGCCTGACTGAACACAGGGCTTTTTTTCTGCAAAGAATAAACTTTAAATTAAATGCTACTCATTGTAAACAAGAGGCACTGTTTCACTCAGGTATATTTTTGTTTCCTCGGGAGATACTACTGAACACAGGAGATTATTTTAATAGCAAGTCCAACACATAGCATCCTTTTACTTCTGAGCTACCAGGCAAGTCACAGTGCCAGAGCTGGCAAGGCTACCTGAGTCCTGAACATGTTCCAGGAAAGTGGAACATGCGAGTGACCCACTGTGGGGCTCCCACACAGGGAATAGGGACAAGCGGTCCAAGAGCAAACCATCCCTTCAGACAGTAAGGGGTCTGGGCTGGTCCTGGAGTCCCAGCCAGCAGGGATCCAAACCCAGGGTCAGAGCAGCCATAACCCCAGGCACATCACTGACGCGGGCCCCGAGAGAGCAGACAGGCTGTTGGGTGGATGAGGGGTAGGGGGTGCCAGTGGACCTGTCAGGGATGGAGCAGGGCTACCTTGAGAGGCAGCAATGGGCTTGTCAGAGCAGAGCCAGAGCCTGTTGTGAGGGAGCGGGGCACAGGGACCCCCAGGTCATGGTATTAATCCTGTGTTAAAGCCAAAGAATTGCAAACTGATTTGGTGAGACTTTTCCACTATACCTTTGTTTGAAGCAGAGGAAGTTACCCACCCGTAAGCCATGCTGATGGCTTTCAAAACTGTCATACATTGTCACTAATGTTGACACTCCAATTATCCTCAGGAACATGCGAGTAACCAACATTTTGCAGTGGTTTCCAGTGTGCATTGTGTGCCTGCAGAGGAGGGATCTGCAGAAACTGCTCTGACAGAGTTAATGGGCTGCTCTGCCAGAGCCTATTTAAAATTCCAGGCAGCGCTAATTTAGTTTTAATGGGCACAAATTCAATTCCAATGGCTAAAGTATGCAAATAACAAATAAAAGGGAACCCCTGCTCCAGCAGCTGCCGGAGAGAGACCGCCCAGCCCCAGTTCCCCACCTTGCCCGATCCCCTCCAGCAGCAGCTGACCCTGCAGCCCCCGGGCTGCCGGCAGGGAAGGGGCTCACTCCCACGCCACTGGCTGGTATATTTATTTGCTGATGAGTGCAGAACTGACACTAAAGGGCCCTCAATAATACCAAGCCTCATTAAATTTTAATCAGGGCAGCCTCACACTCACTCTTCAAACAGCAAGACTTTGTGAGGGAGGAGATAGTGCAGCAGGGAGGCTCTGGTGGGGCAGGGAATGCCTCAGGAAGACCCTTCCCAAAGCACCTCTGCTGTCCCCCTGCTCAGCAGGCCAAGAGGAGAGGGGCTGCTACCATGAGAAGTAGCACTGGTGCCACTCTGACCCTCCTGCTTCATTACTCTGCTGCCTGCTTTTCTGGGGGAATCCCATGGAAAAGGCAGTCTTGCCCATGGTGTCCTACAGGAACTGACAGAAATTATTTTCTGCTTTAAGGAACACAACAAAGGGCTTTTGCTGCAAGCTTGAACTCTGAGCTGCAAATAGGACAATTTTGCCAGTGCTCAGGACTTGGCCACTTCTGCACAGCCCAGGAAGCAGCACGGTTAGCAATGTCTTCCCAGTGGGACCCCATTGGGGCCAGGAGTGGCTTATAGATAAGCTGAAGCAGCATTCATACATTTGTATGCATGTGTGCCCTTATCCTGAGGGCTGAAAACACTGTGAGAATACAGAGACAGATGTATAAGAAATCCGCTGCTTCTTGCTAAATATTGTACTGGCACAACATGGTAGATGCAACACAGTCAGATCCATTCTGAGACTATGGACAAGCCAACCTGGAGGTGACATTAATAACCCACTGGCTACCTGTGCAGCTACACTGCTAGTTCATTGGGAGAATGTAAAACATAAATAAGTATGTTAGAGCCAGTGAACCAGCAGAGAATAGACCAGAGGAATAAACAACCAGCAAACTCCAAGCTGTTCTTCAGGTGGGGTATCAGAAAGGAGCTGGGACAAAAGACAAATGTCAGGTTCACCATGACATGTCAAAGCAGCTGAGAAACCTGTTAGAGGAACACAGACATCAGAACAGGAGTTTTGTGTGTGGCAATCAAAGATCAAGTGTCCCCAGTCAGGCCCCTTTTCCATGTTGCTGAACTCAAACTGAGTTATGCCATCCAACTACACAGGAAAAGTGCAGAATTAAACAGCTTAATAACTTTACACACTCAAACCAGAGCAAACCACCATAAAATATGCTGAGTAACAGTTGCCTAATGTAGATTTCTTTCTTTAAAATGGCTAAGGCAGCAGAAACTAGGTAAGCAAGCACAACGAGTTCACATCCTCTGCAGCTACGGTAGAGGCAGACCCAGTCCCTCTCCTTGATGTTACCTCTGCAACTTCCCCGAGATCATGGTGGCTGCAAGGACACTAAAGGGAAACCAGACATCAGCATCCAGGACACACGGAAGCCTGGCTTTTATCCAGAGAAAAGGAAGACGCTTCTCCCTGTTAATCTCATAAACCTGTATTCAAGAAGTAAAGGCCTCCAGTAATTTCCAGCTCCTCATTCTCTGCTTGCACTGACTGCCTGCTTCCCAGCCAGGGCAGAGACAGACTGGCATTCAGAGTCTGGAAAAGCCAGTTCTGTTTGGCACTTGTGGACTTGTCCTGCTCTGTCCCCAGCAGCATCGCTCACCACTAATTACCTGCAAAGCGCCAGGTCAGGTCTCATTCTTCCTCTAAACTCATTTACTCCTTGACAAAGGCTCATTATGTCACCGGAGCAGCACCAGAGAAACACTGACAGATGAAGGACTCTGCAAGGACACTTTCGCAGCCTGTAAACGATGCTGCCAGTCCTGGGAAGAGCTGGTAGGGTGAGGTGCCCCCAGGATGGAGGAAGAGAGGCAAGAACTTGCTGGACCAGCACTGAGCAGATCATGCCCCAGCCCAGAGGCTCTGGGCTGCGACCCAGAGCTTTGCCATTAAACAGAGGAGCAGCTGGTTACAGGCTCTGGTGTCTTTCCATGGGGAAAGGGGGTGTTGGGCTGCGCACGGGGGGCACAGCGACACCCGGCTCCTCGCGCCCGTTGTCACACAGGGTTGCACTGTCCTTGTCCTCCAAGCTGGCACCACAGGGACAGCCAGGGCACACGGTGCTCCTGAGCAGAGATGGCAGCACCAGTTGGGCTCGCCGCCAATCACGGCACCCTCCTGCTCCAAAAATCCTCCTCTCTCTGCCAACAAGCAAGGACTCACGGAAAGACTTTTCCAGCAATTGCCTCGGCAGACGTAAAAGGCATTAATATTGCTGTCTGCTCCCCGCAGGTGCTGTGAGCCTCCCCTGCCCATCTGCTGCATTACTCCCATCACAGAAACATCAGTGTTCTCCCCTAGCTGCTCACAATGGGGTTTTCCCTTAAAAAACAAAACAAAAACAACAAGCAAGCAAAAGAAAATAAAAAGAAAAAGAGACTGGGATGTGGTTCCTAGGAATCACTTTGATTTGGCAGGGGAAGACTCCCCAAAGGGCTGGTGCCAACAGCCACCAGTCCAAGTGAACAGGAGCTGGTGTCACACCACATCTCCCCAGCTCCAGTTCCCAGCCATGTCCCCGTGCCAACCCCAGATCCAAGGAAAGGGAGTTTCTCCCTTCCACTCTGCGCACAACATCCAATACTTCCATAACCTCCGCTATCATAGACATTTAGTGTGGGATTCACATTTACAGTTTCACAACAGAAATGGAAATTTATGTGAAATCACTGAGATGAAGCATAGGAAGCCTGCAAGCTTTTACTTAAGACAGTGAAACAGTTTCTGCTCATCTCCCTGACATTGATGGATTTCCCAGTGCAGGTGTTTCTCAGACCACTCCAACTTCAATCTGAGCAGTGCTGGCCTTTACACCCAGGCATCCCCTTCTGCCCTTCATGTCCTCAGCAAAGCACACTCCAAATTTAAGACCTGACACACTGTCTTTGCCTGGCCCCCTAAGCAAATCCAGACCTCACAGACACTACATGTAGTGTAGATGCTCCCAGGAGCAGTTAGTCAGGCATGCGTGCAGAACACGCAGCATCTGCCCTATGCTAATAGTAGGGTTGCACCCTTGGCACGTTTCTTTGTCCCCACTTATCAGAGAGCAGAATTAATGTGTCCTCTTTTATGACTAAGGATAACAATTTGCAAGGTACAAAAAGCCTTAGATGTCAGGAAATTGAATCTTATTCAAATTCAACAAAGATAATATGAGCAGAAGAAATGCACATCATCAGGGCAAAGCTGGGGTAGAGAATGGACTGGGTGATCCTGACAAATGGCCACACTTACAGCATTTGAAAAAAAAGAGACCGGGTCTTTTCATACCTTTGGCGGCACAATATCATTCTAACGCGGTGGGATTATCACAATCAAACTTTTTCAAAGGTGGTATCTTGAATACTTTATACCAGTGATTTCAGTTGAAATCTGAATTCACAATATCATTTCTATTTATAGGCTCACACTCTAGTTTAGAGGAATAAAGGAGTTTATTTCAAAAGTAATACCTAGAGTGATGAAAGATCGTCTTTCCTGAATAATTAATCTCTAAAACGATGTATGCTGTTCACCTGAAATGTAATTTTACAACTAATTGCTACAAGATTGCCTTCCAACAGCAGAAGATCTCTTTGAAAGTCTCTTCAAATCAGGGTGACAACTCTGGACTTTTTATTGTAGCACATCTAATTTCAGAAAAGTAGCAACTACATTTGCAAGTGCTCATATAGGAAGAAATGACAGCACGTGCACCCTCCCTGGTACAGACGGAGCCTGTGAAGGCAGAAGATCAATGCTCAAAGCACGGCTGAGATAGCAAAGCCAAGAGGGAGGATTCAGCCGTACACTGAGAAGCTCCTGAGCAAAAAATATCACCTCCTGTTAGGGGGAGCCATCTGAGCAAAGGGACCATCTCATGCTCATCTTCACATCATCACGTTCACAGTGCTCCTCTCCTCTCTGCACTTTCCAGCAAAGACACCTCGTGCTTGGCCTCTTTGAAACTGCTGTCCTCTTGGCTTTGGGCTGGATGTGACAGCAGTATTTCACTTCAATATTTCCTAATATTGGAAATCAGCAGGGTGTTGCAGGTCTTTGTCTCTCTGAGATAGCACAAGGACTCTGCCAGCAGATTGTCTCCCTGTAATGAGCAGCTGCTCCAGATCCAGACAGGATTTCTCTGGCTGGAAACACAAGGAGTGACCTGGGAGATGACCTGCACCATCCAAAAAGTTAGAATCATAGAATGTATTGGATTTGAAGGGATCTCGAAAGGTCATCAAATCCAACCTCCCTACAATAAGCAGTGACATCTCCAACTAGAAAAGATTGTTCAGAGTCCCATCAAACCTGACCTTGAATGTCTCCAACTTGAGTATTTAAAATACCTAACTGAATCAAAAAGCAGCACAGCAGAAAGCAATATGAGGTGTCCACATCACACTGCTACCACTTGAATTTCCTTGGTTTTCCTGACCCACAGGAGGCAACTGAGGTCTCAGACCAACCTCTGGTTCAGGTACCCCCTTTGCTAGCCACATGTTTGGGCTGGCCAAGAAAGTAACTTGATTGAAGGCATCACATTTTCATGCAGACAAGAAGGAATAAATAGAAGAAAAATCAGCTGCTGCTAATTGTATCCTGACGTTCTCACCTTTAGGCTTTTAAATCACAAGTGACATTTCCAAATCAATCCTATTCTTTTTTGGAGAGTTTAACAAGAAACATTCAGTCTCCAAGAGCACTTGGATTTATTCTGATCAGTAATTTGACAAGAATCTACTAAAATATACTGGAGGTTGCTTTACCCCCTAAGGAGAGAGTTTAGTCCAAGGGCTTTTTCACAGCTGCCTAGTGGCAAAAAACACAAATGGAAACTCTTTTTAAAAGTGCAGTGACAAGCTCCAAAATGCCAATCCTAGCAGTTCCTTTTTATTCAGCATCTGATGATGAACCATACCTGGGTCTGTCGAAGGGAAGAGAAAACATTTTCCTGTGCTTGGGCATACCAAAGTGTATGTGAAGGGTCCCATACCACAGCTATGTGGAGGGTCACACCACATCCCAGACAGAGTCAGAAATCAGCCAGAAAGGAGGACTGGCCAAGGTGACCCAAGCCCCACACCCTGAGGAGCACTGCTCTATTTTCTCTTAAGGCAGTTTGCTTTATTGATGAAATCTGGTGTGAGTACCATGATACCAACCCCTCTTACCCATCCCAACTCACAAATTCCTGCCCAACAACGACTATGAGAGAGATGACATTTTTCTTCTAAAAACTGACTTCTATTGATGAAGGTATTTTTGGAGATAAAGTCAGATTATAATTCATGGTCAAAAATTATTAGCTTAGGTTGTTTTCAAGTAGCATCTGGACAATGAGCTTTCCTACTAAATATAACACGGAGCCAATGCACAGCAGGAGGAAAGGAGACAACTTCTTCAAACACATCAACACTGCAGACAAAGAGGTAAGAAGAAGGGAATAAGGTGGAAAATAGGAATGCACAAGCCATGAGCAAGCAAGCTACCCTGACCAGTGTTGGGATGCTGAAAAATACTGCAAGGTCCTGTGCATTACAGAATTTGCAGAGTTTTAATTCACTGCTTTCTATCATGCTTTGCACAGGGTCTGGAAACCTCAGTCACTTCACCCAAGTGAGAAAAACCATTTGCCCTAAAGAATCATTCTGGCAGTTTCTAGCAGAGGTCGTTTTCTGGAGACCAATGACCTTCCCTGCTTTGCTGTGGTGAAACAACTTTGTGTAACTAATCAACTAATTCATTAAACTTCTGTGAGGTAGGTCAAAGCCTCTCTAATTTAGCCAATTAATCAAGTTGCTATAGCTCCATTTGGTGCTTAGGCCTCAACAATAGTTTCTGTGACCTCTCTGACCACGTAACTATCCCTCTGAAGCCTTTAACCCAACACATTACTCATTGCCAACCGGGCAGTTGGTTGCCACCTGCACAGAAGAGACAACCTGCAATTAGGTCTATGAATTCAAGTTGCTACCAGTGAGAATTAAAGCTGAGAAACAGGGAAACTCCAGCTGCCACTTCCAGATCAAGGTGTTCAAAGCAAACTAATATTTTTCTCTCCCAGCCCTACTTAATGCATCTTCCCTGGTGGCATTTCTGGACAGCATCCTGAAGCTGCTTGGACTCCTACACTGCATTTATTTCCATGGGGACACCTTCCTGCTGACAGGTCCAGAGAAATGTGGCTCTCCCCCACTACCCAGTAATGGTAAAAATTCTAAGTTGTACGACTTCCAGCAGCATAGCTTCAGAGGAACACAGGAACGACCACCATCGTCTGCCACGTCATGCCAGCTGAGAGTCAGGGAACGGGGCTGCATCTGGTGTCTCATTAACCCAGCACCATCCCTCCCTGCTCTGTAATGCTCCTATCTTTCTGTGGTTAATGAACTTCTAGGCAGCATATCCTGTAATTAGAAGCACCACTGCTGTGATCCACCAAGGGATGCTATTTGGGACATCACCTGTCCGAGACACCTGAGTTATGGTACTGACAAAGGATAGCTAACAGGGGAAGAGCCAAGAAGGTGCAGTCAAGATTTTTTCCCCCTGTGTCTTAAAGAGGGTGCTGATCTGTCTCAGTAGCCCCTGAGACTGCTTTTTAAATCACATTAGAAAAAAGAAACATCATCCACCAGCATCATACTTGCCCTCCTGAGGAGGAGAAACAAACTTACTCTGGAAGGTGCCCAGGTGGCTGTTTGGCCTCTTTGAAGATGTCCACAGCATTGCATGTGTCTGCCACCCACTGAGACAAGGCCCATCAGTGCCCAGCAGGCTCCCAATGCTCTCCAGGTACACACTGCTCCAGCAGGGAGCTCTATACCAGTGCCACCAGCTCCAAACACCAAACCCTACAACTGAGGTTGAACCCATTCTACAATATCACCAACATTCATTTTCCCTGTGAAGATCTGTGGCTCTTGCAGCCTGTGGATGCAGTTCTGAAGCACATATCGCAGCTCATCATCACCCTACAGCACAAAGTGTCTGATTTGCTTTCTGGATTCAGTCCTGACCCTGGCAATGCCTTCCTTAATGGCTTAAGAGGACAGGAACCTCTTGCTCTCAGGTGGTCTTCTTCTTGGGGAAGGGCAACACTCAGTTCTCCAGCGGGTTAAAGGTGCCTTCCACCACCTACTGCCGCAGCCCTTTGGCTGGCGTGTGTTCCAGTGCTGCACTCCTTATTCATAATTCAGGTGTATAGAGCAGGGCATTTGGACTAAGTCTATTTAGCACCAGTTGGAATCTGCAGCTGAAAAAAAGCAGCCATCTCCAGAAAAGGTACAAAACTCTTCTAAAAGATCTTCTCATTAGCAATATTTGCCAGAAAAAATAATTGAGAGAGTCCAGACCCTGAGTCTACACAAAGATCAAAGCGCAGATACAGTCACAAACTATTAGTTGAGTATGATTTTTTTTTTTAACAGCTGCCAGTGGATCCCCAGTAATTAATTGCTTATCACGCTGCCCTTAGCTTTGTGCCTAGCCAAGGAACGTACAAAGTGAGTGTAAGCCATGGGATAATTATGAGATGAAACAAGCATCCATCTTCCTGCACCGATACCTGGCACCCTTCAGCGGGAACAGCCTGTGCCGAGTCAGCTTCATTAGGTATTGTCTAGAGCCCCAATCCTCATTTGTTTGCATCAATAATACATTCAAAGGATTTATTTAACTTGCAAATGTGAATCCATTTATTGGTCCCATAAGCAAGAAAGAGCTGTGACCAGAGAAGTGTTTCATGTTACAGGCTGGGTACTAAACTGGGACTACTTGCTGAAATTTGAACAATTACACTCTATCATAAATGTTTGTATTAGTATAATTTCCCTGTGCACATTATAATAATGAATTTTAACATAATGTTAATCTGCAGTTTTAAAGATGCATACTCCTTATAAGAGCAGAGCAAACGTGTGAGCATTAAGATATTTCTTTCTGCAGAATAACTTAGAAATAAAGTCAAATAACAGAATCAACAGAGCAAAATGTGCCGAGGGTTATCAAACTGCCTGTCAGTAGAGGGAATGTCTGTTGCTATGTCATCAGCCATCACTAGAAAAGCAGACAGAGAAGTAGGTTTGACATGTGGTCCCACATTCTGGATTATCTTCTCCCTGTCTAGCTCCAAACTTGTGCCAGGGTAATCCTCACAAAACAGGAAAAGCCCAGAGAGGAAAAAAGTAAAAGCCAGCGTGGACTGGTAAGATTCAGATTCTGCCATCAACTGGATTTCTTCCTACAAAAGATGCCTAAAAATAGCGACAAACCTACCTGAAATGGCCACCAGCCACAGCAAAAGCAGTCTGTGCTTGCCACATCTGTCAACAGTTCAGAGGCACTTCTGAACCCTTTTTTTGTAGCAATGAGGCTTAAATTAGGATGGCAGGCAATAATTTGCTGTATCATTCTCTAATGTTTCTGCCTGTTTGCTGCAATTGTGAGATACAGGAAAGCTAAGGAACATCGCTGCCAGCAGGGTCAAAACCTTCAAGGTCTACTGGTTGCACTGCTAAGAAAAGAAAGAACTGCCATTTGCTTTAAAAAACCCCAACAAAGCAAAACCAAAAAAAACCCAAACAAAAGCCAAAGCAGAAAGAGGAACACTGGGGACTAGAACAAGATACATTTCTTTGACAATTAATGCACCACTAATGCCGTTCCTGTGTCAGCAGAGCTTTCTTCAGCACCTGCTTGCGGGGGGGGGCGCTCAGACAGGTCAGCTGTGTTATATTGACAATTAATGCTCCAAACTGGACAGAAATGCAAACTGAAAAGAGCAGCAGTGCCTGCGTCACTGGGAGTGCATCATCTGCTCATGCTCAGCAGAGATTTGCTATGATTCTCACGTAAAGGGAAGACTAATGGATTGCTTCCTTGAGGCAATTAAAAAGTGATTTGTCACAGGCAGAGATGCTTGGCTTTGTACTGGCAGATCCTCCTTGCCTCTGCCCCTGCCTGCCAGAGAGAAGGGCATCGGGGGCTGTCGGGAGACACTGGCTTGTCCTGGGGCACCAGGAGCCAGTACAGGCGGCAGCACCAGGCACCTCCTCATCCCGGCACCGCAGCAGATGTGCTGATGGCAGCAGGACCCGGTGCCCTCCAAACCTGCCACCTGTACTCTTACTGACAGCTCACCTCTGCCAGGCAGCCACACATTTGTGGGACTTTGGAACTAATCCTGATGATGCTTCTGAATAATTCTGAAAATCAGCTTAAGCACAGGTTTAGAAAGAAGCTTCCCAAATTCACCTGAGCTTCTGAAAAGAAGGAGCTCTGTCTCTATTTCCCCAGCCTGCTCAGCCGTACCTGTTCACACACTGCAAATGTGCCAAGACCCATCTTCAGCATCTCCCTTACCAAGCAGCTTCTCTGGACAAAATTAAGTAGCTAAGAGCACCAGCTGAGGCAGACACTAAGCTGGCAGTGGCTGTGGGACAGGGAGGGGGGACCCACAGCCCCGACCCCAGCCCATGCCAGGCAGGTTGCCCTACACAGGCTGAGGAGGGACTCAGATGCGTGAGCCCAGCCCAACAGCTCCTAACCCATCCCATCAGCTCCGCATGGGTGGTTCTGAGCTGGCAGTGTTTCTGCTGGGGGGCAGGGGGTCCCCTGTCACCAAGTCAAACGGGACCCTGTTAATGCCAAGAGCTGCCCTTCCCTCCTCCCACCATTTCAAAATCCTTTGATTCCCCATAAGGCTCCCAGTGCATTAAACATTAAAAAGCAGAAGTTATTTTGAGCACACAACAACACTAAAGTTCAAGATATTTTGTAGATGGATTTTAAAATCTTTTAATCCATTGTGAAGCCAAAATCCTGCCGTAAACACTCTGCAGCATGCTCCAGTTAACTGCTCATGCAGATATAAAAAAAAGCCTTTCCAGCTTACTCTTTGCTGATGACCTTGTGGTCCCCCCATCCCACATCTCATGAACCTCGGGGGACCAGCAAGGAATCAGATAAAAGGATTTCATTTATTTTTGTTGGCATTGTTTTATGAAGCTTTCCTTTTATCGACACCTCAACTTCAAACCATTTCCAAACACCGCGTGAGGCACCAAAGATCAGCAGATATTCGAGGGACATGCTGAAGGTGTATTTTCTTTATTTCTATCAACCCTTCCCATGATGGCAACCCTACCGCACATATGCCAGGCTTTAACCTAAACCCTGGCAGCACTGCAGTGCTGCTCTCCTGGTGTGCAGACCACCGCTGGTGACACCCTTTTGCAGAGGCATGAGCCACACCTGATGGCTAATTAAAGAGTTGTAATCAAGCCTTACATGGCCCTGAAAGCTATTTCATCACAAGGCTAAACCCCTACCTCATTTTTCCAGCAGAATTAATAGCAAAAATCATACAGGTTGATTATGCCAAGATTTCTGGACAAGAAGGTGGGACATCACGGTCCTTCCTACCATGCTGGATGCTCATGCATGTCATATTTTTCCTTGCTCTTCATGTGGGGGAACACATTGAAGTTGCATGGCTTGAACTGCTGGAAACAGAATGCAGCTGTTTTCCCAAAGGTTGGAGAGATGTTGAGGATGCTGAGCACGTGGGTGCGTGTGCAAATCACTGGCTACCTGTTTCCAGCACTGCTATATGCAAACACCTCATTTAAAAGGTTCATATATCACCAGTCTGCTGAGCTCCTGCTGAATGTCCTCTGATCTGCTATCCTTCATGTGAGAGAAACACGGGGATCTGTCTGGAAACGAGGCAGGAGGCAAATTCCTGACCTCTTGGCTCCAGGAAGGGGAATTATTTCAGGCTGTAAAAATGCTGCATTTTGCACAGTGTCTTTCCTGCCAAGGCTCCCTTTGCTGCCAGGAACGGGCATCTTGCTTCATGCCCAACAGACAGATTTCCTGTTTAATCATACACTGCCCATCACTCAGATTAGTGAGAGTCAACACTGAAATACAAACACATCTAAAAAAATCAGGTTCTTCTAACACCATGTTCCCCTCAAATACGGAACCACAAAGGAAAGGTGCTGCTGAGGCACCTGCTTCCAAAGGTTGTCACTCTGCTCTGTCGCTCTCAGGAGGTGCTGGTACCACTGCCCACCCTGCTTCCCACTCATGATTTACAGTCCCATGTGCCACGCTCTGTGCAGTGACTCTGTATGCAAGGGTTTGCCTATGCAGCCACATCCTCCCTGTGCTTTCTGCCATCTGGAACAGCCCTTGTACCACCATCCAGAGTCCCCTAGACCCTTCTCTTGGACTCCTGTAAATACTCAGTTCCTGTGCTCCAGGCATGTGTGTCTCTTGCCCTCCAGCTTGGGCTGGGGCACCACCTGGGCAGCTGCAGCAGCACCTCTCTGCTGCAGAGGACTGGCAGCTTGTGGACGGGAGCTCAAGATGGGGAGTCGGGAAAGAGGCAGAAACCAATCTCATAGGAAAACATGTAGCTGGCATTCCAGCCATCCTCTGGCCAGGACAACTGCCTTTCCCCTCCAGCAGCCAGGAGGAGCAGACACCAGGATAAATGTCAGGGCTGCTGGGCTGCACCTCAGTTGCCAGAGGCTCTTTTATGTGGGTATTGAAATGGATGGTTTAAATCTTTTCCACCATCATTTATTTTTGTCCTCTGAATACAGATTTTCTCCCTTTATATTAGTATTAGTTGAGTGGCACAGCTTAACACATGTGTAAATATATCTTAATACTTCAGAAGAAAAGAGAAGGCTGTGCTTTGTTCCAAAAAAACATGCACGACTTCTTATAAGAACATTAATGTCCAGAAAACTCCAACTGAAACTGATATACAGTAAAATGCACTGGGTTTATATTTGCTTGTAATTGGTATTTATTCATTTAATAAATACAGTTGCAACACAATGCAATTATTAAAGCCTGAGACATCTGAGAGCATGTTCTGCAGCCCTCAGAGATGATAGGAATAGGATGCTTCACAAGGGACAGCTTCCTGTAGGTCAGGTCTACTGCAGGCCAGCCAGTGAGGTACCAGTGAAGGGCTCTCCTTACATTGCACTTGACCCTCACACCCTCCCTGTCACTGTGTCATGCATCAGTGCCAAAACAGCGCTGGGAAAGTGCTCAGATAATAATGCATTTACAATTATAATTGCTCATGTCCAGGAGTAATCCAGTTTAAGCCCTTTACCATCTCAAATATTTAGAGAAATCCTGCCAGCTGCCTGGAGGGGAGAAAGTGAGGAGCCCTGGGAGAGCACAACAGATTTTCATCTTCCCAGCCCTGACAGCCTTTCACACATAAATATCCTCCCAGCCCCAATTTCCCCTCCCCTGTCCTCTCCCTGCTCCACAGGCAGCCCCATCAGCTCCTCCTGCTCCATTCAGGATGTGGCTGGAGCGGGGCCAGTGCCACTGCCCACCAGCTGGCAGAGTGGGGGCTGTCCAGAGCCCCCAGCCAGCATGGAAGCCTCTGTCCTGGCAGCATCCTCTGAAGAGAGGCTTCCATCTGGCAGGGACAGGGATTTTGGGGAGTTTGGTCGGGTTTTTTTTAAGCAGGCAGAACATCACCATCTCTTGGCCTCTCTGATGCCTGAGAGGCGGCAACAAGGACTGCCAGGACAGGCAGGCTCACCAGCGTTGCTGTCTAAAAATCCCTCAATGGGCATCCCGTTTGTGTAATTACAACTGTTTCCCTTCTTTTGCACAGGCCCCTGCTGCTGTGCAGGAGAGTTGGGCAGAAACCTCGTGGACCTGCAGGTTCTGAGCCCTGCCAATGAACACTCAGAGCTCAATGCTCACCTTGCAAAGCTTCACGTGTCATGTTTTTCTAGCTTTTAAAGAGGGCACCGGTAGCACCAATCCTGACTCCCTGCACAGGCAGGTGTGTTCCAGCTGCTGGTCCCCACCAGTGACTCCCAATCAACCGAGACACACATCTCAAAACTCACCCAGTTCAAGAAGGGTAGTTTCTTGATAGCTTGCTCCCTTGATAATTGCATTCACCATTCAAACAGTGAACACAAGCCGAAGTTTTAATATTGCTGACTTCAGCTCAGAGGTACATATTTCTTGTTCAGTTTTGCCAGAACTGCCCAAACGCAAATGCAATTAAGAGGCTGCAATCAAATCGTCACTTAGTCTCCTCTCTGAGCTGCTTTATTCTCTTGCTATAAGCTCTCCCCTAAAACCTTGGCAATTTTCCACTTTTGAAAGTGAAAGGACCATGGCTGGCTGCGTGTTGGCACTACTATCACAGAACCATACAAAGTCGTCACTGCCATAGATCTGGACATGTCTGGTTTGGAAGTCATTTTCAGAGACTGCTGGCTGCTGCTACCCTGTAAGTCTGCTCTCACCCTTCTTTTTGATGCAAAAGCTTGCTTTTCACTTCAAACACATGTTGATAACTCCACCAGTCTCTAATAAACATATCCAGATTAATTTCTGTGACCAATCTTCATCAATATTTATTACCCTGCAAAACTTCACAAATGGAACTCACGATAAAACTTGCAGGTAATGATTTTATAATTTCTTTCAGATGGTTGATAAAATATTGAATACTACAGGGCTCAAAACCAGTCTCAAAGGGATGCTACCAGAACTGCCATGACAAACTGATAAATTTCCCATTAACAAGGAAGTGGTGATATCTGCCAGTGAGCTGGTGCAGTCTAAAGGGCATGTGGCAATCTGACAATCCATGCACGTGGCATCAGTATTTATGCCCAAGGCAAGTGTGGTTAAAAGCCAAATGCCTAATCCTCCCAGCTCTGCAGCCCAGCAGGAACAGACCCCTGGGTATACCACAGGAATATCAAGTTTACACCCCACAGTACTTCCTTGGTAAATTATAGGAGGGTCTATAAAAGCAGCAACAGTCACTCTTGAAGACAGTAACTCTTAAGGTATGCCAGAGCAGGGCATGGGTACTTCTTGCCTTTGAATCCACATGGACGGTGGAATGGGACTTGTAGCTCCTTTCAAGAATCACTTCATGTTTCTCAACCATACTGCCCACAGGCTCCATACAGGACCTGTACAGGAGCAGTGCAGAGGCCCTGAGCATTTTTTTAGTACTGCAGCTGGATAGAAATAGAATATTGAAAAATATATTTCCACACGGTTCACTTAAATGACATCTAGTGCTCCCCCGCTTAGCATCACAACTTCCAGTCATCACAGCACAACCGACTCCCTGGTACTGGGGGTTAGATTAAAAAATGATCATATTGGCTTCCTACGCTTTCTCCATTTTCTGTCTAATGCTATTCCAGTATCCGACAGGAGGGAAAACCTTTGTGGCTGATGAATGCAGACAGGCTGATATTAAGAACTGTGGAAGTTTTGTCAGCAAGAAACAATCAGGCTATCAATACAATATTAAAGAGAGAACACCTGGAGCTCTCCTGAGCTTTTATGAGAGCACAACCATGGCAAAGTGAATCCCCCCATCAATATAAAGCTGCCAAAGACAAATACTCATCATTACTGCTGCAACCTGGTAAGATGACGCACTGTGGAGAATACAGGTTTTGTCTACCTTGTAAATTTGCTATCAGTGTTTGCATCTTTTCCCATTTTCCCCATTTATGTAAGTTGCTTTCTTCATGATAGAATTACATGCATTTTCGTTACAGATAATGCCACCAGGGCATCCTAATTGAAGGACCAATGGCTTGGGGAAAAGCCATGCAGACTGGCCTGAGCAAATCACCTGTTTCTGCTCACAACGGGGCCAGAGTTGGGAGACACACTCCCAGACAGACAGAGCAGGCAGCTTTGCCCATGGGTGCCAGACGTCACTCTCCCTGCACCACTCGCTCCTCCCCTGCAGGGCAGAGGCAACTGGTTTCACCAGGAGCTGCTAGAGGCGCTGGCTCTGGCCACGATGTACAGGAAGGGAGAAGCATTCATCAGCACAACCAAAACCAGCCAGAAACACGACAGTTTGCCAGATCAATCACAGGAAGGCTAGGGCTGGAAGGGCCCCTAAAGATCATCTAGATCCAACCGCCCTGCATTGGCAGGGACACCTCTCACTAAGATGGGTCTGATAAACCGGATTTACCAGCTCCCTCTTAGCAGATGTCAATCTAAGTCAGAAAGATACAAATTGCCACGCACTGGGGAGGCAGAGCAGGTCTGTGCCCCGCTCCTCTGGGTGAGCACTCAGGTCTGCTCCACCACCGTGGGCTCAGAATGGGACACACACGATCACGAGCTCCAAAGGGACCAGAAAGGGCAAAGAGAGAGAGAACCACTCCTCATCCTGGTAAGTCTTCTGCTTTCCAGTGAGATGACAGCTTGAGATGTTGCTGCAGTAGGAAGATCCTATGACTTTCCTTATATTCTTGCTTAAAGAAAAATGTCCAAGTACAAGCAAAAAGATTTGCCATGAGCAGCCTCCTCTTTGGAGTCCTGATCTGAAAGCAGCCTGAGGTATTACCCTCTGCCTTGTTTAATGCTCCTTTAAATTCCTCCAGGCCTGCCACTGTTATTCTGCATTATTTTTACACTCCTCTTCTACAGCACAAGTTTAATTAGAAGTGCAACTTCAACTAATGTGTTCCTCAGGGAGAAGGGGTCAATGCATGTACACGAGGAATTTCTGATCCAGTTATGCAGGAAGGGAGGGATCTTCACTGACAACTTCTGACTGCACCGAAAAATTAACTCCCCTTTCCTGCACAAGTTTATAATGCAAAAGCTACAATATCAAATTGTTCGTGATTTCACAGGCACCAAATCAGTGTCACTGAGTGAAATCTCCCTCTTGTAACTTCACTTTTAATGAAAGACCACAGATGTTGGACTATATTTATATTACAAATTGATAAATGTTTCATAGTTTAGACTCCATCTATCTGGTTCATTTATGTTGACCTCAATATCTGAGCAAATTTTCAGTTGTTCTCATTCACAGTGGCCAAGACAGGCTCTGTGCCAAAACCTCAACATGACTTGCTACCCTCTACAGGGAAAGCCCACCACAGTCTTGCTGTTTACTGCTGAGGTGTTTTTCATTCTTTAATAATATGAACTGGAAAAAAAGTGCCAGCATAAAGCAGAAAGCCTCAGACCTGGCATCCTAGATTTCTAGCAGAAGAGCTTGCTGGGTGCTGCTGCTCAGCCCAGGAGAGCTCGAGGCAAAGGGCATTAAGTCAAACGAGGTACCCATTCCAGAACACCAACACACGCTCACGTCAAGAGAACATTTTTGGCTTTGGAAAACCTTTGTTGCCTTTTGCTTTGCTATCTCTTGCACATGCCAGCATGCATTGTGGTTCCCAACCATAAAGCAGGGCATGGGACGATGCTGCTGTCCTGCGGATGTGCTGACGGAGGAAAGCCCTGATCTCCCACTTTGGGAGCCTAGTGACTACAGAGCCCGGCCTGAGGGGATTACCCGTGTTGTTGAACAAGGTTTCTGCCTCCTGCTGCTGCCTGAGGCTGCTCAGAGCCCAGCATCTATCCCGCAGCCCCACGAGGATGCCCGTGGCTCCTCCACACCCAGACACCCGGCCCTTTGCTGCCAACAAACTTCACGGTCTCTTGTGCTGCAGCCAAAGCCTGACCCATGGCAGCTGTTTCCCACCTTCATGAACACCCAGCCCAAGGCCTGGTGTGTGTGTGGCCACGGCAGATGGTGTGACTGGGCAGGTGCATGAGTAGTTGTGTCAGAGCAGCTCCAGCGGCCCACGCTCACAGTGCCCCAAGAACAGCAGCACCGCAATGGTGCCATCACCTTCCAGCCACTGACACGAACTTTCCTGTTAAAATATTTGTTTTGCTTGCCCTCAGATGCAACCAAAGAATCCCATTATTCCAGATAAAATGAGTCTTCCTTTCCTACTTATATACTGAACTGATAAGGCTTAGAGCCATTCTGCTGAAAATCATAAACTCAACTTCTCTTCCATTCAGCTTGTGCAAGCCTGCGGCAACACTGATAATATTATTATGGAGACTATTTGCATAAGGAGAAATTTTTCTTTTGACTAAAAAAAAAGACTTTCTGTATTTCTTGGTCTGCTTGTGGTGGAGAGAACTATGGCAGTTTCATCACTACGCAGTTATCCAAAGATCTGAAATAACCACACCACAGGAATCTGCAAGAAGTCTGGGAATACATTATTGAACCACCTACGCTGCATCAGGGGATGCACAAAAAGCACTAAAAAGACCTCAAAGTTGTCCATTCCTTACAGAACTCCTCAGCAAGCAAACACAACATTTTCAGATATAAAAGGAACTTCTGATTTAGCACGTGAAGGGCAGAAGAGGTCTACTCTCTATGCCCAAGAATACCACCAATATGTATGAGGGAGAATGGGACCACATACCCTGACCCAGGCTGTGGCTTCTGGCTGAACAGAGGTTGCTGGTTCATGCAGTGCTGCCCAGGACACCCTCAGCTCCTAGCAGGCTTTGGGACACATCCCCTGGATTGGGTTTGGATTCTGTAATACTTTTGGAAAGTGCTCACTCAAACTATTTTGCTGAGCCTCTCTATAATAATCACATCTTCCTCCTGCTACTCAGATGATTAATGGCTGAATGTGATTGAAAACCTGGTGCCTTGCCCCGTTTTCCCAAACCTCCCCATCAAGAAACCTTATTCTGCTATTTTGAGAGGAGACCTCACCTTGCTGCCCATGCCATTAATTGAATAACTATCAGTTCCAATTTATTCCACTTGGCTACAGATTAGATTTCAGCTGGCTATTTCCAAGCCCTGCTTCAACACAACCTTATAAAGTTGCATCCCTTGGCTGATGCCACTTGTCAACCTGCATCTGTTCTTGGTGTATTAAAAGACAACAAAGCAAGAAACCCGCCAGCTTTTTAATGAACAGAACCCAATACATTTGGCTTTGCTCTTTTTGAGTTTATCGTTGCTTTAATGAAGACAACTGGCCTTGGTACTGAGGAGGCTCAGCCTGTCTGTCTTCATCCTGCAACTCCCTATTTACAGCAGAGGAAGTAAAACTGATCCCAGGAAACCCAACAGCATCAACATTGTCAGAACAAAATGCCTCAAAAATCAACGTGCAGAAATTACTACTCACACTTAATGCCTTTAACTATCTTGCAATGTCACTTACTGCCCACTTGTCTGGGTTGCCCCCCATGTCAACAGAGAAAGCCACAGAAGGAAATTCCCGTTGCTTAAGGAGTTATCACTTGGACAGATGGGTCTTTTAATATGTTCCCCAGAACCATGACCCTTTAGCAGTGGAACTCACCAAGCTTATGAAGAAAGTCACATGCTTAGGAAATGCTAGATTTTACTTTAAGGGGGGGTTAAAGTATTTTATTCTTAAACTTTTACCTATTTTTGCAGCAACTTTATTTCTGTCTGCTAAGGACATCTTCAAAAATGTTTCTTTTTTGGCATCTGTCCCTTCATTATATTTTTATTGACATGGTTATTTGCAACTCAGTTTGGTATCCTCATCAGACAACAGTTTCTGGAAAGACTGACCAGGACCTGCAGAATGAGCCTGATAAGGCCCTTGTAAGACAGTGGAGGACACCCACTGCAGAGTGAGAAGTGGAGAACACCTAGGAGAAATGGAAGATGGAAACAGAGGGAGACAGAATATGGGCAACCATCAGCAAGTTTCCTCAGAAGTGTCTCAGCACTGATCAGTGGCACACCACAGAATGAACAAAAACCTTTCACAGAAATGCTGCATCTCAGGCTTATTTGTTTTTGTACTTGCTAGAGAATCCCAATTTTTTGCTGGTGTAAAAGCTCTAAATATCCTTTGGGAAATAAATGTATTAGTGATGGAAAAGAAGCCATGAAACTCAACGCTGCATCCTTCATATAAATTAATCACTATACTGAATTTGCAAGGCATGTTTTCCAGCAAGGGCTGAAAGAAGATGCAATTAGGAAAACGACTGCCAAGTGAAAGCCTTATCTAGTCAGAAGAGGTTTATTTAGAATAGACTATCTAGAGAGAAGATGTGTTAGAATGCAAAACATTTTGTCCACTGTTTGCAATAAACTTAAGGATACTCCTCCCTAAACAGCCTGGAGTGGTGACTGGAGGGTTTCCCCAATGCTGGCTCTCCACTCCCTTCAGAAAAAAAACCCAAACAAAATCCCATCTCTTTCACTATAATTTCAGCTTCTTGTAAACTGTCTGCAAACCTTGCACCTCCCTATCTGTCATGAGGCCCATGGCCTCACCCCAGATCCCTGCAGGATGATGCTTCCTATTTGCATCCCTTGGCTGAGCACGGCAGGATAACACCATTCCCGGTGATAAAGAACATCCTTTGGCACCCCAGGCTGGTGAGAGCATCCTCCCCAGCCCAGCAACAGGCACCTCTAGTGCCAAGTTCAAACTGGTGTGCTGTGACTGCAGAATGATTTAATTCCTATTAGAGTGTAAAAACTAATAACAGTAAAATGTCATGATCATTTTGTACTAATTATGCATCTAATATATAATTAGCTGTGGACACATTTGACATTTTTGGTCATTAATTTCAGCAAGTGTTTTAAGCCTTGAACAAAACTCCTCTGTGACTACAACAACAGCTCCAACTTGGTGCTTACACCAACACTCACTAGCATTGGAAGGAGAGCACCCACCAACTCCAGCTCCTCTTCCTCTCACATGATGGGAGCTGCTTCCCAATGGAAGGGCCCAGCAGCAGCAGTACCTCGTGCTGAATTCGGCTCTGCACCTGCCACTGCTGTGTCAGTCAGTGGACAAAGTGTGATTTAGGAAGAGCATTTCTGCACACCACCTCTCTGCACCAAACCTGGATATTCAGACATAAATACGAAGCCGTGATAAATACTTTTCCCTAAATGTGTCACAAATTTTGTGTAAACCAAGACTTTAATTTTCCATTATAAGCTGTAGCTATTTTTAATGATAAAACCATTATATAAAATGAGGAAGACAAAACTCTGCATCTTACATATGCCTGCATCTCATTCTCTGCCTCGCTTAGAATTTTACTGCCTCTCAGCCTCCTTTCCCTCCAGCTCCAGCTCTAACATTTTGCCTGCAAGGTCTCAGGAATGAAGGAAAATAAGAAGGGAACAAATCTCTCCTAGAGGGTAGAGATGAACTCTGAAGCATTTCAGTTCAAGGATTACAACACGCACCTACAGTTAATGACCAAAAACATGTCTAACACTTAGAACGAAGGGACATATAAAAAGGTCACAAAAGGCCAGAATTAGCACCAGATTGAGCACTAAAACCAAGACAGAAAGCAACAGCTGTTTCCCTCCTAATTTACTCCATTAGGATCTTCTCCAGATAACATGCAATGTTGCTTGCTAATGAAGCATTTCCATCTTCTTGCCGTAGAGCTGGTAAATAAGCATCCCTGAGGTCAGAGGCAGGAACACAACTGCTCCTCCTGGGCAGGTTTTGTTTAATTTTATAAATCCCACTTTTGTCAAAGAGAAAATAAAAATCTGTCTGCAAACTCACAAGTAATTCTGACACAACTTAACTCCTCTTGTTGAGCTGCCTTTCCTGAATAGTGATGCTTTAACCTCACAGTGAACCCCAGTTTCCTCACGCTCATCCAAATGAATCTGCAGGTTTTAAACAGCTGTGTATGCACTGGGTAGAGCAATTTTTGAACTACAGGAGCAAGCCACAACAGACCTAAAATAACTCCCATATTGCCACCCCTGGCACTTCACACTCAATTGAAGGAATACCCCAAACCGCCTATACATGTCAGACCTCTCACTCCTTCATCCCAGCCGCAGTGTTGGCTGGGAGCAGCCCCAGACTGCAGCCTACAGTCAAGAAATAACCTGCAGAACCAAGCTCAGCAATAAAAGCTGCTTCCGTGTTGCTGCCCTGGCCAGCTGTGAGCAGATCCGAGAGCTGCAGTGGCCCAGTGAGTCAAAAATTTTGGAACTAATGCCTTGGACAGGTTTCCATCTCTCCAGCCTGTGAAACATGTCCTGAGACTGAAACCTCTGGCAAGCAAAGATATGATGCCACAGGCAGATGGTACCTCTTGGACAGAAATCTTCCAAAGCCCAGCAAAGGAGCCCTGCCCCAGCCCTCTGGGATCACCCTCACCACGAGACCGCACAGACACACGCAGCTTCTGAGCAAGACACACTCCTCCCCGTTGCACTACAGCTTAATTACAATGCTCTTTCAATTTTTCCTTCCATGGGAACAAGCTCTGTAATGAAAAGGCTCTATTAAAATGAAATGTAAAACATGGCATTAATTCCTGAGCCTGCACAGGCATGTTCATGGAGGCAGTGGAGCCCTGTGTGCCTTGGAGGGAGCCAGATCAGGGGTCAGCCGCAGTGGGACTCCCGATCCTGGTGCAGAACCGAGGTCCCTGGTGTTACCCTGTATAGACCCAACAGTATGTTGTTACTCAAATTTGAATTCAGATGAAAAATACTGAAGAGGAGGTAGAAACATGCTCTCTGCAGTAATTCAAGATGACTTTTACAGCAACACCAGCCTGAGGTGTATTCTTGCCATGACAGCACCAGCATCGAGATCTGACCATCTCTTGCCAGGCAGAATTTTGGAGAGAGAAATAACACGAGTCAATAGCACTAAGGTCAAAATGCCTTAATATACAGAAAAACACAAGCTTAAAGACAGGCCTGACTGACACTGATGGTAAAACTCACACAGACAGAAAGCCAACGAGAGCCAAAATGCCACGAAAGATGCATTTAGCTGCAGTGAGGTTAATGCCAACTTGCAGATTGTTTTTTGTTTTTTTTTGTTTTTTTTTTTACATTTAGACCAGGTCTGTGTCCTTCCTTCTCTATTCAGCTGTTTGCATATATGAAACCTCTGGAGTATTGATGACTGTTGGAACTGTGTGTGTAAAGACACATTCAGTCGTGTGATGGCTGCAAGTAGTGGGGGGCACAAATGGCCCCTTTTTGCTTTCTTTCAGCAGGAGCACTCGCAGCGCAGGGGAAAGATAGAAATGATTCTTCATTTATTTGAGCTGGCTTACATCTTGAAATGCTGCAAATCACACTACAGCAGGTGTGAGCATTCTGCAAGGCTATTAAAAGGAGGCTGTTGGTATCTTATTCATATGTCAGCATAAGAAACCTACTGTTACACATATTCAAAGGCGCTTAAGCATATAGATAAGATTTGAGGTGTAGCCTGTGCTGCAAATCTGTTTTCAGGGTTTCTTTTTGTATAGTGGAAGTCTTTATGGACCATTGTTACTGGGTAGGCTAGATACTCCTTGGCGAGTAAGAATGGCCCTTACAATTAATATTGCTACCAGCTAATTAGTCCAAGTAAGCAAGTTATTAGCAGCTCTGTTAGCTTCTATCCATAAAAAGGCTGCATCCTGTCTCATTAGTTTAGTTAAAAAAAAACCTATTCTGCACTGCCAGTGTGCAGCCTCATGGGGTGTTTGGGAGGGAGATCCCAAGTATTCCAAGCGCTCCCTCCGCACGGGAAGCAGCCTTGCTCCAGCTCCTGGGCACAAGCAATCCCAGACAGCCCTTAATTACACCCCTGTCTGTTATTCCTTCAACAGCATCCTGTCTCAGCACAGAGCAGGCTGGCCAACAGGAACAATCAGAGCTGCACAGGCTGCCAAAAAGGGGGCACCTCTTAACTTCCAAGCAGTTAACTTTGAAATCAAAAGTTAGGGTAAATTTATACTGATTTTTAAATATAATTATATAAACCCTTTTGAATAAACGAACACACAAAGCATGCTTTGTTTTGCCTGTACAAAATACATGCAAACACATCCTCTGCATGGCTGAGATGCAGCTGTTACATTCCACATCCCAGCATACAGTGAATTTTTATGCCTGAGCTATAAACCTCTGAAAAATGAGGTTTATAATAGAAACCCTGACACCATCTAAAATATAGCAGGACTATTGGGTGCTGCTGTAATATGGCCCTAATTTATAAACCGTGGAGGAATCCTGTTCCATTTTGAAACTTACAGACCGTAATCTAGAAAAAGCGTAAACCACAAGGAAAAATGGTCATGTTGTCCATGAGCTATAGTGTCTAGTCCATCCAACAATTCAAAAATCAAATGGGATGCCACAATATTTAGGCCACGCACTGAATCCTGGACTGTCACAAAATAAAAACATGGCATATCCTAGGATGGGAGTATATTTCATAAAGCTATGTGCCACTTCTTACGCCTCTGGGCAGTATTTTTTGAGAGAAAATTTTATATGAGAACACTAGAAATAAAGAAAAAAGACTAGAGGAACACAACCCAAACCCTCCAGTTCTACTTGACATAAACGTTTTTGCAAGAGAGCTTCAGTGTACTCCTGTTTAAATTGAAAAAAGGTGGCAAATCAGGCAGATTGTTTACTCACAGGAGATACAAGTTTATCACTAAACATTAGGAGCAAGCTTTTGGTGCTCTGAGCCTCCAGCTCCACTTTAAAACATACTGAGGAGATGGTAATCCGTGGGGCAGCACTCGGTCTCACTGCTTCGATTTGTTTTTCCACAGTATGCTGGACCAGAGACCTGTTAGAAATCTTTATGGTGCCCCTGAAATGCTAAGTAGAGGTTTCAACCTTGGTATTCCTGCTTGGAGAGACACTTTGTGCTTCTGTGGTCACCTCTGCCCTGGGACACCTCTCCCAGCACAGAACAGGAAAATAGAGCTGGGCAAATGGCTGGATAATAAAGACAGACCTGCTTGCAGTTTTGGGAAACAAATAGGAACATTTGGGCACAGTGGTCAGAAATCAAGGCAGCAAGCAAGGATTTCATCATTGCTGTTGCTTGCTTCCAAGCCTGGAAAAAGCCCCTCCTCCCCTACACATGGAAGTGAACTCCCCCGAGGTACTGGGATACCCCATTTACTGGTACTGGGGGATGTTACTGCACAGCAAGACGTGACACTTCAGGGGCTCACAGCTGTCAGGTTCACCCTGAAATTTTCTTTGTGGTCATCCTGGATTCCTTTCCTGCTTCCCCTAAACAGATTATTGCACTTTTCCTGCTGAAACTACTTCCCTGGAGCCTCACTACCAATCAAGCGCACAGTATTCCTGTTGGCCACATTGCTGCCCGTCAGTGTGGCAACACTTTACCCACCTCAGGCTTAGCCTCTGCTACCCAGGTGGACCCTCTGGTCTCTTCATTAGCAAAAAGTATGGTTCTTCTTGCAGGAGCCAGCAGCAGCAGCTTCATGTAGCCCCCTGTGCACTTGTGCTTTCCCTCAAAAACATTCTGGTGGGCACTGCAGAACCACCCCAGGCAGCACCAGGACACTGGGATCCAGGCGCGAGAGGGCCAAGCTCTTCATAAACTGTTAGCAGGCTAACGAGGGCATGTGCAGAGGAATAGGCACTAAAACTGAAACTAGATACAAAATAAATATTCCAGAGCTGGATTTCTTAAAAAAGATTTTGCTGAGCTATAGTTCCACATCAAATTTTTATTGAATACACTTCCTACTGAGAATTTGTGCACTAAAACCAGTCAAAATCATATGAGAGAAGTATAAATTTCATGTACAGCTTTCACTGCAAACACCCTTCAAGAGAAAAAGCTAAAGCATTTTTTAATCAAGCCATTCCGCATCCTCTCCTTCCTTTCCTCTGCAACACAAGTGGCAGGCTGGAAATCTGAACCCTGGCAGCCCCCAACCCAGAGCACCAGAGGCTGTGGGAAGCTGCTGCCAGAGGGATGCTCCATGGGAAGGTGACAGTGAGGGGGACAGATTATGCACCTTTGCCATGCCTAAAGACTGTCCAGGTCTACTTGAGTATCATAAAGCTATAAAGAAGCTGACATTTTAAGGCAACTGATTTCTTAGCTCATGATATTAACTCATGCAATCTCAAACCACTGTTAAAACCCAAGCCAAAGACTGCTTCTTTCTCCAAATTCAGAGGAGTTGTCTGTCCAAAAATTATGCCCGTCATGTTAATTCCTGAATCTGTAATGGATTCCATATTTGATTTTAGAACACCTGAAAACGAGGGTTTAGTTCCCTGGAAGGATGATGTTTCTCACTGTATAAGCAAGTTATGGATCACTTTGACCTTGGAAAAACTCTGCGATCAACGATGATATTACAAACAGAAAAGCCATTTTAGATGACTTCTTTTAGTAGCGTCCCAGAATCTAGCAGTCATAACTTCTTCTTCCCCCAACAACTACAAGGTGAACTCAGAAAAAAATCCCTTTCTTAAAGGTTTCCAGATTTGTCAGCATACTGTAAATATTAACAGGGTCTAAAATTGAGCACCTTTTGGAATTCAACCAGTCTTGGCCCCTGTGCTGTCCTAGACACTCACACACCTCATCTTTCCTGGGATATTGGATACCTGGGCTCCTGAGAGGAAAATGACACTGAGGAAAAGGTCAATTAACAGCAGGCAGGAGATGATGTCCCACAATAGTTATAATTACTGCTTATCAGAGTGCTTCACTGCACAGGTAGCAGCTTACAGGACATATTTGCTGTGTTTTTCCATGGAAAGAGGAACATAGCTACAGGATGTGAAGTTGCACCATGGAATGAGCGGCTTCCTGCACCAGCGCTGCTGCGTGACAGAAACCCAGCGCAGACACATCGCTGCCACCAAACCAGTGACCTTGAAAGATGTTGCATTCATTTTTCTTTCTGCATATTTGTGATGGATTTAATGTTCAATAAAACCGAAAGAATAACAGCATTTGAGGCTCGAGCTATTTGTGCAAGTGCCAAGCACTGCAGGCAGAGCTCAGGGCTGATTTCTGCACCTTGCTCAACCCATTCACAGCAAAACTGATGTTGTGGCTCTGTTCCCTGCACCATGGGCTGAGAAGGGGATTTATTTCCTATGCGGATTCCTTTTCCTACAGTTATATACTATGCACGTAAGGCAAATTTCTCTTGCCAGCACAAGCACTTCTGACCCAAGAAAAATACCATTTCTTGAAGCAACCAGGGTTGGTGGTTTTCTTTGTTGGTTTTGTGCTCGTTTTGTTTGTTTGTTCAAACAGTTCACAACTAAGAGTATTGTTAATTGCACTCTCCTGCCCAACTGCTGCTGGCAAGTGATGGACTGACACTGCCAAAAGCTTTCCTTCAGGTCAGAGCTCTTCCCAGCAAAAAGCAGGAGGTACCTTAAGCCTCAAGGCAGATTCAGGTCATGCAGACTGATCTTGTTCTCTGAATTTCCTCCCCTGACAAAGCAATAGCTAATCCATACTCACTTAGAAAACCATCTCGTTACAGGTGGCCTGACAGGTCGGTCAGGGCATTTAACAGCCATTGGTACTGATAAACCCAGCACTGGTGATGGCAGCCAAACATCTTTCTAACACGAACATGGTCCTGCAGGTCTCTGAGAACTGTGGGCAGAAAATACTTGGAGGCAGGTGACTGAACATCACCCGGGCCATCCTCCTGCCACTCAGCCTAGTAGTTAAGTGCATTATTTTCACTTGCTGCAAGATCAGAAACACTTTCAACCTTTCTCAGGAATCTTTGCAATTTTTGCTTGTAAAAGGAGGACAATATGAAGACATATTCAATCCCACAGACTTGTTTTGAGCTGGTTACATTATCGCAAAACCTCATTTCCCAGGAAGAGGCCATCCCATTTTACAGACTAAACTGATAAAAACCTCAACCTCTATTTTACTCTATCTAAATGGTGCTTTCTTTACTGCTGATGGCTAATAACTCCAGTGCAAGCTAGCAGGCTGTCACATGACATACATCTTGTGGCAGTGCAAGGAGCAGACGCAAACTGGCTGACATTTAACTGAAACAAACGTATGGTAAGAAAAATCTTGCACTTTCTCCTTGACGCAGAAAATTATGCCCTGAGGTCTGAGGCTTGTTCAGAAGGGAAAGCCATTCAAGGTCGTTCTCCTCTGGCTTTTGCCCCTTGACTAATATGTTAAAAAAACCCGAACAGCGAATGATCTCGCAGGGGTGTCTGCAGGCAGCGCTCCCACAGCGTCAGAGGTAGGAGCACCATTTTACAGCGCACACTGTGAACTCGGGGCTGTTTTTAATACCCCTCACTGACTTTCACCAAGGGTACTGCACCATCCATATGGTGAGAGGGATGTAGTGGTAAAGGTGACACCCACGGGAGGGGATGGGGGGTCCTCATGCCAGTGGGGCAGGGCAAGGCGGAAAAGGCATCGCCACGTCTTCAAGCAGGGACAGGTGCCAGCAGCGCAGGACATCAAGGCGGCTGTTCCATAGAAAGCGAGTAGACAAACTTCAGAAATAAAATACACTTTTGAGAATAAAACCAACTGGGGCAATAAGGGAGACATTCATGTAGGCAGAAGGACAGCAAGAAAAGCATTCAAAACTGCCAGCATGTGGGAAATGATTTATCCAAAACACTTATAAAAGTGTATCTTAACAGATAAAATAAAGAAGGGGGATAACTCACTGCAGGCCAAAATACTGCATATTAAAAGAGAAAAATACTGTGTTCAAAGGAGAGACTTCAGTCCTGGCAGCATCTGCTACAAGTCCTCCACTGCCCACACCAAAGCAAACTCCAAATCTCTAAATTCAAATTGCAGTTTGCTTCACTACAAAACTTCCAACCTAATCCCCAATTATGCCTCTCTGGCAAGGATGGAACTTCAGCCAATGGTATAATACATTCACAGACACCTGCAGACCTAATAATTGACCAGGGAGGATGTGGATGAGATCAGCAAAATTGCTGCATTGCTACTGCAAGCCTCAGTGTCCTACACCAGGAAACAGCCTTGCTACTGCAAGGTGCATAATTTAATAAACCATTAACTCAAACCTGAGGTGAAGTAAATTCAGTGTACTATATATTTCAAAATAGCATTAGAATTCAATTCAAGTGTCACCAAAAGCTTAATCCTCACTGTACAGAGCATATTAATAAGTGTCTTGGAGCCTGCAGTTTGATTTAATTTCCAGCTGAGTTGTGCTGTCACATCACTGCCATCCCTGCCGTGAGGACACCTTGGTGACAGCATCACTGGTCCAAACTGGAGCAGACTCCAGAAGATACATGATCCTGCTTTCCAGGGTCTGCCTGGGCACAGAAGTGCGCAAACACTCTGGATTCCAGTCATGTAAATCGTGGGTGCCACCATTAAGGTGTTGATGTTCCCCAGTGATGGTGGGACCCTCAGTAGGGTTCCCAGGCTCTCAGTAGGGCTGCTGCCACCAAACCACCACCGAGATGCTGCTTTCCATCCCGCCATCAGGCACACAGTGCAGAGGGTGCATCATCTCCACCAAGAGCCAAACCCATAAAATCTTTTATCCATTTGCGTGGCAGTCGGCCGTGTTTTGGGCTTTTTCATGTCACCCCTGCAATAACTCCTCTTGATTAGCAAGCCAGGCACATCCCACAGCAGTTTGGGAAATGCATCTCTTCTATAAATGACAACAGATTATTTAAGCAACAGCTAAAGCACTCTGACTGCTTTTTAGTTTGCTCGCATTAGCGTCAGCCTCCTCATATATCTAGGGAACGAATCCGGGATTTTCTTTAAAATGGTGGAGAGAGATACAAAAATAGCAGACTACTCATCTAAAATAAAGTTATGTGTTTGAAAGGGCTGGAAATTGTTTTTTAATCATTGGCGTCTTTCTTCTGGAATATAATCTGCTGGCTATACATTTTGCTTTTCTATCCAATTTCTCAGGAAAATGCAGCAAGTGTGTTAATAAATAATTTATAAAAACATTACAAAAGACAAAGCACTCCTGCTAAAATGTTTCCAGCCTCTGAGATACCAGTTCATTTGTAATCCTCTCCGCCTCCTCTTTGCTGGAACATCAGCCGAGGGTTATTGCTGCCTTTCTCTGCAGTCCTACTTTGCTCATCCTGCAGGTGTCAAAACACATCTTTGTTTTGAAGGTATCCAGACTGATAAAAGGGTACGGCCCAGCCAGAGTCACGAGCTCAATTTTATCTACTACAGATTTGTCACAAAAAACGTTTTTCAGGGAAACAACATCCTGATTTATTTTCATTGTCTGGCGTGCGAGGATGGGTGTAAAATGCAGACACGCTGCTGGCTCTCCTGAAAGAGAGGGCTCTTGTAGGTGCTGTTCCTCCAGTGTTTTGTCCTTCCTCTGCAGCAAACGGGATCTCCTCTCTGTGAAACTAAACCAGAGGATTTTGGAGCACGGTGCACAGGATGGCTTTGCTCTTAAGAAGAGGAAGACGACGGCTGGGAGGAAGGCAGCATGTGACGAGCTCTGCCAGATGGAATTTAATTTTACTGAAGGTGAAGACTCTATAAGAAGCAAACATTAGTAAGCAAGTAAAATGTGAAGGAGGAAAAATCCAGCAAAACAGCCTTCAACTTGAATAGACTGTGTGCATGTCTGTATTTAAAAACAAACTGTAGGACTGAGGATTAGTTTCAATGGATGCAGCCTTGGGACAAAGCCTTATTGGTTAGACATGTGACAAAAAAAAAAAAACAACCAACCAAAAAAAACCCCCACAAAACCAAAATAATGAAAATAGGAAACAATTACAACAGAGTTAACAAAGCCTTGGAATTTCAGTTGGACTGAGCAATACTTTTTGCACAGCTCCACTGCTTCCAAGAGTATTTCTAATCTGTAATGAGTCCCGAATAACATGACGGGACCTTCGGACAGAGCTGGCGAGAAGATGAAAGGGCAGAAAGGAGAGAGCAGTCCTAGAGAGACCACACCAGAGGAGTACTAAGGAAGCCTGAAAAGGATATCTACAACTTTTTCATTCTCCAAAACCACTTTTGCACAGGGAAACATGGTGAAGCCCAGCAGACCAACTGCTGTATCCCATCGACTCCCAGCTGGAGCGGGTATCAAAAGTGCTTTTTCTGCCACAGCTCAGAGATAAATTGATGCAAAAGACAATTCTTCTGTCCTGGCCATGACATGTGCTCCAGACATGCTGTCTTCTCTCACAGCATAGCTCCATGGGCATACATTGCACTAAAAATAGGAATCTGAGGCAATTAAAGCAAGCCTGCTTAAAAAGTTTGTTCCTTAAATACCCACCTGTGGGTGGGAGGTTCTTGCCTGGTCCTACAGAAATAATCCTTTCCAAAGAGATGCCCGTGCTGAAGAGGCACGAAGGTGGATGTGTCTGTCTGACAAAAATCACCAGGGTTCATATTTGCATCTCCCCATCACACCATTACCAAAGGAGATGCCCAGCTCAGATCCGAGGAGGTCACTGGAGAGTATTCCAGCAGTCAGGGAACATCTGAGCCTTTAGAAATGTGGCATTTTAAACATGAGAAAGGTAGGGCTTTTTCTTCCTTTTGACCTTGTTCCTGGCTGCAGGTCAGGAAGGCAGGAGGTTCTCTGTCAGTTCAGTACCGTGGTCCATCTCAGCTGGGGCTCTGAGTGCAACATGGTCCATGTTTTCTAGCAGAAGTAAACCCCCAGATACCCACAGCCTCTGACCATGTAGTGACAACAAATGGAACATCACACCACCTTACTTTTTATTGCCTTCTGGATTTTCTTTGCTTTATGGCAAGCACTCAGAAATAGCCTGTGCAAGGGGGCACAGACTGTGCCAAAGTAGTGTGGAAGGCCACAGGTGCCAAAGTGCCTCCCACAGATCCTGAGTGACACCACTGCTGTCCCCCTAGTGGGATCCTGGACCTCGGGCTGCTCTGTGGCTGCCCCAGGGTGACCCAGCCCACCTGTGCTTGTTGTCACCGGGGCACGCTCGGGATGCTAAACTAGGCGAGCGCCAGTTGAGGGACCTGTGTCACACTCTGAAATACTTCAGCACACACCGACTTCATCATACAGGCTAAAACGCGCTTTGGGAAGATGTGCTAGTGTAGCAGTACCGGCTTGTACTCCCGTTAGAAGGAACACAAAGGCTCGTTATGCTGAGAGCTGACCTCACACCTTGCTCCCCAACAATATGGGACCTATGTGAAATGCCCACATGCAGAACATGATCTTCAGTGTTTTATTGCCCAGTCATTTCTATTTTACCCAAATTAAAAATAAAAAACCATTACTAAGCAAAAGTCTCAGGAATTTTTATGAGATCGTAATGCTTCCAATTTCTGTTGAAAAAGACCAAAACCCTCAAGCTATCTGTAGCTCCTCTGGCCAGCGACATGGAAGATGCTGTTGGCACAGCACAGGCTGCTCTGCCAGGGCCCCAGCACTAAGAGTTGGGAAGGTTCTTCTCTCACTTAGAACACAACAGAAAATTCACAAAAAGTTTTTAGCATGATCCTATAGCACAGTTTATGCACTCCTTAATTAAGGAAAAGGGCAACACTTTTTTTCATGTCTTACTTCCCATAACCACAGCACCTTAACAGCAGCACTAAAAAAGATACCAGAATTTGCCAAAGGTAAGATGGAAAGCAGTGACTGTCCAACAAACTCAAGAGTCTCTGGCTGAATGGCACAAGCGTGGAAGAGAGCAAGAAACACATCCCTACTATCCACAGGTAAAGACGAAGCCCATCCCCCGGCAACCTCTGCAAACAGCAGCCAGGCCCAGGAGCCTGGCAGCTAGATTAATTTTAAATTCCTGGGGTGCCCATTACCAGTCCACAGAAGGGAATGCTGCATTTTGCTACTCAGCTGTGCCAGTGTTTGAAAATTGTGTCTATTTGAGAGTCCACATTTTCCCTGTGTTAGTTATTATGAGTACAAACAGGGTTTTTTTCTTCTTTTTCCATTGACAGAAAGCCTGGTGCCATTTGGAAGGTCTAAACAGGCGCAGGGTGGGTGCTTGTACACATTCCTACTGGTAGACAAATCAACAAACCTGGGGTGGTGTCTGTGTGCTGAAGTCTTCTCAGGAGTCTGGGACCTGCCATCACTCACATGTAAAAAAAAAAAAAGGCTCCAGCAGCACTGCTCTGCACTTGACTAACTGGAAACAGCTCGGGCACTTTTGCTTTTAGGAGGCTACCAGGTAATGCAAAAAAATAGTTAGAAAACCGCTACTGAGGGGTCCTCCCCACCACGCCTTGCAGAGGTCAGCTACATATTCAGCCCTGTCCTTTCCTCTGTCTCTCACTCAGAGCATGATCCTGTATCTCCAGAAATCATAAAGCTGACAAGAAAGTATGAAAACCCAATATAGAAAAGCACCCCCACCACCTTGGCCACCATCCCTCTCCTCAGCTCCAAGGGGTCCATAAGAGCTGCCAGTGCCCAGGGCTGGACTGTCTCCTGCAGAGATACCTCAACACTTCCTCAGCAATTGCAACATCTACCAAAAATATTAAAGGCGTTTGGGCTAAGGCAGCATTTAAAATCCATTATAAAAAAAACTTGAAATGTCTCAAAATGTAAAACCCCTTCAGAACAGAGAGAAGGACCCTTGGTTCAGTGCCACCACGACAGCTCAGTGCAAGCCCATGGCCACAGCCCCTGCCCATGCAGCAGAACTACTGGTCCCAGAGCACTCTGCACACTGGTGGGTCATGCTGACTGGTTTTCATTTCTCATCCCTTCGCCCAGCCTGCAGGGAGAAGGCACGTTCTGTCAATCATAAACGACAACACAAAGTTGTTTAAGTAAGACATCAGATACCGCCAGATAATTAATGGCTACAGCACAGCAGAAATGCACAAGAGAGACTGCTGGGCTCTGACTGGTTTGAGTCTTGGCCTTGATGTTGCAGAAGCTAGTCAGAAAAGATCGAGAACAATTGCATGGGGATTTTAATCAATATCTAACCTGACAATAGGATTTGGAAGAAGATCATCCCATAAAACACAGGCAGCACTGCAGACTAATTGCATTTACTTCTTATTGACCAGAGACTCGCAGGCAGAGCTCCATGTCCCAGGAAGGTACTACATAACCCTCTAAAAAAAGTAAAAATCACCCTTTTGCCTCTGTGAACTAAAAAGCTAAACATTTTGTGGGAGGTTAATGTTAAACATTGCCCTGTCTGTACCTGTTCCGGAGTATCAGTCATTCATTGTGTGGTGTTTTAGTGGAAGACTCTGAAGCAAGTGCACAAATTCCCTTTCTCCCTCTCTCTGGTCTCACTGTTTAACTGAACAGAAATGTTGTGCAGACGTGAGAAAAGCGTCATCTATTCTTGGCCAGCTCTTTCCTCCCCGGCTGCATAACCTTGCGAGCATGACTGAAGGATGCCCACTTGTGCTGAGGAGATGCTGTCTTGAATCACAGACCCCTACTCCTCCCACAGCAAAGGCAGAACGTGTCCTTGTGTCTGAACACCTCCTTGTGGATGTCACATACTGATGTCCTGCACCACATTTTATAAACAGGCCATAAGAGATGTACTTCACATCCATTCATCTCAATCCAAAGCAATTAGCAGGGCAAAGACAACACCTAAACGTTGACACAGACCCTCTGAAAACGAAGGAGCCAGAGCTTAGGGTGCAGGTATGAAGGTGCCATGGTGCTGCAGTGCAGCTCATTAGGTCTCAGCTCACTAACTGCCACAACAGCCAAGTCCAGCACTACCTCCAGGTATCAGCAACAACAAAAAAATACAAAGCTCAGACTGAAAGAGGGATGACTTATGAGGGGAGGATCTTTGGGGGGAGAAGCACAGGCTGGCCAGCCCACAGCCCCATGCAGTACCGGCACCACCGCGAGCTCCCGGGTGGAGGGAGGATGCCACCATCTGTCACGGGACTGGGAGAGGCTGAACGAGGCGAGCGGCTGCCTGCGTGCACAGAGAGGTTTGCCTGGGTTGGGAGCACTGAAGGAGCAATGCCTTCTTTAGGTGCACCTCCACCCTACTGCCCCTCCTGCAGCATCAGCCCACCACAGACACAGGCCAGAACCTCAAGGGGCTGCGGGGAAAGGCACTCAATGTCTGTGGTGTGAGGGCTGTGAGGAGTCACCGCTTTGCTCCCTGGAGCTGAAATGCTGCTCCCACCGCCGCAGAGAAGCGTGTTCCCCTGTACTTGCACCTGGCATTTATATGCAGAGGATGCAAACATAGCTGAGACACACACAAACATCACAGAGGACAGTGATGTTTTGTGCATGTTCCCTTTCACTACAGCTTCTTTTTTAATATAGAAGTGCAATTACAAAACTGAGGGGAAAAAGGAATTATTTTCCACTTGCTTGTTGAAACAGATGTCACTTTCCTCAGACCTGTTTGTTTTCAAGACTGCAGGGGTTTAATCTTTAAAACAATAATATTATTACTGTATGTGTCAAATGCTGTTTTCTAACAAAAGAAAACAAATTGCTTCCACTTTGTAAGCAAGAATAACCAGTCAATAATATAAACAAATATATAAGCAAACATCCACTCCAGGCAAATTCCCACACATGAAGCTGAGCACACCTGTGGCAGTCCAGGAGCCCTGAGGGGACCAGGCCACCATCCAAACCCCACAGAAATTAGAGGAGAACTCCACTTGACTCCTCCAGGGCTTCACTGTGGCCACAACAGTCAGAAGAAAAATCACTGAGTTACCAAAAAAACCGACCTCCCTCGAGACCAAACTCCCCACTGGAGTAAAGCAGATCCACTGCAGGCTGGACAAGGTTCACCCCAATTCCAACATTGCCACAGGACCGATTCCTCCCCACACCACCATGTGCCAGCACAACAGTCGGCTTCAGTGCCACCTCACTTCAGAAGTGGAAAAAAACCGAAAACCTTAAAAATCTCACTTGGACCAACTCTTGGTTGAGGAAACGTCTGAGCTGTCATCAGCTCTGTATTTGCTAGAAACCCATCCAGAGAGCACGTACCATAACTTGAACAGAGACACGCAACTAAGGAAATCCCCATCACCATCAGACAAAAATCCCCCCAAAGCACTGGAGGAAGAAGCTGCCAACCTCCCAGCCAACTCCCCCAGCTCACCATCCTACCTGCAGAAGCCAGTAGCACCTTCTGTGAAATGTGGGGATGATGGAGGAATGGACGTAGCATCCGTACAAGCACTAGGGAAACAAAAAGAGAGAAAACAGAGTGGGGTTAGTGAAGGAAGCCATCTCCTGAGGAGGCAGCACCAGGGACAGGACCAGCAACAGCCACCAGAGAACATTGCTTCGGAAGTTGGTCCAGGGCTGGTAACCATCCAGCACCAGATCAGAGCACCCCAACATGTTTTTTAAGCATTGCTACAGTTCAGCACAGAGTGGGGTTCGATTAGCTGCACTTTAATCTTTGCTTCAACATATTTTTATTTTTTAAAGAACGTAACACAAACATCTCTTTTCCATGGTTTATTACCTGGGAAGGTATACTGAAAATAAAGTGTTTGTAAAGTGAAAAAATTGCTGTCAAGTATGTTATACAGCAAAATGCCAAAATATCATTGCTTTACTTTCTTCTGTGTGTTTGGGGTTATTTTTAATATGTATTTTAGATGAACACTGCTTCTCAGATTAACTGATATCAGTAAGGCTGAGGAATTCTTTCTGCAGGAAAAAATAAAAATTCCAGTATGCTAAAACTTTTCAACACTGCTGTCAGTTGGCAGCTAAGCCCAGTGCAAACACACAAAACTGGTTTTCATTTAAAAGATCCTGGTACAATTCCTGTCCATAAGATCAGTTTATTATTAAGGAAGTAATAATATTCTCTGACCCTGCTGGCTGGGGGGATGGGTGTGTGTAAAATGATACACCCTCCCACAGCGAAGGGGATTAGTTTTCTTTAAATGCAAGATTGCAACAGCCACGCAATCTGCTTGCAGCGTTCTTCCCTGAGGATGGTGGGCCTCATGGATTTTAAGAACACCAGTATTCTGCTGTTACAGAAGGAAAGGACAAATAAATCCAACTACAAGGGATTTTTAAGAGGAATTTCATGGAGGCTGGACAGGGCTGGAGGGGGTGACCCATGCTGGTGACACATTATCCCAGCACAGGGCACACAGGAGCTGTGCCTCCGCCCCCGGGCACTGCTCACAAGGTTGCCCTGAATTAAAATGGATTTAAGGGCTGCTGGCTGCTACCACCAGGTTATTTTTGAAATACAAATGACAAAGATTAATGGTGGGTTTAAATATGTCAGCATACATTACACACACACACAAAAAAACGGAGTAAAAAATAGAAGGGAATAAACCCTGCAAAAAAAAAAAATCCAAAGAAAAGCTTAACATTTAAATCCCACCACTCAGCCTGGGGAAAAGCAGACCCTGTTGGTTTAGGATAATCCCTGACAGCAACTCCCAACTGCACAGCACCAGGGCCTGGCTAAAGGTCTTTAATGTTCAGTTCTGCTGACTCAGCTGGTCCCAGAGCTTCCAAAAGTAGAAAAGGTGCCACATCTTCCATCCCACCAGCTCCCAGCGGGGATGGGAAAGCTGCTCCAGAGCCCATCACTTGAGGAGCCTCCGCAACAGCAAAGAACGCCCACAGCCCCCCATGCAATATATATACACATATATCTCAATATCTATCAGCATATATCAGCACACCCCGCCTGCCTCACAACCCCGCTTTGCTGTGAAGTCGATCGAAACTTCACCGTGATTAACCAAAAAAGAATGACAAGCACTAAGGCTCCTTGGAGCTTGCTGCATTTAGCAGGTAGGAAAGCTGCTGTCTCCAGATCTGTCTCGCATATAATTCCAGAGGTGTCAATAATGAATTACATAAAAGAATCCCACCTCTGTGAAACCGGTTTTCAACATTTCAGCAAACCATTCAGAAAATCCTAATGGTTCAGAGAAAGAACAAAGCAGCCAGAACACAGAGGTGATTTTTAAATCTTTCTTTTTTTCCTCTCCTGTTGCTCAACATGAGAATGTCTTTCTAGGTTGACTTTTTGGGGCTGGATGTTCTAACTGGATCAGCTGGGGTGAAGGAGACCCACATGTAAGGAAGCCCCTGGCCTTGCAGTGAGAGTAGTGGGGGGCACAGTGTGTGCACCCAGAGATAACACAGCTGCGGATGCACCACGGGGGAGAAACACCCAGAAAACCCGGCTTCTGGAGTAAAGAGGAGTGATGGTGGCAATAAAAACTACATTAATTTTCAGATAAAAAGGCATTAAAAACTTTTAAGATAGAAATAGAAACCTTAGAAATCTGAGCTTCATTGTTTTGGAGGATTTTCAAGGTTAATGAGTAAAGCGCTGTTAGCTGACACACAATCTCAGGGCCGGTGGCAGGGCGGGTTCACAGGCAGAAGGTGCAGGGGGATGTTCGGGGGCTCCAACACAATGAACACTCTGCCCCCCACCCGGCCAGGGCACCAAGTGCCGGGTGGGCAATGGCTCAACACACGGTGCTGAAAGTAATTAGGAGAACAGAATTACCCACCGGCTGGCCTTAGGAGACAGGTAACCAGGGCACACTTAATGCCTTGAGCTAAAACAGCCTTTAAAATGAATTCTTGCTCAAAGCAGGCAAAAGGGGTTTCATTTAGCCAGGTTCTTTTTTTTTCTTTTTCTCTTTTTTTTTTTTTTTCTTTTCCACTGGGGAGGTGAAATGCAGAGGCCTGTGTGTCTGTGGCTATGTTAATGCCAGGCTGGGCACTCAGCCAATGCATTAAGTGAAATCGAATTCCTGAAACCAGCTTTAATCAGCAGATTTTTAAGGTTAGAATGACTCTCTCCTCTGGAAGGCTTGCCAAGGTTAATTCTGTCCTGAGCAGGCTGAATTAATGGGCTGGACAGGGGAGAGCATTTTTTTCCATGATTCTCTTTCAAGTTTACAAAATCTCCAGGAGAAAAGAAATGGCATTTCTGAGGCGTCTGAGGAGAAACACCACTTCAGCAGGTTATCAATGTCTGGTTTGAGAGCAGAGCCGAGATCTGAGCTCCCATGGGAGCTGCACAGAATGGGATCTGCACTGGAGTGGGATAAGCATCAGCCCCCAGAGAAGCTCCAAGTGGCCATGGCCCTCACACAGACCCTGGCCCCCAGGGATGGCTCTTGTACCCACTGCCATAGTGGGGTATAAGCACCTTCCTTGCTCCACGAGAGCCAGGGCCCTGTCAGTTCCACTTCATCTTGCACCTTTTTAAAATCGATGGATAATTAAAGAAAAAAGGGCCTTCCGTGGACAGAGGGGGAGAGCTGTGCAATTACAGCTGCCTACCCTTCCATTTACATGCAGCCCACATCTTGCATTATCAAACTTCTGAAAACCAGAGGGGGGGAGGAAAAAGCAAAGTATTAGTGAATTTTTTTACCCTGAGCTCCTTAAAGTAATTGTGGCTTACTTTAAAATAATACAATAATGCTGAGGTGTTCTTCCTTAACAAGAACACCTTGGGAATGGAAATAGGCAAGCAAAAGAATAAAAAATTCAAGATAGGGTTGGACAGGCTTTGAAATTTTTCTCCCCGGTGAGTTACACTAGTGGATATTTAAAAAAAAATAAAAACTGCCTAGATTTTGTTCAGATTCTCACACTGAATTCCCAATTCCCTTAATAAGAAGCTAAATCAATCTTTAGAGAACAAACCATGTAAGACCTGTGGCTCTAAATTATTAAAATATACTTGAGTAATTTTATGGTGTAAGGATTCCACTTCCAATAGCCCAGCAGCCTGCAGACATCACAAGTAGGATCCACACGGGTTATTTTGGAAAAAAAGCCTGTGCCCTCTGCCCACAGGCTTAATGGGAGGCAGGGATGGAGTGAGCTCCTTGCTCATTAGAAGAATCATTTCCAATCTTCTTGGAACTGACTTCTCTGCATTTGATACAAATAATGACCAGAGAAGTTTGTTAGCTGCTTGTAGTAACACATTTGTTTTACGTCTAGGAGCTATTTTCCATCTCCATCTGTAACAAGTACTCATGACATTATCTGGTGATCTTCTCTGACAGGGCAGAGCATGATTGGGAAAAACAAGGCAAGGGAAAACCTCACGTCTCTAGCATGAGCCGCCTCTTGGCCACCAAATTAGCAAGCACTGGGGAAAGCCCTCAGATTTTATGTGTGTCACCTCTCTTTTCAAACAGCCCTGAGTAAGCGCCCTCCAAGATCGGGTTATCTTGCAGCAGATGGTCCTTCCTTCAGGACAGGGATGCCAAAACTACAGACACATTCCAAATCCATTTAAACATCAGATTAGGCTCACCCCTGTCAGCCGCCAGAGCTGGGAGACAGCAGTAGCTCCCACCTGCTCCATTAATCAAAATTCAGCAAGAAAAGCCAACGTGCTGCTATAAAACCCCCTGACTTGATGCCAACACCATGCATGGGGAACCTGATGCCATCAATCTCACTTTTCCTCCCCCAGCAGTGAGCTGCAGCTGGGGAGGGGGAAGTGACAACAGGGGCTGGCTGAGCGAGTGGAGAGCAGGATTCTGGCAGCTCTCACAGGGTGAAGTGATGCTTGGTGACACCAAGGCGATGGGAACGCAACAAGAAACAGACCTCAATGTTTCTCTGTACAGATCAGCCCTGGTTCAGGGAGGTGTAACCATGGCTGAACCCTGCGGTGCCAAGGAACCACCCAGGGGCCAGGTGGCCTGCACCCAGGGGCCTTATTCTGATCTAGACAGGGAAAAAAGTGTCATAACATAAGGAGGCATGAAAAATTTCCTGTTACTGCAGAAAATCTTCAAATAAAACACTGCTAAACATGTTTTACCACCCCTGATCTTAATGAAACACAGACATCAGGTTTGGGTTTTGCTCCAACATTTATAGATAGTAACTTTGATTCAGCAAAGCACAAAAAGCATGCTCAGATCTCAGCACTGGAGTGATCTGCACCCTGCTGGCAGGGTTTGCCTTTTAGCCATGTCAATGAAACGTATGCAATTGCTCAGAGCTTGCTGGTTTGGGCAAGCAGTCCTTATGTACTGAGAGAAGATCTCAAAAACCATCTTAACACTTCTCCATGGCTGCAAAACCTGGGAGGCTCCAACCCTCCATGTTGGGGCTGCAGCAGACATGGCCACAGCACCCCGCTGCAGCACTGGGACACCTGCTGCAGCTCAGGCCTTCAGCCTGGAGCAAGAATCTTGGTTTTAATCTTATTGGCTCTTTCTCTGACATGTTTCAAACACACCTGATGCCCTTGATGTCACCAACAGTTATTAGATGGAGCCCAGCGATCTGGTTTGACAGCTGACCAAGGGAGGAGCGTCACCATCTAGAGCCAAACTCTACTCTTTGCAGAACTTTGTCACTTCTGTTACTTTTGTTCCCAAATATTGTTCTGTTTACGTCCGGGCCTTGTTAGAAAGCATTTTTGAAATGTTCAATATTTAATGAAATATTTAAATGTTTAATCATTTTTTTTCCAAACCCTGTTTTTCCCTCTGTGGAGTTCTGAGTCACTCTGAGGATTGCAGGCATTAACTTTCTTACTGTTGGAAATGATCCTTCCAATGACATTGGCTAATTAGCAGAAATCTCTGTATATGGGTACTGATCTTCAGTGCCCTGAATTCCAGAATGTAAATTTTCTACCTGTATACCTGACTGCCATCCCTCTGCCCTCCCAGTCTGGTCCTCACACCTTTCTTTACCCTAGTCTTGCCACACAGACTATGGCTTTTCACCCCAAGACCGCTCACTCAGTCCCCATGAATGCCTTGCTGCCTTTGCTTCCCGTGAAGCAAGACGCAGGTTTCCCACCTTCCCTGTGCAGAATCTCAGGGCGTGGAGCTGCTTTCCCAGTGGGAAGGGGCTGGGCAGCCAAACCCACGCCTGGCACTTTCCACCACACTCACCACAAAGGACAAGTTATGCCACAATGTTACTGCAAACACAGCAGGGCTGTCACGCAGTGCATTCAATTACGATGACAATACAAAGTCAGCAATGGTGCTTCCTGGCCTGCCAGGACTCTTGGTTCTATCCCAGGCCTTTGTGTAAGCCCAAGTTTCAGCAAGAGCCTTTCCTGGTGCTGCCCACCAGCTGCCAACCCCTCCAGCACTTCCCTCCTGATCGACCTGCAGCTCAATAGCAAACCTCACCCCAAGGTCCAGCCTTTCTTCAGGTTGTTCCTGTCCCTCTTCCTCTCAGAGGGAGCCTGTCCACAAGACTCTAGCTATTTCTGGGGTGGCTGGACAGGCACAGGCAGCATCAATGAGGAGAAATTCAGCTTCCTGACCTCTCACTGCAGACAAACACCGTAGCACACTGCACGCCAGCTATCAGACTCCTAATTTTTAACACTAGTAATTCTTTTAATAAGAACTCCTTAATTATTTATGAAAATAAATGCATGAGGCCAGTTTGACAAGAAGATTGCTTTAATCTCAGCACTCTGCAGCAATCCTGCCTGCTGCTCTGCAACAAGGGACACCACCTGCAGGGCCACCTGCTGCCCGGCGGGGACTCCAGCCCTGCTCACCTGGGGGAGTTCTGCCATCAGCTCTAGCATGGCAACAGCTTCAACATCCTTCCTAAGTCACTTATACGATGTCCTAAGTCACAGGATGAAAAGGACAAGGTGCTGTTTCTCCAAAAAGTGAACACTAGACAATGTCTCTACAAGCGCAAAATTTGTCAGAAATTTCTTGTTATTTGTGATGTCAACTGCGAGATGATCCAACAGGAACTGCCAATGCCAGCCTGCTCCGCTACTGCTCAAAATGGTATTAGCCACACACTTGCAATTGAGTTATCCTTGAGTTTTTACTACAACTAACCTCATAAAATCTTTCATGAATTCCATAGGAAACAAAATCCACAGCCTGGTCCTGCTATGAAATCATTGGTATGCAGCCCCACACACCCACTCGCAGTAGCTGCCTGTTCATAAATGCCTATTTCTTTATTAATATGGGGATACTTTAATCTCAGTCTAATTTTACCTTTAGGGAAGCTATAACCCAAGGCTGCCAGGAGCGAAAACCAGATGCAGCAGTGTAATTTGTATTCAAAGCAGCAGGTCTATCTGTCAACATGTTTGTCTCCCCTATCTGCCAGCTCTTATTTATAATCCCATTCAGATTAATGAATGACAGTAGTTCTCATCACAAGAAATCTGATTAATCAATTTAAGTGCTTAATCACCCTGGCCTGGGTAAGAACTGTTCAGGAGGGATGCTGCCTGGATAGTGATAAACTTGTGAGATGCAGGAGGAAAACTTCACACCTCTCCCTCGGGAACAATTCAAGTGGGAACTGCGCATGGGATCCCCAATGGGATGACCAGCTCTCCAGGAGCTGGAAGTTTCCTTAGGGCCACTGATCACGGCCAATTAGTCATGAAATACTGTTTAAACCTGCTCCTAATCTGACACAAAAGACTTCACACTGTCCACCCAGTTCCCTGATAACAAACTTAAAAGCCTTAAGTCATAAAAATCCCTGTGGGCGATGACCATGGTAACCCAGCCAGGCACCTGGTGTGGCATCCTGCTCCGAGGCAGGTCCTGCTCTAGGGCAGCTCCTGTGCATCACTTTCCTCTACCACAAAGACCCCCACATCTTGAATATTCTAGAATAATCTCCAGGGTTTTCTGGAGACCTGGGAGATGCTCCAGATGACAGGTAAGAGCAAGACTGAGTACAAATCATTGATCTCTAGGAGGAAGATGTCTGAGGGAGGCCCTGAAGCATGAATGCTGCTCCGAAGAAGTTCTTGTGGATGTTCTGAGTGACTTGATAAAACCAAAACAATTTATAAACACCTGAATCTCAGGAATATCATCATCTCTTCCATCACAGAGAAGATTACAAAGGGAGATCATCCAGTTCTTAGACACGTAATAGAGGCATGCTGAAGGGAGGAAGGATGGAGACAGAAAAAGAAATAAACAGATCAGGTGTCCACAGCTAAACCACTGGATATGGTATAAGGAGAGGACTGTGAAAAAAGTATTGCTCTGGCAGAGCCGGAGCCCAGCCTATTTCCCTTGTTTTAAAAAAAACAAGGCAAAAAGTTTATAGTAACCAAATACACTTACTATAAACATTCATGGAGAGACAAACCTTGTCTATTTAGTGACTAACATAGGAGAGAAAGATAAATAAACAAAAGCATAGAAAACAAGGCCAAAGAAATTTAAATTGTAACTAAACAACTCATTTGAAACTGCAAAGCTTCCTTATGAGACCAAGTTCTGGGAGAGGTGGATGGGTCTTATTTCCACCTCCTGCTCTCTTCTGTGCCCACCACAGCCTGAGATCTGGGCTAGAGACAAACCAGGCGAGGCTGAGACCCAGATAACAGGGGGACATATATCACCTCTGTCATGCATGAGGTCAGCCTCACCAACAGTTCTGTGCTCTAACCATCCTGTGGGGGCACAGGGAACACTTGGTAAGGTTTCTGGGAAGCCCCAAGGGAAGGTCAGGGTTAGAGCCCCTGTGTCACCAGGACAGCTGCCTCCGTGTCAGGTGCTCTGGCAGCCAGATCAGTCCTGTAAGGGCAAGAAAACTCCTTGGCAGATCAAGCTGCAGATGCTGCACGCTCCAGGCAGCCTCTACACAACCAGGGCAGGGGGGGCTCACACTAGGCAAGCCTTGCAGCGCTCCCCTCCAGCACCAAACCTCAAAGGGACTCAGAGACAGATGTCCCATTTGGACCTGAGATCAACCACGTGGCAGGAGCTTTACAGACGGATGGTTTAATGTCCCGTTAAATATGAAATACTCCAAGTCTGCAAGTAGTTATTGAGAGAAGATCTGGGTGACATAAACTGAATGTGAAACCTGGACTTGTTGGGGAAAAAGGACCTCAATGACCCTGGTAGCCGCATGGGGTCAGCAGGAGGACAAGCGGTACCAAAGGCTGCTGTGGCTCCATGAGATGCTTTTCCAACCCAGCACCATCTCAGAAGTTACTCAAGTGGCCACATAAAATCTACAGGACAGAGTCATTACCTGGGTCCCTGCACAGCCCCCAGATTCCAGCAGCTTGTGCATCCATACGTTTCCCCAAGTAAGAGGGTTTGGTGACTGTCACCACAGGGTTAAGAACTGTGAGCTGGAAAATCATGGAGTGTATTAACGTCAGACTGAAATATGACCACAATACACAGACCTATTTTATATTTATTCTCTTTTAGAAATGTTATAAAGACAATATAATGAGAACGTTGCAAACAAGTCAAGTGTTTTCCTCCTAATCTGGCAATAAAAATGTGTCAAACAAATGCCTAAAATCCTAATAGGAGAACAAAAAAATAATGGGCTAGGCTCTGACAGGATTTAGCTGCGATTTTACTCAAAGGCTTTAATCATGTCTGCTACAACATAAATGGAAAATCAGATACAAACCTGTATGAACTATTAATGTCTGTGTAGGTTGCCTAAGCTGTTAGTGGGGCTGAGGCTGAACACATTCGGTGGAAGTTAATGAAGATAGGTAGAGGTCTAAATATGTTTATGTCTGAGGAAACACCACACAAAAAGGATTATTGAGCTGGTCTTAGTGGAGACTGCACTGAGGTACCAAAAACACATACATTTCGCATTATAACATCAAAAATACTGAGTGGAAAGAGAGCAGGGTTGTGGCAAGGCTATCCGTCTCCATCAAGGGAGCTTCAGAAATTCCCGTTTCTGTTTCAGGAAGTCATTTAAGGTGTTCAGCAGCTCCTAAATTCTGAAAATTGAATCTAAGTACACACAAAACTTGAAAGGACCTGACCTTCAAACCTGCTTCCAATGAATCCCTTAATTAAAAAGCATTTACACAACCTAAACCAAATTATTGTGTATGCCAATTCTAAATCTTCCCATTCCAATTTAAAATCCTCAGAGCTTCACTATTGCTCACAAGCAGTGGCAGGAGCTACAGTGAACAAGCATTTAAGAATGTCTTTCTGGACAAGCCATTGTAGAAACAGTAAGCTTACATTGCTTGCAACAAACTCATAAATATTTCATTCTTGTCCCAAAAACCCCAATAGCAAAACATTAATTTATCAAGATTAGTGTACCTAAATTTACTGAAGTTCACCACCAACAAATAGCTGAGTGTTTCTGACATTCAATAAGCAGCAAAAAGGTCAATGCTCTACCTGTATTAATTTTTTATCTGAGAATGGAAAGCTCATTTTGTGACAGGTAATGAATGCTGGAAGAGGTCTGGTACGACAAGATACACCAGAGCAGTGTATCCTCTGTGAGAACAATGGCAGAATTTCAGAGACCTTCCCGAGGTGACACTGTCTCTGAGATTTTGCAAGTTACTGCTCTGCCTTCTGAAGAGTCGTTAAGGAAGGAAAACACCACTCTAAACACAAGTGTAAGTATCTTCCGTATGCCTGGAGACATTATGGAGAATGCAAGCAAAAACTGCAAGCTAGGGGGAAATTTTCTTCTTGTTTGTAAGGCAATTGTAATTTCTATCATTGGCATTCAAAGTATAGCTATCTAAAGAGGATCTGTCTACCCGTTGCCAACAAGAAGTTTATTTGCATTCTTTCAGGTGGAAGGGGACTTGAAGGTAGAGGCACCTTGGACCTCAGGTCTGGATGGTCCCCTTCTTCCTGCTGAGATGGGGGCAGAAAAGGTGTGGTGCTGCACCAAGAGCTGTCCCTGCACTTCTCTGCACAGACCATTCCCATCCAGGAGACCATGGAGTCCTGCCATGTAATGCCCACGTAGCACCAGGTACTGTGTGGCCCCAAGACCCTCAGCTGCACCTCACCAGGTCCATGTGCCCACCGTTTGTTGCAGACGGTCCCACACTGCCGCGACCACTTGGCTGCAACAGCAACAACCAGAGACCCACAGCAAAGGCCCATCAGCTCAGCACACGATCTGCAACATCTCCAATGCACAAATGTGACATGAAGGGATTTAATTTTGCTTTAACTAACTTGTCACTAGCATCCAATTATAGAACCAGTGGGCTTTGCTGATTAATTATGGATTAACTAGATGCAAGTCTTCACACAAATTAATCTTATAAACTCTGGTCACATGGATGGGATCTTACACATCCCTCTTCAGCCTTTGGTACTTTTTAGCTAAGAATCTGAAAATGCAAACAAACAGCATTGATGGGACCCACACGTACTGAGGGTTGCAAGTGCCCCATGTCCCCCTTCCCATGTCCCTGGAGGGCATCCAGCTCTCACGGCTCAGGGGTCACAGCAGCTGTGGGCACTGCCCTGGCTCCAGGTCCTTCCCGGGCTGCAGGGTCCTGCTGTGGCTACAGACATTGGGAAGGAGACCCAAGCAATCAACAATGAAAGTCAAGTGATTATCTGGCAGTTTCAACAGTTTTGCTTCTGACGTGCTTTCTGCATATTTTTGCAATAAAAAAGCAAGACAGCGCTGATGAGGTATTTGACAAACAGAATGCTGAATCACTTCTAGCACATCACCCCTTCTCACACAGAGGGAATCTTCTGTCTTCCCCATCACAGCCAATTAAGACATTCAAAATATTTCTTCTAGGCTGACAGTGACTGGATAAGATCACAACACTTCATAAACTTTTAAAACTTTAAACTTTTAAGCTTTATGCCACCAGGTCTGTTCTTTTCATTCCCCTGGTTCTCAGAGTGTCTGATAGAGTATGGCAGCACAGCATTTTTCTCAACCCCAACAACTTTTTCATTGAATGCAAGTCAGAGTCACAGCTTCATTAACAGAAACAGAAAAGACTTTTTCCCTTTGAGCCGCAACAGCACAACAGGTTTGTCCCCTCTCCCTGGCTCTGCCAGACAAGGTGCTCTGGAAAATGGCTGTTCTTTTGTAGGGATGAACACAGCTGGCCCAGGAAACAAAACTGCTGGAGAACAGCATCTCCACATCATTCCTGCCCTACCCACTTGAAGCAGGACAAATAGCCCAGTCCCTCAAGAGCAGCTCTGAGGTCCTGGTGTCCCCACCCGTGCTCTTTCAGAGGGCTGCTCTGAATCCTCAGCTCCCCAACCAAGATCCACAGATCTCATTGTGCATGTCATCTGAGCAAGAATTGAAATGTTACTTGAACATGAAATTGCTATTTCAGCTCTTCTCAAGACTGAAATGGTGAAATGTCAGCCCTTGAGAGCAGTCCCTCTTACAAACCCAGTATCCATACAGAGAAACTTCAAACACATTCTACAGTTTTCACTGGCTAAAGATAGCTCAAAAGCAGATCAATACTTTCACATGTAATTCCTGATGTCCAGATGTTCATTGTGTCCAACGGATCACAGGAAGATTCACAGCAACATACATAAATTTAAACATTGCTTGTTTTATTTCTGTGAACAGAGGGTTTTCAGCATTCAGGAGAAAAGGCATGAATACACGTTCATATACTTGTTTACTGCCAAGATAAAATGCTTCATTGAGACTGACCGTGCACTGAGTCTTACTTAAGCTGGCTGCAGCACAAAATCGAAAAGCAATATTTTCTCAGTCACTGAAACCAACTCACGTTCAAGACTCAAGGAAAAGCAGAAGCAAACAGAAAATTCTGGGTTGCTCACTTCCCCAAACTGCACGCTAACACCGCAAAAAGTGTCATTAAAAATGAGTCCCATGAGTGGACAGAAATCTGTTCCCTCAGCTACCCAATTCATCATTTTTATCTAATCCGTTGCCTGTAGGTTTACAAATCACAAGGAATTTACCAAGTGTGCTTTCGTAAGTAAAAGTGGACAATAAATCTTCATCACACCAACACCACTCATGTAACATGCACAGTTTAATTTTCATGCCAGGTTTCATTGTTGGTAACTGTAAAAACAACCAAACCAACAAAAATCCCCCATCTGAGTGGTCTTAAGGATACAGTATTAAGGATGGATATTAATTCAACTATTCACTTATTCTTTCTTCTCTAATCCCATGCTGAACCTGAAGGGGCAAGAACACAGCCCCTGCAGAGCCAAGGCTGCACTTCAAAGAGCTTTCCAAATGAAACTTTTTTTTTTTGCACCAAGCTTAAGGGTCTGAAGGTCAGGGACACTCCCTCTGAAACTCCTGCCACTTCTGAGGTTGTTGCTGCTGCTCCTCAAACTTTTGACAAATTCTCCTCTGAAGCTGCAATTAACACTTTTTGCAGGTCGCCCCACAAGATTAATTTTCTGAGCTCAGATTAATGGAAACGCATACAGAAGTGTTTAGAAAATATTTTCTCTATTAATCTCCATCAGCAGCGGATTACCAGCAGGGCAGCTAATGAAGATGTTATCTCGTTGAGGTGAAAGCAGATTGGGAAAAGGACAGGGACACTCTCCTGGGCACTATGAGTGGCACCATCGCAGCCCAGGACACTGCTGTGCCCAAGACTGATCTGGGTTCAGAGCCATGCACGAGAAGAGCAAAACTGAGTGTGAGAGCAGAGTCCCTGAGAGACCCTGCACACACCCAGCCTTGCTCACAGCCCAGTTTGGTGTTAAAAACAGCAAACGTGGCCATTTCCCTCCCTGTCTCAAGGAAGGAAGCTGCTCTCACCTGGCTCGCTACAAAATCAATCACCACATGCACTTCCTGGAAGGAAGAGAAAGCAGCGGGATGAGAAGCCGAAACCACATCCTCTGTCCTTTCTCAGCAGCACGAAGCCGTGCGGCTCCGTACCCTTGAAAGCTCCTTGGCTCCGCCGGCGGGTGGCGAGCGCTCCCAGAGGAGCTGCCCGCGCCACCGGGCTCCCTCCGGTGCAGCCTTCAGCTGCACAGGACCACAGCTGCAAAAAGCTGTCTTCAAACCTGTATTTATTTATTTTTTAATTCAGTATGCACTCTTAATAAATTAGGCATTTCCTTTTTGGTATTAAGGATGCCACCTCACAATGCCAGCATTTGCTTCATAAAATGCAGGTATCATTGCTCTATCTCAAGGTTTGCTTGCCAATTTAATTTGGAATAAAAATGTTTCTCTAGTGATGTAAAGGAAAACAGAGGGACTGACTTGTGCTAAATCTGGATTTGACTGTGACTATCAGCTGAGCATCCCTGCAGAATTCAGAGGGGATATTGTACCCTGGGAGACCCTTCTGACCTGCAACAGTCTGAGTCTTGCCCTGTGTGACACACACAGCAGGTGAGACAGTGATGTGGCACCAAGAAATAGCTACTTCATTCACGTTTCTTCCCACAGATCTACAAACCAGACCTGTCCTGGAGCCTGTGCTGCCAGCAGGGATGCTGGTGGTGGAACCTCCTCTCCCTCCTGCCTCTGCAGATGCACAGAGTGGGAACCAGGGAGCAACCAACTCACAATGGCCACTGTGGGGACACCCACTTATCTCTCCCTTGCAGAGCAGGGGAGGTCCAATAAGGATGAAGTTTAATGCTACCCTGTTTAATGATATTTTCACTTCAACCGAACTGTAAAATTAACTGAGAACTTACACTAAAAAAAGACTTTTATTTTATGCTGATCATTAACTAGGAGGTTTCACACTTGAGATCTGTTATATTAAAGGGAACTGAAATTGCTTGTATCAATTACCTTATTCTAACCAGACAGATTTCTTGTAAAATACTGAAACTGTTTTGTGACTATGGAGGAGAATGGCCATGGGCAGCACCAGCAGAGGTGACCATGCCAGACCAAGCAGGCCTCTGAGCAGACAACTGCAGGATGGCTTCAGTACAGCCATGCTTTCTGGCTATTATTGTTGAAACAGATGAAGATGCAAGAGTGAAAAATCAATTAACCTGACAAAATTTCTTAAAAAGTGCTTAAAAGGATTCTAATGCAAATCTTTCTGGATCTTTCACAGCAATACTTTCAAAACTCATTCATTCGTAGCACTCTGCACATCCGTGCGTAGTTTTTGGTATTACCTCAGTACTACAAATATTTAGAAACCTGTTTTGTGTTCATTCATGAATCTCCATTGGACACATGACCCTGTTTCTGTCTTTGTGTTACAGCACATAAAGTAACACCTTTTTTTGATAAAACTTAATTCTTAGGTAAGTCCAAGATTGGCTGTGAACTCCACTTAGAGCAATTCCTAGCCAAATGTTTACCTAGGGGTGGATTTTCCTTACGCTGAGGGTCTCAGCCCTGGGCTGCTTTCTAAACCTAGCCTCAGGCACCCTTTCACACATCATTTGAACATTTTTGGCCCTACTTCCCAAATGTCCATGTCAAAGCTGAAAAACTTCTGGCAGGCTTCCTCACTCCATGGCCACGGGCAGAGCTGGCGGTCAATGACAGGAAGCATTTAAGGCCTGAGGATGCATTTGCCACCTGCCTGCCCAGCTCTGAGGGTGGCACCATCCTACACCACCTTCTGTGGACCATGGGTGTTACGTTCCACCACTGAAATTATCTTCTTCAGGTTCTAATACTTACAGCAAATGCAGGAACACTCAGCTACAGCCTCATTACTTTATTGCTTACCTTGTTAAGTAAATATATCTACAACAAACAGTCCAAAAGCTAATAAATCAGCTCAGTAGAACCATCTCCAGTGTAACATGTACTCAGTGAGTAGATAAGGAAACAGAACTAAGGAGAAAACTGGTTAAGCAGGAAAAGGACTGAGGGAAACCAGTGACTGGGAAAAAGGAGCTGGGGGTGCATCAGGGCTCCATGAGCATTGTCAAGACATGCAGCAGCCACTGACCTGCTACTTTGGAGAGTCACCATGGCCCAGGTGGCTCCAGCACCTCACTATCCAGACACCGAAAAGCCAATCCCAGGTTTTCCCAGGGTTTGCATGACATGATTTATTGGGTTAGGTGCAATATGAGTTTCTACAGGCAGCACCCTCCCCACCTCCAGGCCCCCAGTTAACAGATGATGGCAGTCCCTGACCTAACCCAGCAACCCAAAGTTGGGGTGCACTGAAAGCAGTTGCCCCAGTGAGAAAGAAAGGAAAGCAGCCCCTCAGAAGTTAAACTGCTTCAGTACTTCTCTTGCTGTAGTCTCTGGTACAGCTCTGTATCATTACAGGTATGCAATTAATTACAGACCAGTTGTAATGCACTTTGCAAACAAAAAATTTGATAAAAATGTAATTATTAATTCTACAAATATGTAATTATTTCTATTACTACTACTGCCAAGGGTACAGATCCAGTTTGAAATATAAGACTCCCCTCCGGTAACTTAAAGACACATAATAAATGATAAAGGGCACAAAGTGGTGTTGGCGAGCCATCAGACCACCCAAACTTTCCAAGCAAAATGCAACTAGCACACAAATACCTGGGCTTGCACAACTCCACAGGCACCTTTATGAAAATATTCTTTCCTGCAGGTAGTGCACACACCTGGTTTGCTGTGAGGATTCTCTTCACCTTACTCTCTTTTCTCTGAATGTACAAAAAAAGCCATTTTTATTTGCAGAAGGTGCTGACTTAGCAAGATGGGGGTTGCTGGTGAAGTACCTCTTACCCCTGGGTTTATACAGTCACACACTATTGATTCAGACAAATCCAAAGCTCCCCTGTGTGAGTGGGATGAGCACATGGAAGTGCCCAGCTCAGCTGCTTGCACCCACGAGCAGAATCACTCTTTATCACACACAGACATCTGGGGAGGCTTCATGAAGCCAAGCCCTAAATTTAGAAGTCACCATCTCAAAGTTGTACATTAAATGATTCACCACGACGACAGCAGCAGCATGTGAAGTAGAGTCATTTAGAGAATAACGCAGACAGGTATTTACGAAGTACAGAAATAACTGCAGTTTTTGGAGCCTTCTACATACTGACCGTCCCACCCCAGTAAGGCGTGACTTCTTCAGTGTTTTACAAGGAATCTGTCACTAAGCATAATTAACCAACAAATAATGTTTCAGCACATTTGTCCT